>NC_138350.1:53817206-54417206 GCF_046562875.1 Panthera onca | reverse complement strand
CCCTAAACAACAGACTATGGAACTACATGAGGCAAAAAGTGATAGAATTGCAAGGAGAAATAGAGGAGTTCACTCTCATCATCGGAAATTTCAACAACCTTCTTTCAGAAACAGACGGATCTGGCAGGCAGAAAATCAGTAAGGGCACAGTTCATTTCAGCAACAGCGTCGATCAACTGGATATAAGTGGCATCTATAAACTACTTCATGCAACAGCAGCAGAGTATGCATTTTTGTCAAGCTCACATGGAATATTCACCAATATAGACCATGTGGCCTGTAAAACATACCTTAGCACATTTAAAAGATAGAAATCACACAATACCTGCTCTCAGACCACAGTGGAATTAAATTAGAAATCAATAACAGAAAGATAACTAAGAAATCTCCAAATATGTGAGGATTAATCAACTTACTTCTAAATAACACATGGGTCGAAGAAGATATCTCAAAAGCAAAAAATTAAAAATAGAACTACCCTATGACCCAGCAATTGTACTACTAGATATTTATTCAAAGGATACAAAAATGTTGATTCAAAGGAGCACACGCACCCCAATGTTTATAGCAGTGCTATCAACAATAGCCAAATTGTGGAGAAAGCCCAAATGTCCATCTACTGACAAATGGATAAAGAAAATGTGGTACACACACACACACACACACACATATATATATAATGGATATATATGTGTGTGTGCGTGTATATATATATATATATATATATATATATAATGTGGTATATATACACACACATATATATAATGGAATACTACTCAGTGATCAAAAAGGATGAAATCTTACCATTTGCAACAACATGGATGGAACTAGAATGTATTATGCTAAGTGATATAAGTCAGAGAAAGACAAATATCATATGATTTCATTCATATGTGGAATTTAAAAAACGAAATAGGGAAGGGAAGGGAAAATTAGATAAAAATAGAGAGGGAGGAAAACTATTAAAGACTCTTAAATACAGAGAACAAACTGAGGGTTGCTAGAGCGTGTTGGGTTGGGGGATGGGCTATTTGGGTAATGGGCATTAAGGGGGGCACTTGTTGGGATGAGCACTGAGTGTTATATGTAAGTGATAAATCACTGGATTCTACTCCTGAAACCAATACTATGCTGTATATTAGCTAACTTGAATTTATATTTAAAAATCTATTTTTCAGTCACTAGTTTTATTTTTTAATTGAAGTATAATTAACATATATTATATTAGTTTAAGGTGTACAACATAGTGATTTGACAATTATATACATTATGAGATGCTCACCATGATAAGTGTAGTTAATGAAAACACAACTTATCAAAATTTGCTAGATGCAGTGAAATTAGTGCTTAGAGGAAAATTTATAGCACTGAATGTATATATTACAAGAGAAGAAAAAACTAAAATAAAGGATTCAGAAGAAAAGAAATAATAAGAATTAGTGCAAAATCAGTAAAGTTGAAAGCAAGAAGTCATTAGAGAAACTCAACAATACCTAAATATGGTTATTTGTAAAGATAAGTAAAATTAATAAGCTTCTGGAGAGGCAAACAAAGAGAAAAGAGAGGACACAAGTTACTAATACTAGAAATAAAAGAGGGGCTACCACTACTTATCCCATAAAAAGCAAAAGAATAATGAAAGAACACTATGAACAACTCTACACCCACAAATTTGATAACCTAGATAAAAATTGAATAATTCCTTGAAAGACACAAGCTGCCAAAACTTACACAAGAAGAAATAGACAAGCTGAATAGCTCTATATCTATTTTAAAAATTGAACTGAGATGCTGGATGGCTCAGTCAGTTAAGTATCTGACTCTTGATCTCAGCATGGGTCTTGGTCTTGGGGTCATGAAATCAAGCCTCACAATGGGCTCCATGTTGGTGGAGCCTACTTAAAAAAAAAACTGAATTAATAGTTAATAATAATAAGACTGCGCCAAAGGGTTGGTGAAGAAAAGAACTACCATACTTATGTAGGAAAACAATATTTTGAGCAGATACACAAAGGCTGAAGACAAAAAGATCTGAATACAACTATTGTACTTTAGTTAGCAAATGTGTTTTTCATGAGAATATGGGTTACCAATTCTGAAGATACTTTATGTATATAGTAGAATTAGACAAACATGTAAATATAGATAATGAGAGCCAGGCTTCTCATTGTGGTACAAAGAAGTTACAAATAAGGAAAAGGGAAAGTTTGGAATGAACATTGTGATGTTGGATTGGAATGAAGAGTATCTGCCATTAAAAAAAAATATTTAGAGATAGATGCAGAAATAAATATAGATGTGTTTGTATACGTGGATTAGGGCACATATACATATTCCAACCTCTGTTTGATGACAGGTTTATAAGTAATGACCCTGAAGTGGCAAGGAACACATCTAGGAGCCCAGATCTTGGTTTATAAATATTATTCTCCAATAAAAAGAACGAGCGCTCCCTGGAGAAGTGGTTGATTCTAGGGCTGGGGCATAGTTTAGTGCCAGAAAGTTAAGTATTTCTCAAATAGAATGGGGCTTGTTGAACAGGCACAGGAGTCAACCTTAAAGAGCCCCCAGTGGCCAGAGCTGGAGTGATTTGAGCACATAATAAATAGCTATAATTTTGAATTATAAGACAGCATAAAATAATACCCATAAGTCTATACTGACATATGTAAATTAGTGAATAAATTACGGATTTATGGAGGCGGGGAGAATTCTTCCTTACAGAATTCTGATTAATGAACGTTGAAGGAATAAGAGAAAATCACCTTTAGAATGCCACAGTAATAATTATTATAGGCAAGATCCCCCAATGGGGGTAAAAGTTTAAAAATAATGGGTATTTATATAGTGGCAAACTGAGAAGGAAGTGTGAGACCTGACAAACCCTTGGTCTAGTGACAAAGATTAACATCACCATTGATAAGACATATCAAACTTACATACCCTGGGATGTGATGAAGTACCAATAAAGTCACATCACTTTTGGGATATTCTTGCCAAAAATTCATAACCTCAAACTAATCATTACAAAACATCAGACAAACTCAAATTGAGTTACATCCTATAAAACAAAACCAAAAAAAAACCTGATTAATATTCTTCAAAGTTATCAGGAAAGACACTGTCACAGTTTTGATAATTGTGCCGTGGTTATACAAGATATTAATGTTAGGGAAAACTGGTTAAAGAGTATACAGAAACTGTGGCATTTTTGCAAGTTTTCTCTAAGTCTAGAATTTTTCCAAAATACACATTTAAAAAAAATTCTTTGCAAACATGGGAGAGTTCAGGGAAAATATGGTCCTAATTAATAAACTCCAAAACATTTTATCCCCAGCTCATGCTCACAGATATATAAATATAATATGACCAAAATAAACATTTTACAACTGTATTAAGGTCAAGAAGGAAATGGCATCCTGCCTCACAACATATATGTATGTTTTATATTTGTGTAACTAAATGTTTTATATTTGTGTAACTAAAGGGTTAATTCCTGGAATTTCCTTAGCACAAAAGACAAGTCTGTTCCAAATGTGAGTTGAAGGCTCGATTTCTAGAGAAGAGAAGAACCACTGGAAACTTGTAAATGACAGTTTTTTCCCACTTCCTGTCATCAAGATTCCAAATCTTTACGTCTGGATTCCTCCAGGGCAACCTGTTAACAATAATGTAATTTGGAACTTCTCTATGTGCTATATATATTGTACCAAAAAAACAAAAATGAAAAAAGACCACTCTCTGTGTGGGTAATTATAGAGCCTTATGATATCTCTGCAATGAAAATGAGATTTTATGATAAATGCCAAAGCCTCCATTTCAAAAATTGAACAAAATTTAGCTAGCTAAATTTAGGGCAATAAAATAAGAGTCCAATCAAGAGAATTCTTTGGCTTTAGGCCCACCTCATTCATTTGATTGTGAATAGAATACATTTCCATTTACAATAATCACTTGCCTTCTAGCACTCGGTTATTCTGAGACAGGCAACAAGAATCAATAACCGTATTTGGTCCATGATAGCTGCCGTTTTACATGAAGGATCTATTTACATTTATTATTGCCGGCTCAAGCTGGCCATGTGCTTCTTGAGGGTTTACCTGAACAATCCATCAAGACATGTTTTTCTTCCTTGGTTTGCAGGGCATGCAATTTATACCCAGGCAGCCCCACCCCTTCTTCTTTTTGAAATGTTTCTCCTGGTCCCAGCGCCTGACTAGAGACAGAATCCAAGATTCAGCATGCATCATACATTATTGTTGCAATAGAATAAGATGTATATATATAGAGTATACACACACACACACACATATATATATATATATATATAGATATATATAGATATAGATATAGATATATGAAGAGTATACTATCATCTTTGACCTTGGAACATTTTTATGGTTAAAGAAGTTTGACACTATAATCACCCTAAATTTTACTTGTTTCACCATGGACCCCATCATCCAGAAGCAGGTAATGTTTGGGGTTTTGGAGAAATATTCTTTAACAAGTTGAGGAAGTTCTGTCCTAGCTTGCTCAGCATTTTCATCATGAATGGATGTTGAATTTTGTCACTTTTTTTCTTGACAAATTTGACATTCATTTGATTCACTAATGTTTTGCTGAGAAATTTTGCATCTATGTCCATGAAAGAACATGTAGTTTTCTTTTCTTGTCCTTGAATTTGTAAATACGTTTGCAAGTAATCCAAATCCTCTCTCAAGTAACACTATACCATTTCACAAGTAGTGTGAGTACCTTACAACGACAAAATATTTCTGATACCCCTCTCCCATCCCTTAGAGTATTGCTGTCATTAATTTCACTTATCCATATGCCATACATTATTGTTATTAATATTTTAAACAGTTGTCTGTTAGACCAATTAATATTAAGAAAAACTAATTTTATTTATTTTTTTAATTTTCAAAAATTGTTTTATTTATTTATTTATTTTTGAGAGGGAAAGAAAGCACAAGCAGGGAAGGGGCAGACAGAGAGGGAGATGCAGAATCCGAAGCAGGCTCCAGGCTCCAAGCTGTCAGCACAGAGCCCCATGCGGGGCTCGAACTCACAAACTGTGAGATCATGACCTCAGCCTAAGTTGGATGTTTAACCGACTGAGTCACGCAGGTGACCCTGATTTTATTTTTATTTCTTTTCTAATACTTTTCTTTTCTTTATGTAGATCTGAATTTCTGAATCATTTTTCTTCTCTCCGAAGAATTTCTTTAAACGTTTCTTTCAAGGCAGGTCTACTGGCAATACCTTTCCTCAAGTTTTGTTTATTTAGAAGGTCCTTTTTAAAAAAAGTTTATTTATTTGAGAGAGAGAGAGAGAGAGAGAAAGAGAGCACGAGAAGGGGAGGGACTGAGAAAGAGGGAGAGAGAGAGAATCCCAAGTAGGCTACGCATTGTCAGCGTGGAGCCTGTTGTAGAGCTTGAACCCACAAACCACGAGATCATGACCTGAGCCAAAACCAAGAGTCCTGCGCTCAACCACCAAGCCACCCAGGTGCCCCTTGAAGGAAAAATTCCAGCCTGGTGTTTGTTTGCTTGTTTGTTTGTTTGTTTTCTTTCGTCACCTTAAATGTTTCACTCCTTTTCTTGCTAGTATGGTTTACTAAGAGAAGAGTGATGTAATTCTTATACCACATAAGACACATACATTATGTGTCTCCTCTCCTTAGTTTCAAGACTTTGTCTTTGCTGTTTTGCAATCTGAATCTGCTCTTCTGCAATCTATGTGTGTTGTTTTGGCATTTACTCTGCTTGTTGTTCCTTGAGCTTCCTGGAACTGTGGTTTGTTATCTATCATCACTTTTTGAAAATGTTCAGACATCATTGCTTCTAATATTTCTCTTCCTTTCTCTCTTCTCCTGGTGGTCCCATTATTACATCTATTGTAATTATCCTACAGTTCCTGGATGTTATGTTCTGTCCTTTTTATTTTTTTTCTCTATGTGTTTAAGTTTTGAAAGTTTCTACTGACATTTCTTCAAGCTCAGAAAATTTTCCCTTGGCCATTGAAGTCTACTAACGGGTCCATTAAACTCCATTAATTCATTTCTGTTACAGTGGGGTTTTCTTTTCTAGCATTTCCTTTTGATCCTTTGACTTTCTATTTCTCTGATTACACTGCTCATCTGTTCTTGCATGTTTCCCACTTTTCCACTATAGCCCTCATCATATTAATGATAGTTGTTTTAAATTTCTATTAATTCCAACATCTTTGCCATATCCGAGACTGGATCCAATGCTTGCTGTCTCTCTTCATACTATGTTTTTGCCCTTGGTAGGCCTTATAGTTTTTGTCGAAATCCAGATATGATGTACCTAGTTAAAGGAACTCGGTTAAATAGTTTTTAGTATGAGGTTTTATATTTGTCTGGCCAACGGTTTGTGTTTACGGTTTGCTATAGCTATGGGTGCCAAAGGCTAAAATTTCCTCTGGTTTTATTTTTGTTTTTGTTGCTGTCTTTGGATTTCCCTATTGACCTCTTCTTAAATAAAGTCTTAGACATGTAATAATTTCTGTTATATTTTCCTGTTATTACACAGGAACGCTACTGATGCAGTGTATATAGGGAGAGGAGGAGCATTCTATAGTCTTATAATTAGGTCTCAGGCTTTTAAGTAAGCCTCTGGTCTATAACCTTTACCCATGTTTCTCAGATTTCCCCCCCTTAATGAATCAGGAAGGCTAGGAGGGGCTGGAGTGGGATATTTGCCTTGCCTCAGGTCAGTCAGGCTCTGATAAAACACCAGTTAATTACACACTGGTAAAGTAGTTTCCCCTGATGACAGGCTTTATTAAGAACCAAACGCTTTGGACATCCTTCAGTATGGTTATTTTCTCTTTCTCCATGCCACAAGCACAAGGGAATTTTTTTGGATCTTTACTGTGCAAACCTGGTGGGGCTTCTAAAGGTAAGCCTCACTGTCATCTCTGGTCTCTCTGGGCCTGGATCCTCTAGAGTTTTTAACACTCAAATTTGTCTATCCTGAGCCTCCAGCAAGGTGTCCATTGCAGTTTAGGCTTTTCTACTTATTTCTTAGAAGATTTCTGCCCCTGAGCTTCTGCTCCAGTAAGATGTGTTATTCTATGTACACCTGTCTCTTTATTAGTTTTGGTGCTAGCAATTTGTCTTGTGACCCCAATTCTCTTATGAAGCTAAGAATTCTGCGTTTTTGATTTTCAGTGTGTTCAGCTTTTATGAGGATGGGAGCAATGATTTCCAAGCTCTTTACATGTTGGACCAGAAACCAGAAGTTCTCAACATGTACTTTTAGTTATGAATAATTAAAAACATACAAATGTCCATTACTGGGGGAGTGAATAAATACATCATGTTATATTTATATAACAAACTACTTTACATCAAAAAATTAACAAACTAGAACTTTCTATCGCAATACTGATGAATATCATAAACATTTTGCTAAGGAAATAATCAAATATATTTTGATACTATTTATATAAAGTTTAGAAATGCAGAAAAAATACGTTTAGGCATACATAAATATATAATAAAAATTATAAAGAAAGTACAAAGAAATGCAAAGGAATAGTCAACTCCAAATTCAAGTTTGGAGTTATTGGAGGAGGGAAGGGGGTATGCTAAAATCATGGAGGGTTACACTGGGAACTTCCATAAGGTTGGTAACATGCAACTTCTTAAACTGGACAGGGTTTTATGGGCAGAAATATTTATATATTTTATTTTAAATATTGCCAAAAATGAACATACATACTTTGTAATACTATACAGCTATTAAAATGGATTAATTAGAATGATGTACACAGACTTGGAAAGATTCCCCCCCAAAAGCAAGTCATATCACCATATGAATGAAATGAGCATATCTGGGTATATGTAGATACCATATACATGAGAGTTTACATATCAAACTTTTAATGGTGGCTACCTCTGAAGAGGACAGTTTCTCTTTGGAGGAAGAGAAATAAAAAAAAAAATTATGTTGGACTTTGCCTATTTACGTATTATTAGATTCTTTTATACAAAAGAATGTATTTACTACTTACGTAAATAACAAAATGGCCTTGTTCCTCTGTCTTAAAATCAGCTTCGATCCTCTGTTTATTTGAATCATATCAGTGAGAGGGAGAAGCTCATGAAGAGCAAGGATATGGGGAGAAAGTGAGAAGGTGAGAATTACCAGGAAAACAAAGATTCAAAGTTCCAAATTGAAACAATAAAGTTAAGATGAAGAATTCCCTCTGTGTTAAAATTCATTACTGTATGGGAACCTGGGTGGCTCAGTCGGTGGAGCCTCCGACTTTGGCTCAGGTCATGATCTCCCCGTTCAAGAGTTCAAGCCCCGCATTGGGCTCATTGCTGTCAGCCTATCAGTGCAGAGCCTGTTTTGGATCCCCTGTCCCCCTTTCTCTGCCCCTCCCCTGTTTGTGCTCTCCCAAAAATAAGCAAATAAATAAATAAAATTCATGACAGTAGACTAATCAAGGTACGGAATACCCCAGAATCTGTGAGCAGTAAATACTGTGATGAGTGCAATGATGGTTCAACAACCCAGGGACCTAAATTCTTTGGAAAAGAAATTCCAGGAATACCATTATAGTGCCCTATTAAAAGCCTAGTGGTTTTCTTTGCTGTGTACATTTGTAGAGTAAATCATGGATATCACCCAATGAACACCTCATTCAAAGAGATTCAAGGAAAGAATCTGCTGTCTGAAAAAAGTTTCCTTCCTTTGTAGTTGGTTAATAAATCTCAAAGAGGCACTGACTCCATATTTTGGATCTGCCTAGGAAAAGGACAAACATGTCACTGGATACTTGGTTATGCTCTTGAGTGATTTGCTTAACATTTAAAGTTTTACAAGAGTTTAATACTCACATTTGGGAAATAGAAATTATAACCTTAAAATTTTGACCCAGTGTTGTTAAAACTAAAATATAGATCACAGAAATATTTTATAAACTTAGGAGGAAAGACTATTATTTATTGATACTTTGACATTTCAAAGTTATGATGACAGAGTTAGAATATTTATATTCAGTGACCATAGACTCAGAGTAAACTAAGTGCATGATAAGAGACAAGTCAGAAGGGAGAAAAGGCTATTTACATTTATGAAGGCTCTATCTCTTGCTATGTCCTCACTATAATATTAAAAAAAGAGCAGAAATCTCCAGGAGATATTCAGTGGGAATTGTAAGTTAGTTTAGTGTTTGTTTTTCCTGGGATTTTAAATCGTTATTGTTTCATCTTCCAGGAACAGAACACTCGACCTTCATGAGGCACGCAAAACGTTGTATTTACAATTTTGTCTACAGAATGTATTTGCGACAAAAAGTGGAGTGTTTTCACTTAAATTGAAAATGAACTGGCCAATGGCTTGAGTTTCAACAGGTAAATTACGTCAACTACTCTGTTAGTCTGAAAGACACTCAAACCTCTGGGTCTAGTTTTCTCCTGCAGATTACAAGTAAAACATAACAGAGTCTCTAGCAGAACACAATCCTACTTCAACACAAAGTTCTTTGACGATCATACCCCAAATCACCCTCTGTGTATATGTTGGCCTGATTTTCTTTGTTTTTTCTGTAAGTCAAAACCATTTAAGCTAACTTGGATGGTAACTTCCGCATGACAAGGTAATATGCCTTTTCTAATTGGCTGTTCCATTCCACTCATGTCCACGAGTCCTTAGGCATTAATACCATTCTTTTAAGTATAAAAATCACTTTTTCTCAGCACTCATTTTCTTTTCTTACTGGCCATCTGACATGGAGAGTCCAAAAATATTAAGATATTAACATATTAATATAAATTCAATTTCATCTTCATTGATAACTGCATTCGGAGAAAACAATTTCGAGATCTCTTCACATTTGCAATGTGGGGTTTCCACATTTTCACCTAAAAGGGAGAGAAAACTTACTTTCTGGATGTCAGAAAGCAAGCCAGAAGAAAAAGACGGTGTGTTGTGCTTTCTGTAGAAATGATTTCTTCTAAGAAAATTACCTGTTAGAAGCAAGTAAATGAGCTAAAATCTAATCCTAATAACTAATAACAATAATTAGCAATTAGTATTTATTTACTGAGAGCCAGGCTTTATTTTAGAATGCTTTCCTTGCATTATCTATTTAACCTTTTCAGTAAACTTATGAGGTATAAAGTTACATCTCATCTTACTAAAGACAAAACTGAAAAAGAGGGGAAATAACTCACCCAAAGCCCTGAACTTGCGAGAAATCAAAGCTAGTTTGGATCAGGTCGGTCCTTTGTTCTTACCATGACTGCTCCCAACATTCTACTCAGAAGTGTATGGTAGTGTCCAATCTGCACCCAGGATCCTTATTCTGTTGCAGTTGCTGCCAGTAAAACAATAAATCCACTTAAAATTGCAGTATGGGGGAGCCTGGGTGACTCAGGCAGTTAAGTATCTGACTCTTAATTTTGGCTCAGGCCATGACCTCATGTTTGCTGGGATCAAGCTCTGTGCTGGGTTCTGTGCTCACAGCATGGAGCCTGCTTGTGATTCTCTCTCTCTCTCTCTCTCTCCCTCTCTCTCTCTCTCTGTCTCTCTCTTTCTCTCTACCCATTCCCCATTCACACGTGCTCATGCTCTCTCTCTCTCTCTCTCTCTCTCTCTCTCAAGATAAATAAATAAATAAATAAAAATTGCAGTATGAACATCGAAAACAAACACATGCCAAACCTACAGTACTGTGTTCCCCTTTATTTCTAATACTTAGAAATGGAACCTTAGGAGCTTTCTAAATGTAGTTTTTCATATTTTTTCTCTATCTTCTTTACAATCTTTTTGTTCACCACATAGTTCATTATTCTTTTTCCTCCTGCTTCCCTACCTAGAAATTGACTTTGACTCTTTTATGTTGTTTCCTACAAAAACGCTGCCCTGCTTTCCTTTCAAGATCAACTGTCCCACATCTCTGTCTGATAATGTTAACTTCTTATAGCATCCACGATGGAGTATATCTTTGAACTGTCATGGAAAGAATTTTATTTTCCTGTGTAAATTCTACTTGCTTCTATGCCACATCCTTTTATCCTTCTTTCCCATGTCCAACAATGGCAAAAGGCCAGTTCTAGTTTATATAAAATGTATATTTGCCACCTGGTTCTTTTCCTGATTTAAAAAATCAGCTTCTCAACATGGTTTAAAATATATTTTTTTTTATGGAGGCAATGTAGGTTCTTAGCAGAAACTTGGAAATGGTAAGGTATAATAACCTCTAGATTATTCAGTGACAGCTTTTAAATGCTACCTTAATCACAATGGTGAACATTAAGGAAGGTTTTTGCCAGATGAAATGGGAAGTTGAAGGTCACAGGAAGCTTGATATACTTAATAAAACTAACTTTGAGTTTCACAAGCATTAAATCAGATGGTTATGAACTATTTCCTTGAAAGATGGGGAGGAGATCATCAAAGACTCACATTTCACACAGCAGTCTTTTCCCACAGAAAGTAATAAATCCTATGCTGAGTGGTCCCCGATAACTACAAATGCCAAGATGTGGCCAGTTTCCACCTCAGCGAACACGAACCAGCAAGGGTGTTCTTAGAATGGACTTTATCTACTGAAGAAACTTTGACCAGATCTGAATGTAATCAAAGAAAGAAGACCACAATTTCTCTAGTGTTTTACCTGTGTCCAGTCCTGTCTTGGGTGGTTTCATACATTGTCATTTAATTGAAATCCCCTCAGTAACCTATTGAAGGTGCTGATACTGTTGTTTCTGTTTATGTAGATGACAGAACAGAGGCTTAAGATGCTACACTTGGTTGGCAAATAGAGAAATGAGGATTCAAATCACTGTAATCTAAAAAACAAACAAATGAAGAGACAAAGAGCAGAATCAGACCTCTAAATACAGAGAACAAACTTGGTTGTCAGAGGGGGGAAGGTGAGGGAATGGGCAACATGGGTGAAGGGGAGGGGAAGATACAGGCTTCCAGTTACAGAATGATAAGTCACAAAGATAAAAGGCACAGCATAGGGAATACAGTCAATGGTATTATAATAGTGTTGTATAGGGTGACAGTGGTAGCTGCACTTGTGATGAGCACAGCATGACGTATAGAGATGTGAGATCACTATGTTGTACACCTGAATCCAGTGTAATGTTGTATGTCAACTATACTCAAAAAAAAGTAAAAACAAAAACCAAATCACTGCTCTATCCAACATTCAGCTGCCCCTCAGAAAACACAAGTGAGCCTCATTAACGATTGACACAGAAGGACCAAGCATTAAGTAAGTGCATGCAAACCAGAAATGTCTTTGTGTCCCCAAATACCAACTCTTTATCTTCATTGATCCTTAACATGGAAGAATAAGGTAGTTTTGTGTTGTTGTTGCTTTTTTTTACTCTTGACATAATATTAGTATTTTCTCCTAAAATGTAAATGTTCTAGAAACAGTTTACAGACTATTCTATACCAGTCATTGATGTTTTAGTACGAATACCTGTTTCAACTTCTTTCTGAAAGGCAACTTTGAATAGAGGAAAGTAAAAGGGGTACATTATGGGTAGGTTGAAAACACACTTTAAATACCAAACTGTTGGCTCTGTATGGCTACCTTGTGGACAGAATATCAAGCACCTTCTCAATGGAATATTAGAAATATAAAGAATATTGTTCTAAGATACCATCATTTAGACTTCTTTATAGAATTTATTGTGTTTCCACAGTTCTAAACTTGATGGAGGAAATCCTTCCCGGTAGGTGGCTAACACTTGTCCAGTATGTTTTAAAAGGAAGTCCATGTGTCTCCTGTCACCTGGGTTTATTTTACCAAAGAGAAAATAGTTGTGATCTAACCTTTGGAAAACCTCCAGATTTCTATTTCTTTTCCAAGGAGCTTTCCGCTGTTTGTGAAAAGGAAAACTAAAGAGCCCAAGTCACTTACGTGTTATAAATAAATAAATAAATAAAATCCAAAACTGTAGTGATTCTTTTCACTCGTTTATCTCTAGTACGAGAATTAAGGTACTTTTCCTATGTCAACTAGTGTAAGAACAAAACCGTAACTAAAGGGAAAGACAGTGAGGAGCTTTTCAGCACTGGGAGAACAGTGTTTGATAGTATTTATTGCTTCATAAGTCAGTTTGGTAACCATAATTAATAATTAACGTTGTATCTCTAGACAACCTTTTTTTTTTCTATTTGGAGGGTTTTCTATGCTCTCCAAACACAGCTGATAAATGGAAAGCCCTGAAATCTACTTAATATCTAAAATATGCTTGTCTACAGTGGCAAGCAAGAAAGTGCTTACATATCATATCTCTCAAGCCGTGGTGGAGGGTATTGTAGCTATGCTTCCTGCTCTGTCAGCTAAACCCACAGAAGATTAAATGCTATGTACATAAGAGCCAGTTAGCACAGGTCTGTCTCAGAGGCTGACAGGTGTTTCCATGAAATTTTGCCCCACCTGTCATAGTGCACAGGGAAGCCGGCACCTGGCAAACTAATAAACAGCACACTCTTTAATTGCATTGAGACGGCACAAGCGGCAGCTGCTGCGGCCAACATTGTTAAGTAAACAACAGGTTTTGCACCTGCTGGAGCAAAATCCTGACCTTACTATGGTCAGTCATGTGACACCAGGTAACTCAGGTTACTCAGGTTGCCTGTCCTGACGACGCAAGTGGCCTAGGAGATCAGGAGCAGTCCATCTGCACTGATTCTTACCCTGGGTCATGTGATATTTGCCCCCCGGTTGCCTCCAGAGGTCATTTAATTCAGCCCCTTCATGTGAAAATCAGAATAATTATATTTGGCTTGTGGACAGTTCCTTTTAGTTCTTCCTTCCTTCCTCTGCCTTCTTTTGAGGATGATAATGAGAAAAAAATGACTTAGGTCTAATTTTCCATTTTCTATGTTATCAACAATACCTATTTACAGATCCAGAATGGAAGATGCCAGTCGGCCAGATGAACATTCTACCAGGGACTGCTCAAAGCTTTCAGACCATGACCAGAAACATGAGGCTGAGGCAAAATATATTTGTAAACAAATAGGACAGTCACCTTTTGCAAAAAGAGATCGTTTTCTCTGTTTTTAATGTTTTATTTATTTTTGAGAGGGAGAAAGAGAGAGAGAAAGAACAGGCAGGGGAGGGACAGAGAGAGGGAGACAGAGGATCGGAAGCCGGTTCCATGCTGACAGCAGACAGCACAAAGTGGGGGTCTAAACCATGAACTGTGAGATCATGACCTAAGCCAAAGTCAGATGCTTAACTGACTGAGCCACTTAAGCACCCTCAAAAGAGATAATTTTCAGTGTTTTATGACCTTGTATAGATATCCCTTTACTATGCACTGAGACTGGCCAGCTCAGTTTTTATCTGCTGACACAAGAGTGAAGTCACATTTAATTCTCCCTCCTACTGGATACTCCCCCTTACCCTCCACAAACACACATAGGCTACGCTGAGGTTTTTAGCAGACCTGTCCCAAGGCTTAGTGGCAACACAGGTCAGGCTTTAGGGAATACAGGCCAGAAAGTGGAACACAAACAGGGAATGGAGAAACATGGCCCCAAGGCATTTATGAGAATTTGACCCCTTGTTCACAACTTCCGTATGCTGTTGAAGTCTCTTGTAATGGATGAGGCATTGGTTTTGATTGAAACACACATGCGCGTCTAGGTGGGAAAATATAAACTACATAAGGCTATTTCATATGCCAAATCATTTGATTCTCTCAAACTCAGCATATTATATATGCTGAGCTCAGCATATTATTATATGCCATGTAATCCTCAGAAGTCTCTGACTTGACTATTTTCTGAAAACAGTAAAGGAAAAGGCTTTGGTTGATCAGAGAGGTAGTACATTTCCAACAAGTGAAACACAAAATAAGCAAAGCCTTGAGAAGGAAAGAAAAAAAGGAGTATTGTGAAGCATGGGTGAAAATACACGAGAACATGCGATGTGTTTGATTCTCCTATTTTAATCATCACAAGCACTCAGAAAAGTCAACCGCGTAGAACAAAGATCAGATGGGCCTGAAGGCAAGTGATCAAAAGTCCGTTTCAGAGCCTAAAGCCAACAAAGTGTTTGCCTATAGCTTGTTTATGCATGTTGATCAAAAAGAATAATGCAATTGTGAGCTAGTCTAAGTTGGAGAACATTTCCAATGAGATAAATTAATTATTTACTACTATTGATTCGGGACATTTCTGCAAAATCAAAGTATATTTCTTTTTCCTTAACATTTCTAAGAATCTTGTAATAACTCCACAAAGTTGTTACTAAACCAAACAACATTTTTTAAATAGCATTCGTGAAGTAGCTGGTCCAGTTGCCATATCAAACACATGTATTCATATACTTAAAATAACATACAACTTATGTTCCTCATATATAATAAATGAAGCATAATGATAAGAATGTAAATTTTCATGTTTGGGCTCTCTGCTGGGTCATACTAACCACATTAGAAGCCTAGTAGTGTACAAATGGAGAGAAACAAACCCAGAAATGAATGGGGAAAGCTCTAGGGGCCTGTTGAACCCAATCTACTGAAGTTCCAAAGAACAATTAGATTATTTTATCCAATATTTATAGATTATAAAAGTGAAGTGTGAAGAAAAGAATGAAAAAAAAAATCACTCCAATTTTTTCCTCTTATTCCTTTTTTTAATGTTTTGTTTTTTAATGTTATTTAGTTTTGCAAGAGAGAGAGAGACAGAATCCAAAGCAGGCTCCAGGCTCTGAGTTGTCAACACAGAGCCCGACGCAGGGCTGGAACTCACGAACCATGAAATCATGACCTGAGCCCCAGTCAGACACTTAACCGACTGAGCCCCCCAAGCACCCCTATCTTTTCTTTTAATGCAGCAACATCAAAAGGAAAACAGATATTTAAGATACAAAGGAGGGACCAGTTTCATGATTTGGATTATAGTCGGACAAGAGTAGCACTACTTATTCCTGAAATGTATTGACAAGTATTTGAAGTATATAAATAAAATTATACAATGAAAACTAAGTTTTCATAAATATGAAAGGAGGGCATCATGACACCTGAATCTTAGAGTTTTTGTGTCATGGGTTGTGAGTCTGAGAACATTATTTGGCCTGAGCTTTAGTGTTTTCATCTGTACAACAACAAAAACAAACTTACATTCAAGTAACTATTGTATGAAATAACTTGTAGGAATGACAATGAAAGCTGGGCGCTTACCTGTTCATCTCTCTAAGTGTACCAGTTTTTTAAACATAGATGTGGCTACATCTTTTCAAAACTAACAAAACAAATAAAACTTCTTAAAATCGATTGTTCCTTATATCAAAACGCCTTAAAAAAAGTAAAAATAAAAACTTGGGGCACCTGGCCAGCTCAGTTGAAAGAGCACGCGACTCTTGACCTCAGGGTTGTGGGATCGAGCCCCATGTTGGGTATAAGGATTACTTAAAAATAAAATATTCAAAATAGAATAAATAAAAACGAAGGCAGAGATAAGTGATACTGCATGTGGGTGAGAAACGTAGATGGCAGGAAGGAGGGAACACTAAACATAGTTTTAGGAGAGGCTAATATCTATAGAGCAAAGAAAAATCACCTTTTGTGAGGAACAGGAAATGGTATGTTAAGGCTTTGTAGCCAAAATTTTGTCTTACATGCACTAGAACCTAAATCATTATTCAATTACAAATTTTATAAGTTGTGATGAGGTTTGATTTACCTGCAGTAAGTTGCACATTTAAAATATACAACTGAATGAGTTTTAACAATTGTGTATACTTATATAACTACCACCTTAATCAAAATATGGAGCATTTCTATTACTCAAAAAAGTTCTCTCATGCCAACAATCCCCTGCTCCCCTCTCATCCTCAATAGGCAACCAATGATCAAAATTCTGCAACTATTTTTGATTTCACCTGTTATAGAGTTCTTTCTTTTTTTTGTTACAGACGTTCTTATAAATGGAAGCATGCAGTATATATATATATATTTTTTTTAATTTTTTTTAACGTTTATTTATTTTTGAGACAGAGAGAGACAGAGCATGAACAGGGGAGGAGCAGAGAGAGGGAGACACAGAAACTGAAACAGGCTCCAGGCTCTGAGCTGTCAGCACAGAGCCCGACGCGGGGCTCGAACTCACAGACCGCGAGATCGTGACCTGAGCCGAAGTCGGCCGCTTAACCGACTGAGCCACCCAGGCGCCCCATATATTCTTTTATCATACTTTGCCCAACATGTTCGAAAGACTCATCTATGTGACTGTATCAGTATCTTACTTATTGTTATTGCTGACTAGTGTTCCATTGTATCAATATGCTGTAAATATTTTTCATCTATTAACAGACATTTGGATTGCTCCCAATTTTTTGGCTACTATGAGTAGGATGCTACAAATATTTAAATACAGTTATATGTGGACTGCATTTTCATTTAGGTTATCTAGTTTATTGGTATAAAGTTATTTTAATATTCATAATATTTCCAATTTTTAATTTTAAGTTTTCCTGCTTTCTTTGTTTTAATTGAAGACTATTAGGATTTCATTTTATCTCTCTCTGGGTTTTTTTTTTTGTCTTGTTTCTCTGACTTTGGTTCATTTGTTCGCTTGTTTTGTTTGTTTGTTTGTTTGTTTTTTAATGGATGAACCAGAGTTTATACTTCTAAGGCATTTACTCTAGTTAGGGTTATCAAAGAGCTCTCAAATAAAAGAAGGCTAATTTTCTGAGGCACTGGAGTTGGAAACTAGGGCAATCCACTGTGATGGAGTATAGTATTTCATACACAAAATGAGAATCTTTCCACTTCCTCCTATGCTAGCTATCACTGTATTGACTTGGCTCCAAATTCATCCACCTTCTGCTGCTCTTTAATAATATAGCAGACCTATAAATATTTTTCTTTTGTGAACTGACACCATGTTAAGCTTTGTCAGGTGAATGTATTGGAGAGATACTGGAAGAGGAAGGTCTCCTTCCCGGGTTCCGATGTATCTTCTTTCCTCTAGGCTCCTGCACTGTGTGATTTCTCCAGCACCCAGCAGCCAGCAGTTCCCCTGGCATCCACAGGAGGTCCTATGGGTTCAGTAGTCAGTTCTCTGAGGGCAGCTTGCTCCATCACGACAGAGGGCAGAGTACCAGCAATTTCCACCAGTACAGCACCTTGGTGACTTCTCTGCCTTGCAATGACCTACACCATGCCATGAGTGACAAGTTTTGGATACTGGGTTCCAGGACTGGGTCTCTTCCTTGGGCTCTCTATCTTAGCCCTGGGTGTAAATGGAATAAGTAAAAAGTGTTCTTTTATTTCTCCCTAGACCCTCCCCTCACTACATTCTCTGTTAAAGGTAATAATACAGATTTAGCATGAGGGGAAAAAAAACAAAACAAAACTCTGGGCCAGGTAGCTTGAAATCTGACTTGGTTTTACTCTCCTGTTGGGTCCAGTTTCCAGCCCTGAGTTAATTCACAGACCCAGAGCCCCTGGATTGAAGAAAAATTCTGGTCCCCATGAAGAAGGATCCTGCACCATTGTTACAGCTGCATACTATAAATCTTTACTGAAGGCTTCCCGCAGGGACCTGTGGTCATTTACTAGAGGTATTGTGCATTCATGAACTGGAAATACCCAAACCTTTGGAGAATAACTGGACTTTGGCTCTGAATTGAAGGTAATACCTGGGGACCCAAAATGCCAATGTGGTCAGGTGATAGATGGAATATTAGCTCCAGTCCAATTTAAAATGATCCAAGTTAGTCCCTAGACCCATCTTGTGAGTATGTACCCAGCTCCTAAATGTAAAATTAGAAGAGAGACGTGCAATGGTCAGAATCCGTATATTGGCTCTCTGGTTCATAGAGTTGGGACCATTATTATATAAAGGACCAAGAGAAAGCCCTTGGAACTTCTCCCTCCCTACAAAGGTAGGATACCAGAAGCAACACTGCATCACTGGGAGAATTTCAGATATTAATGTCATCATCAGATATTTGAATGAAGCAAAAGTGGTGAAATCTGTAATATCCATATATTATTCCACAATTAAACCTGTAGAGAAATCAGGCAGACCTTGGAGAGTGAATATAGATTTCTGTAAGCTTACTAAGGTGGTGATTTCAATGGAAGCTGCTATCCCAGACATAATATCTTCACTGGAACAGCATGGGTCTTACCACTCCATACGTAGCTATTCATGGTCAAGCCAGAAGTATACCTTCAGAGACCTCTCTTAGGTCTCCTGCTCTTGGAAGAAGTATGATCTGTAAAGATCTTGATCTTCTTGACATTCAGTAAAATACTGCATCGGTCTACTATATTGATGGTATTTGCATATTAGATGTAACCAACTGAAAGTAGCAAGGATATTAGATGCCTTAGTAAGATATATGCGAGCTAGAGGGGGCCATGTGGACAAAAATTTAGGGGCCACCTCAGTGAAACTTCTGAGGGATCGGTGGTTTGGAGCACGTAGAGATACCTCGTTCAAGGTGAAAGATAAATTGCTGTACCTTACATCACCTGCCACGAGAAAAAGATACTCAGTAGGCCTTTTTAGATTTTGTTGGTAACTTATATTACATTTGAGTGCAGACCTCAATACATTTATAGAGACTCGTCCATGAGACACCAGTTTGTGGTAAAGACGAGAGTCAGAGAAGGCTCTGGTACAAGCTCATTGTGCCGCCCAATCTCCTCTATCACTTTGGCCTTATGATTAAGCCTGTCTTATGGTACTCAGGAGCAAATAAGGCTGCTGAATGGAGACCCTGGCAAGAACCACAGGGGAAAACCACAGTGCATATCTCTAAGATACTGGAATATCTATATCTTCATCTATATACTTCTATACATCTATATAGACTTATAGCTATATCTAATAGAGATGACTACTCTTTTCTTCAAAAACAGATTCTTGTTCTGATTTTCTACTGAGCCTTGGTAGAGACTAAACACCTCAGAGTGGGACATCAGGTGACTGTGTGGGTGGAGTATACCTTCATGAACTAGGTTGTTGGAGCCACACAGCCCTAAGGTGGGAAACCAGCAGCCACAACAATCTATCATCAAATGGAGATGGTATAAAAATTGTGTATAAGAGACTATGCTTGGGCAGGTCTAGAAGGTATGGGTAAGTTGCAGGAGGCGGTGGCATGGACTCCTTCAACATCAAGTAATGTTGCGTTGCCTCTCAAATTCATACCTGTGGCCTCCTGGGATATTTCCTATGACCGGTTGTCTGAAGGGGGGAAAAAAACACCTCAAGTCTGGTTTCCAAATGGGTCTTTACAAGATGATAGTTCTAATTTAAAGGGGATAAATACAGCATTTGAATCCCACAGGACATCCCACTAGAAGCCCTGAACGACATTAGTGACATTAGTGAAAGAAATCTTTGCAATGGGCAGGACCTTGAGCAGTTCATCTGGTGTTCACTCTGTCTGGAGTGAGAGGGCCAGAAGTCCAAATCTATGTGATTCCTGAGCAGCTGCTAATGATTTGGCTGAAGGGTCAGGAACTTGGAAAGAATATAATTAGAACATTAATGACAAGTATTCTGGGGAAGAAGTTATGGATGGGGAGCAAGGGCTGTTGCAAGAAAGGCATGACATCCTACCCAGGTCCTTCTCTCCCCATCTCCCCTACTGAACCAAAGTGTTAAATGAGGCTGGATGGGGATAAGTCAATGTGGACAGCCTTAGAACACTAGACAGAAACTTTTGTATCTGGGGAAGGAAATGAAAGTTACCTTTCCTCTTGGCAGTTGGGCAGTGCTGGGCCCAGAATTACAGCTTAAAGGGAGACAGGTGCCCTGGGAAGGCCACCCTCATGCCACTCAAGGACAGTGTCTGCCTAACTGAGACACTGAGACTGAGGCATAACAAGAACCATTCCTGCAGGCATTTTTTGTTCTTCATATCTATCAATAAACTAGTTCTAAAATTTAAACACAAAGCCAAAGGAGCTAGAGTAGCTGAAACAATTCTGGAAGGGCAGGCAGGGATTGGAGGCATTTTGTTGGCTTTTTTCTTTAGCCTACTTTTAAGATTTTTCTCTATATCACTGGCTTTTCAGCAGTTTAACTAGGATGTGCCTGGATGTGGTTTTCTTTGTATTTATCCTGAATACGGGAGTTGTTATTTTCTTTTTAAATCAAATCTGGTCATTTTTATCCTATATTTGTTCAAATATTCTTTCTCTTGTTTTTTTTCTCCTATTCCAATTATATGAATATTAACCTGCTTGATATTAGCCTATTGGGGTTCTGTTCTCACGGTTTTAATTTTTTTCTCTCTTTGCTTCCATTGGATGATTTCTGTTGGCCTGTTTTCAATTTCAATGGTCCTTATTTCTGTTTAGTCTGGTGTTAGCCCCCCTGCCCACCCCACCCCAGTAGATATTGTTATTCCAAATATATATTCATCAGTTCTCGGTTCTCCATTTGGTCTTTTTATAGGGCTTCAAATTATTTCCTGAAATTCTCTGTCTCTTCATTCACTGTATCTATGCTTTTCTAAGGATTTTTTAACATTTATTACAGCTATTTGAAAGTTTTGTTTGATCATTTCTATATCTTAATTATCTATATGTTTGTATTTTATGACCAATTTTTCTCATTAACTATGAGTTTTCCTGCTTTTTTGCATGTCTTTTTTATTGTATGTTGGGCAGTCCACCTAAAGACTGTGTGTGTATATTATTTGTTCCTTTTTTTGTATTAAAAAAGACCACTTTTTTTCTGTTAATGTTACATACCTAGGGTGATATAGGGTAAAAAGCTGTTCAACCTGATTCGGTCAAAGGCTGAGTTGGTTTGGAATGAGGTGGCTTTAATTCCTTTAGCAGAGCTTTGGAATTAGAACACCAGGAATTTAATAGATCTCTCTATCTCTCTCTGCTTGTCAGCCCCATTTCAAACAGCACTGATATATTTGATCTCATCATAATTTGACTTGGGTAGTAGTTGGTTATGACTTTGATTAGACTCCCTTCATCTCCGGCTTCAACTGGCTTGACACTGAGTTAGTTACAGTAGGATCCAAAATGCACAATACTGGAAGACCTAAAGACTTCATATCTGTGAAACCATGAGATTATGAGACCAGGAGGCTTCAAGACTATAGGAATGTGGATCATAAACCTGCAGAGATTTTCCTCTTTTCAGCCCCACTCCCAGCTTCCCCTGACTCATCAGAATTCCTATGTAATAGCAATACTTGGTAGAAAGAATTGTCTCTGCTTTTGAAGCTCCGGCAGTTTCAAATCCAGCATGCTAGTACATGGGCATGTTAAAAGGTAGCTGGTTTCTTCTTTTTCTAAGCAAACATTGTGCAAGCTTGATCGTCTACCAGTCCTACTGCCTCCCTCAGCAACTGTCCTAACTACAAACACATGAGCTGTCTCTTTCTCACGTAGAAAGGGCTTGCTTCTCTGGACTTTAGTTCTTTTAGGTTTATTGGTATCCAAAGATCTTTACTAGTTTTAAAGAAATATATGATCTTAAAAAAAGGGGGGTGGGGTGGGGGAAAGGGAGTGCCAGGGTGGCTCAGTTGGTTAAGTGTCCGACTTCGGCTCAGCTCATGATCTCACGGTTTGTGGGTTCGAGCCCTGCATTGGGCTTTGTGCTGCCGGCTCAGGGCCTGGAGCCTGCTTTGGATTCTGTGTCTCCCTCTCTCTCTGCCCCTCCCTCCCTCACGCTCTGTCTCTCTCTTTCTCTCAAAAAATAAATAAACATTGAAAAAAAATTTGTTGCTGTTGTTGCCTAGAGATGTCTTATTGTTTCAGTGAGAGTAAGGATTATCAAAAAAGACTATAGATATAGAGTGTCCATGCCTAAGCACAGAAAAATACCTTTATTAAGGTAAAGGTCAGATACTGAAACTAATAAAAGTTAATTTTTAAAAACAAAAAGCTATAAATCCCCCTACTTCCTTTTTAAGTATTTATGCTGAGAAGTAAAATTATCACTGATTTCAGACCCCAAAGGTAATCATTATTAACATTTTGGTGAACATAAGTTAAAATATTTCTCCCCTGGAATTTTTTGCTACTTCTTATATGGATATAGCCATATGTTCATATAATCATATCTATATATTTATTAAAAAATAGAATAATACAACACATATTGCTTTTAACTTGCTTTGCTCGCTATTACCTTCCAAATCAAAACATACAGATTTTTTTTCTTAATTGCTATGGAGAGAGCCATTGCACTGGTAAGCCATAATTTATAACAGTCCTCTACTGAGAACCTTTTATGTTGCCTCCACTTTTCACTGCCTTTAATATTCTTATAATTATATATTTAAACATTTCTAAAAGAAGGATTTCTAAGACATAAAATGTAGGTTTTAATAGATAAAAGGGCAGTTTTGTAAGTTCAAGGAATAAGGTGAAGCTATTGCATCTGATTTAATGTTCGAGCTATTTTTTTTAATTTTCTTAAAATTTTTTTAATGTTTATTTTTGAGACAGACAGAGACAGAGACAGGGCATGAGTGGGGGAGGGGCAGAGAGAGAGAGGGAGACACAGAATCTAAAGCAGGGTCCAGGCTCTGAGATGTCAGAACAGAGCCCAACGTGGGAGTCAAACTCATGTACTGTGAGATCATGACCTGAGAAGAACTCTGATGCCCAACTGACTGAGCCACCAAGGCACCCCTTAATGTTCTAGCTTTCATGTCTTCTACCTAGTGGTTATTCATATAAATGCCTTAATCATTGTTTACAATAGCCTGTGGTTAAGCTTTCTTTTGGGCCAATTTTTTTGGTTTCTAAAATATTTAATACATAATCATAAATGCTTGAAATATTACAGTCAAGTGCAGTAGAAAGAACAGGGGCTTTATGAGGTGTATGTAGCCATGAATCCCCAGTGTGTGATGCACCTGCTGTGTGTAAAGTGGACATAGTGACAACTCTGTGTTTCACAGTTGTTGTGAGGAATAAAGGAGTATATTTGCAAGGCACTTAGACACTGCATAGGTATATACTCAGTAATTTGTAGAAACCATCACTATCTCTCTGGAACTGTTGATCCCAATGGAAAGAGGGTAAGGACCAGAAAAAATTAAATTGAAAAAATTAATTATTAACAACTAACATATGGCTAGAGATAAAAATCAGTGCAATAATACATAAGGAGGATAAATCAGGGTAACGACATGCCAATTTTACTTTTACATTTCTGAAGTGGTTAAAATCAATACCAAGGAAATTGGATTGAAATAATGGGTAATCAATTCCCTTCTTGAAAGGTAAGACCATCTTAAAAGGACTTGGATACAGAAAAGAAGTTTTAGGAAAAATATACTTTCAAAAGAGCAGAGTAAAGCTTTTGATCTCAGAGATAGAAAAAGCTGATGGCTGGGAAAATAGTAGACAATTTAAAAACAAATGATGTCCTTATATACGGGGTAGATTTGTTTACTAAATATCCAAATAAACAAACAAACAACCCCCGTTTCATATTGTACTGCTCAACTACAGAAAGCCAAACCAAACAAACAAATTGCATTCTTTCCCCTTTTTATAACATGGAATCCATCCAAATTTAAGTCCAATTTATAGACGTTTTCTGCCAAAATTACCAGGGCTCAGTGACTGTACTACACCCGTCTTCCTGTAGAGAGTGGAGTCACAATGGCTAGAGAAATGGATCCTCCTAAAATGAGGCCACGAGGGGAACACTCCCCTGGGACACCATATGACATGGTGAGATGAGAAGGAGCCTGACCTACCGGCCATCCCCTCTTAAGTAACAAAAACACCTGAGATATTCAATTCTCTGCTTCTGCCCATTGGAGCCTTTGCTCAACTGTTCCTGCCAAGCCCAGGAGAGAGAGGCCTTCTAAGCAAGGACTGACAGTCCCTGTCGACTGTCCTCTCTGACACATTCAGAATGTCAGCTATGATTTCCATTTCACCAACAGAGTAATTAATTGCAAATGGAGGGAACAAACTGAACTATGGGGAGAGATATGGGTAGCAACTCCACCCAGATCCCTTTAGTGGGAACAGGAGAAGGGTATCAGAATCTAGCTGTCTACTTTCACCAAATTTCCCCTTGCAAGTCCAGATACAGTGAAGTAGAGAATGGCGAGTGTTGCAAGGATCCACTAATGAGCCGGCAGTGCAGACAAGGCCTCTGCAAGCAAATGTTGTGCTCCCTCCCACTCAACCTCATTCTGTGCATGGAAAACACGGCAACCACCACTCAGTGACCGTGCTGTTACTGAATTTCTCTGTACATGAAGAATAAATAATAAATTAGCTGTAACCATGGAAATATGGCCTGATACTAAAAAAAAAAGTATTTTCTCTGCAAGGGTTAGCATGCACATTCTCTGTATTGCAAACTCTCCCCTCACTGAGTTTTTGATAACTCAGGAACAGGAGTTTTAACCAAGCTAGATTTTATTCAGATTTCCTTGGGAGCCCTGTCTTACAGTGTTTGGGAAAGTTCTTCTTCTTTTTTTTTAATGTTTATTTTTGAGAGAGAGAGAGCATGCACACGAGCAGGGGAGGGGCAGAGAGAGGGAGACACAGAATATGAAGCAAGCTCGGGGCTCTGAACTGTCAGCACAGAACCCGACATGGGGCTCGAACTCATGAATCGTGAGATCATGACCTGAGCTGAAGTTGGACACTTATTTGACTGAGCCACTCAGGCACCCCTGTTTGGGAAAGTTTTAACACAAAGCAGGGAGCATCATATTATCTCAATAAGTGTTGTTTTTAGGTCTCACCAGTAGGCTAGAGAAGAAACCCCATAATGAGAAAAATTGCACGGAAAACAGATCCACATACAGCCCACTGTTATTTGTTATTCAGGGATATACTTGCACAGTGTATGTGCTGTGCTTTTCTTCTTTACCTTACACTATCCATTAGCTGTCCTACCAGAGAATATACCAAAATTAAAAAGAAGTGGATAGAGTTATATTTCATTAGGTGTCAAAGGTATGGTTAGCACAAAGATACCATCTTGAAAGAAAGTTACTGCATACCATTGTGCTAGGCAGGGAGGAAAGGTCAGGAACCTGAAAAGCCTCTACTTTTGTTCAAAACAAATCGGTGTATTGTTCTCATTAAGATTCTCTTTTTAATTATAAAATACTAACAGTTGTAGAACATCCTTAATTCATTTATTTGTTCATTCAACCAATCAACCACCATTCACTAAGTGTGTGTGTGTGTGTGTGTGTGTGTGTGTGTGTGTGTGTATACCCTGGATTATGCTAAGAGCTGAGAACTAGGAGTAGGACACTCCCTGCCTTTCATGGTTCACAGCCCAGGAAAGGAACTGAGACTGACAGCCCTAGTGAGTTTCAAGCCCTGGACAATATTCAGGGATTGTGTCTTGCAGCAAACATGCAGGAGGTTTCTGAACTGTATTTTATAAATGAGGACACCGAGGCTCCGAGACGTGAAGCCATTTACTTGGGGACGTTCGGCTACTAAATAAAAAAGGGTGAGATGCAACCCAGTCCTTGTGACTCACGCTCTTCCCACTGTGCCACACTGTCTCTAAAGGGAGACACGAAGACGGGCATAGGACAGCCCAGGGGGAGATGGACAGCTGGGCAATACAATGCACTGTGTCTTCTGCCCTCTAAAACAGTACATGCAGGTTAATCAGAAGGAAAGTCAGTATTAGGCCTGCGTGTTTTTATATTTCTGCCTGACATTCCAGATAAAAGTCTTTAATTCTGAGCATCTTTGAGAACACAAAGCCTTGGAGCTCTGAAGCATTGATTCACTAAGTGCTTCTAATTAAATGGTTTAATAGGCAGTCCTTACACAGTAACAGTCATGAAAAATTTACATATGCTGTCAATGCCCCACCCCCTCACTCTCCGCAGATTCTGTCTTTTCCAAGAGCGAGTGGACTGTGCTCTCCCTGCCCCCCAGACTTCTGTATTTGTGCTCTCCTAGCTTCTTTTCTTCTAATCGAAATCCCTCTAAAGGCCAACATTAACAACCCACTTCTACTCCACTTTTCCCAGTTCTTTGTTCCTCTAGTATCTCCTCACTTCCCTCTATCTTCAACATCTGCCTCCCACCAACAACCCCCCCCCCCTCCTCCCCAGCCCTGGAGGAAATTCAGTTCAATAAACATGTGAAAGTCTCTTCCATTTAAAAATAAAAAAGAAAGCAAAACAGAAACAGAACCAAAAACCCTCTTAACTTTCCATGAGCCCTTTTCTATTGTTGTCTTCCTTTTTTTTCTCAGTTCTGGGAAGTTTTGTCCATATATGCTGTGTTCAATTTCTCACATTTAACTCACTCCTCACCACTGGTGTTGTTGCCTCTGGCCATTCAAAAAAACCCAAACAAACAAACAAACAAACAAACAAAAAACACCTCTGAATTATTGTAGAACTCTGTGTGTGTGTGTGTGTGTGTGTGTGTGTGTGTGTGTGTATAAAATGTATCACAAAATGCTTTGGAAAATCTCAACCCCATGATTCCAAATGTTCTGGACATCTTTAGATCCTGACTTCTACTGGTGCTTTTAGCTGCGTATGATCCTGCTGATAACTTGCCTTCTACGACATGTCTTTTTGCTCCTTTTTTACTCAAACCATCACTTCTTAGTCATATTTTGGAGTGCTTATGCATCCTGTCCCATTTGTGTAGGGGTTCCCCGAGTTCGGTCCTCAGACCATCAGTTTCTTCTCTCTACACGCTATCCAAGAACATTCTCATTGATTCTAATGTTATGAATAATTATAAGTTGATGACACTCTAATATTTAGGTTTTACAAAGCTTCAGAATCATTTGTTCATTTGCATACTACAATTACAGTTTTCATGTCTCACAAGCACATCAAAGACAATATGTATCAAGTTGAATTTTACACCATCTCCCTACATGGGTTCTCCCCCTTTGTTTGATAACCCAGCTCTTGATGCTATTCTACGGTCAACACTGAAAGCCAAGGGTTCCTGTGGTCTCATCCTTCCCTGTCCTTTATCCACCCCTTTTCCATAACACTCATCCTCTAAAGGGGTTCCCAAATCCTATTTAGTCTAGCTCTCAAATCTCCCCAATCTATCTCTTATTAATTCTGCTACCATCTCTTTCCTGAACTACCACAAGGTTCTCTATGAGCACCTCCGTCCTTACTTTTCTTGTTCTCTGCAGTGACAAGAGAGTAGTTTATCCAAAACATAAAACCAACCATGTCTCAGCATTGCTGAAAATCCCTCACCAGCTTACACCCACCTCTGGGATAAAGCCCAAACTCCTAAGTGAGGCACAGGAGGCCCTCCGGTCCCCGCCTCCCGTATCCCTCTCCAGCCTCCACCCCATCACCAACCTTACTTGTACTTTATGCTCCAGCAACAATAAATTGCTTAAAATTTCCTGTCTATGCCATACTCTCATCTATCTTTATACTCTTCCTTTGCTTGGAATATTTATCTCCATTTTCTTTGCCTGGATAAGCTCTACTCAATATTCAAGTTTCAGATTCAGCATTGCTTCTCCAAAAGCGATTTTCACCCCCAAATCTAACCTAAGTGATAATTCTCTGTGCTCCAATAGCTACCCCTCTATCATAGTATGTATCACATTATTTTTAAATTTCTGTTTCAATGCCATCTTCTCATCTAAACTAAAACATCTTGAGTACACTGACCATTTGTAATTAGTTGCTTATTTTTGTAGCCTACCCCAAGGGCTTGCCTATAATAGGAGCTTTATGCTGAAATATCCATTAAAGCTTTGCTGAAATGTCCATGGCAGCTCTGCTCCTGAGGAATTTGTTCTTCTATGTTTTAGTTATTAAAAAATGAGTCTAGTTCTGTGGTCTAACTGAACCAGATGGAAGATTCACAACATTCCCAAAACAGCATACTGTTTCTTTGATTACTTTTAGAATAATCAAAAACATCGTGGCTGGTTTGCTATGAGTTTCCATTTTGGAATCTCTATTATTTCTTCTCAGGATTATTTTGAGATATCCCCAAAGATACCTAAGGCATAGTTCTCCAAGGGAGAAAACAACAACCACCACAGAACTTTATCCATTATTAATGCTTTGAGGGAAGACAAAGAACTTTACAATGAGTAATAGGCTACAACATTATTGAGATAGCTCTCTAATATTTGCTACTATCCTTTTACTTCATAATTAAAGTATCCAGTTTAAGAATATCTAGAAATCTAGATGGTAGCTACTTCTTGGCTGAAAGTTTTCCATTCAGTGCCCAAACACACATAATATATATTCTTGAATTATAGGATTAGTATTATTTTATGTGACAGTGATTAGTGATTATTTTTAGAGTCTCAAATAATAAAACCTCATTTTTGTGATGATTAGAATTTTGCAAATGGTTTGCAGAGACATTATCCCATCTTTAAGAGAACGCTTTAGTAGATATTGATATACCTATTTTATAGCTGTAAAGCTGAGAGGCCATTGAGAATATTAAGCCAATGTATTTTATTCCCTCCATTGAGTCATATTTCTACGTGGTGTTCTGTCACTATAATTTCTAAAAAAGAAAAGGGATGAATGACCCACTGGGAAGAAAGAGGCCATCCTGTAGGGTAAAGCCACAGCAAAATGACTGAACAAGAGAAGAGTCCAGACTTTTTGGACCTGGGCAATTCCTGGGATGAAGAAGGATATACAGTGTTACAGCTGATAAAGAGACAAGATTCTCATGGCCTCCCTCCTTTTGAGATAAAAGTCCACAAACAAAATTGTTAGAAATGTTGGGGGGAAAGTCAGGGACAGAGGGGCTTTTGGCCAATTGACTAAGATTCTGAGAAAGACTTGTCTCCCAGATGAGCCTCTGCCCTGATTGGAGTTACGGGAAGGAAGGTCAGATACATCCCTAAAGAGGCTGTGCAGGTCTGAAGTTTCATCAAGGTTAACGTGGGGCTGGGTCAGCAGAGAGGACTACCAAAGGTCATGGGCCCACCAGCCACAGACCTCAGCTGTCGACATTTGCTAATCAGGTATGCAAGTGACACCTCTGGGAAAACATGATAAGAAACAGAGCACAACAAAAACTTGGGAACATATATAAGGACTCCATTATATCTCTCTACTATAGAATCACATATACCCCTTCTCCCAGATGCCCAGAAGCTATCTTAGAAAAGAGCAGGGGAAGAAGAAAGGAATTCTTTGGTTTGCAGATGGATTTTCATGCACAGTATTGAAGTATGATTCATAGAAGAAGAAAAAGTTGGATTTATGAAAAATTCCTACTCCGCAAAAGACATTATAGGATAATTAAAACACAAGCCATGGTTTTGGAGAAAATATTTCTGAACACAACTTGACAATGTACATGTATTGAAACTATATAAACAACCCTTAAACTTCAACAATAAACAGATAACTCAGTCAAAAAATGGACAAAAAAATCTGAACAGAGGAATTACCAAAGACCATATGGAGATGGCAAATAACCATATGAAAATACAAACATCAAATGCCATTAGGGCATTGTGAATTAAAACCACAAAATGCCATTATACATGTATTAGAATGGTTAAACTTCAAACCTGACAACACTAAACACTGGTGAGAATGCAGGGCAACAGCAATTCTCATTCATTACTGGTGGGAATGCAAAATGGTACTAGATTTTGGAAGATAGTTTGGCAAATTCTCATAAAGTTAAATGTAGCTTGACTATGTAATCTACCAATTATGCTCTTATTTACCCAACTGATATTTAAAATTTAGGCTCACACAAAAACCTGCATGCAAATGTTTAGAGCAGCTTTATTCATAATCATCCAAACTGGAAGCAATGAAGATGTTATTTAATAGATGAATGGATAAACTATGGTACATCCATTCAATGCAATATTATTTGGTGATAAGAAGAGATGAGCTATCAAGCCAAGATTCCTTTCAATTATATGACATCCTAGAAAATATATAACTATAGAGTCAGTACAAACATCAGTGGTTGCTAGGGGTTTGGGAGAGGAGAAAAAAGGTGAATAGGTGAAGTACAGAGTATATTTAGAGGAGTATAATTATTCTGTATTATACTGTAATGATGGATATATAACATGCATTTATCAAAATGCATAGAACAAAGAGTGACACTAATGTAAGCAAATTACAAAATAATAATTTATGAGGCCAGGGGATTTCAGGATAGTGTAATGTATGAAATAGGATATATATATAAATGTATATATGTAATATATGCAGGATATTACAAATGTGTAAAACAACTTCACTGATAAGGGTTGTAGGAAAAGGTGCTGACCTAAGTGACTTTGGAAATGAATGGTTTGTTAGACTAAAGGTAAGATGAACTTGCCTTGTACTCTAGTTGATAAAATTGCTTCCTATTTTGGCACAGGAATGCACTTCTGATACTGCTATACGTGTACACTGGAGCTGGCTATTAAATAAATGGATGGCAGATGGAGGGAGCCAGCTTTCTCACTGTAGAGTGAGAATTTAGAGATAAGCAAGGAGAAGAGACTAGGATGATCCATGGAATAATGGATTCGAATTGGAGGTATTACAACGAAGTTACATTTAACTTAATATAGAAATGGATACTTACCCGTAAAAAAATATTTTATATAGGTGCACATAAGTTAGAATACCCCCTTTTTTACATGCTCTAGAACCAATGACAACCCAACAGCAATGAGTACACCTACTGACTAGATCTTGGTTTCCAATACTATTCTCCAATAAAAGGAATAAAGATTCCTTGGAGAAATGGCTGATTCTAGGACTGGAGCAAAAAATATACAATATGAGCCTTCAGCAACTTTTAGTACCAAAAAGTAAGCAAATGCCCCCCATCCTCCCTGCCAAAAAACAAAAACAAAATTCTACATTAATGTAAATATTCCAAAGGAATACAAGAGACAGCTAAAGGAGCTCCGCAAGGCCAAAGCTGAAACAATTTGTGTAATAAAATAAATACAGTAGTACTGGATTATAATTTAAAATATAAAATAAATATCAATGAGTCCATACTGATATAAATAAATGATTGAATAAATACATAAATGGAGAAAAGAGACAAATCTCTCTTGAAATAATTTATATAGATACTCCAACTTCAAGAAGGATATAGTGAATTGACTTCACAGATGACATGACACTTTACATGGAAAACTCAAAAGACTCCACCAAAAAGCTGCTAAAACTGATACATGAATTCAGCAAAGTCACAGGATACTAAATGAATGTTGCATTCCTATACACCAATAATGAAGCAACAGAAAGAGAAATCAAGAAACCAGTCCCATTTACAGTTGCATCAAGAACCATAAAATACCTAGCAATAAACTTAACCAAAGATGGAAAAGATCTGTATGCTGAAAACTATGGAAAACTTATGAAAGAAATTGAAGAAAACACAAAGAAATGAAAAAACTTTCCATGCTCACTGATTGGAAGAACAAATATTGTTAAAATGTCAATACTACCCAAAACAATCTAAACAGTCAATGCAATCCCAATCAAAATTGCACCGACATTCTTCTCAAAGCTAGGATAAAGAATCCTAAAATTTGTATGGGACCACAAAAGATCCCAAATAGCCAAAGTAATGTTGAAAACGAAAACCAAAGCGGGAGGCATCACAATCCCAGACTTTAGCCTCTACTACAAAGCTGTAATCATCAAGACAGTATGGTACTGGCACAAAAACAGACACATAGACCAATGGAATAGAATAGAAACCCCAGAATTGGACCCACAAATGTATGGCCAACTAATCTCTGACAAAGCAGGAAAGAGTATCCAATGGAAAGAAGAGTCTCTTTAGCAAATGGTGCTGGGAGAACTGGACAGCAACATGCAGAAGAATGAAACTGGACACTTTCTTATACCATACACAAAAAAAACCTCAAAATGGATGAAAGACCTAAATGTGAGACAGGAAACCATCAAAACTCTAGAAAACAGGCAACAACCTCTTTGACCTCAGCCACAGCAATTTCTTGCTTGACACGTCTCTGAAGGCAAGGGAAATAAAAACTAAAATGAACTATTGGGACCTCATCAAGATAAAAAAAAAAAAAAAACTTATGCATTGCAAAGGAAACAATAAAAAAAACTAAAAGGCAACTGACAGAATGGGAGAAGATATTTGCAAATGACATATCAGATAATAGGGTTAGTATCCAAAAATCTATAAAGAAGTTAACAAACTTAATACCCAAAAAACAAATAATCCAATGAAGAAATGGGAAGAAGACATGAATAGACACGTTTCCAAAGAAGACATCCAGATAGCCAACAGACTCATGAAAAGATGCTCAACATCACTCATCATCAAGGAGGTACAAATCAAAATCACATTGAGATAACACCTCACACCAGTCAGAGTGGCTAAAATTAACAACTCAGGAAACAACATATGCTAGTGAGGATGTGGAGAAACAGGAACCCTCTTGCACTGTTGGTGGGAATGCAAACTGGTGCAGCCTCTCTGGAAAAGAGAGTGGAGTTTCCTCAAAAAATTTAAAAAATAGAACTACACTATGACCCAGCAATAGCACTACTAGGAACTTATCCAAAGGATACAGGAGTGCCGATTCATAGGGGCACATGTACCCCAATGTTTATAGCAGTGCTTTCAACAATAGCCAAATTATGGAAAGAGCCCAAATGTCCATCAACTGATGAATGGATAAAGAAGATGTGGTTTATATATACAATGGAATACTACTTGGCAATGAGGAAGAATGATACCCTACCATTTGCAGCAACGTGGATGAAACTGGAGGGTATTACGTTAAGTGAAATAAGTCAGTCAGAGAAAGACAGGTATCATATGCTTTCACTCATATGTGGAGCTTGAGAAACTTAACAGAAGACCATGGGGGAAGAGAAGGGGAAAAACAGTTTCAGACAGGGAGGCAAACCATAATAGACTCTTAAATACAGAGAAAAAACTGAGGGGTGATGGGGGTGGGGGGACAGGGAAAAATGGGCGATGGGCATTGAAGAGGGCACTTGCTGGGATGAGCACTGGGTGTTGTATGTAAGCGACGAATCACAGGAATCTACCCCCAAGACCAAGAGCACACTGTATATACACTATATGTTAACCAACTTGACAATACATTACATTAAAAAAAAGAAGAAGAAAAAAAGAAGGATGTAGTGAATTGAATGCTGGCTTGACAAAAGATATATCTGCCTGGAATTTGTTAGTGTGATCTTATTTTGAAAAAAGGTCTTTGCAGATGTAATTATGTTAAGGATCTTAAGATGAAATCATCCTAGATTATCCAGGTGGGCCCTAAATCCAATAATAAATGTCTTTATAAGAAGAGGAGAAGACAGAAGACAGAGGAGAGGGCTCTGTGAGGATCACAGCAGAGATTGGCATTATGCTATTACAAGCCAAAGAATGCCTGGAGCTTGAAGATGCAGAAAAGGATTCTCCCCTAGAACTTTCTGAGGGACCCTGCTAACACCTTGATATCAGACTTCTGGCCTCTAACACTGTGAGAAAATAAATTTCTATTGTTTTAAGCCACCAACCTTGTCATAATTTGTTATGGAAAGAAACTAGCATTGGAAACTAACACAGATGGAGGCTCCTTTAGTGTTGTATTTGCAAAGTGACCACTTTTCAAAGAGTATAGTACAGAAAGGAAAAAAAAAATGACTAACTTTATAGTAATGAAACCCAACAAACACTACCTCAGCCACATGATCAAGGTCAGCATCAACAGTGATAAATCATGTTGATAGTGTTAACTCTTAATATTGTGTCATGAGAATGGCATTTTACCCCTGTTCTTTCTCCTCAAAACCCATATCACCAGTCTAATCATGAAAAAGACATAAGACAAATTATTGCAGTGGGGATTTCTATAGAATACCTTACCAATTCTCTTCAATACTCTTACAGTCATCAAAAATTAGGAAAGTTCCAGGGAACTGTTACAGCCAACAGGAGCCTAAGAAGACATGATGACTAAATGTAATGTGATATCCTAGATGGGATCCTGGAACAGAAAAAGACATTAGGTAAAATTAAAGAAATACTAGGGACTTTAGTTAATACTAATGCATATAGTTTCATTATAATGAATATACCATACAAAATAAGATGTTAATAATAGGGTAAAACTGAACACAAGGTATATGCAAATTCTATTGTCTACTTAATGTTTATATAAATCTAAAACTGTTCTAAAAAATAAAATCAATTACTGGGACGCCTGGCTGGCTCAGTCAGTAGAGTGTGCAACTCTTGATCTCAGGGTCATGAGTTTGAGCCCTATACTGGGTATAGTGATCACTTAAAAATAAATAAATAAACAATTATTTTTAAAAAATAAAATCCATTCCAAAAAAAAAAAAAAAAACCCTTCAAATAATTAGATCAGACTAAGATACCATGTTGGACTAAATTTAATTTCTGAACTTCCCTCAGCTACAACATAAAGACAATACATTTTAACCAAAAATAACACACTCTTCTTTCAAGCAAGCTACATTATGCTTATAGAAAATCCTGTTGAATATGTGAAGGAGTAAATTTCAGATAATCTGAGAAAGGCAGGCTGTATATTTCAGGAGGACAGTACAGAGAGAAACAGTGTGGACACAGAACATGCAAGACATATAATGAAGACAATGAGTCAATTTCATTTCTGTAATGGTTCAAAGAACCATAGTCAGGAATGAAATGAGAACAAAGTGAACTCAATTATTCACATCAAGAGAATCTTTATTGCTGTGTCTTTTATGAGCTTTTCCCAGTGTCTTCTGGTCATTGTGGATCAAAAGCTTAAAGGTCTCACCTGTAATTTAAATTGTTATGGTTTGTTACTGTTTTATAATCTAAAGGCTAAGAAAAGTGTAATTAGTTCACTTTACCACAGTAAATTTTTAACATTGCAGTAAGTATCCAATATCTGAAATATCCTCTTGCTTTCAAATTCTAACCATCAGTACTTATTTCAAAGCATGAATAGTAAAAGTAGAGAAGACAAAACTTAAAATTGTTTAAATTGCCTATTAGTAGTTACAAAGGCAAATGTTATACAATTAGCCAAAATCATGTTTAGTGATTAGCTGTGCAAATTCAAAAGTTAGTTGGAGGATATTATGACTATAATAATATTAACCCTATGAATGAAGTGCAATAAAATTAACTCCATATTAAAGGTATAGTATATGATTTCACATATATGTAAACAAAAATGGTACAAGATATCTAGAATAATACATATTTATTAAACGATGGCAATTTCCTTTCACTAAATATACACTTTTAGTTTTTACAAAAATAAATTATTACTTAACTCTAGTTGATTTAGCATAAGAGCTGATTACAAGCTAGAAAATAAATGAAAGCTAATAAACTTCACTTTTAACCAGCAGAACACATTTGTTTTTCAAGTAAGATGCTCTTCAGTTAAAAGGCTAATAGAAAACAATATTAAGTACATGAAAAGTCATTCAATGGATTTAATTTGTCAAAAACTTACCTTTATCCCTTGACTCAAATAGCCTATGGGGTGAACAGTCAGATAAATTATAAAGGCAAAATGAAAACACAGAAACCCAGGATCTGAAACTAAATTAAAAAAGCAAGGAAAAGGAAAAATATCATTTGTCAATGTGCGCCACTGTGAAATGAACTCATTTCATATATTTGGAAATTCCCAGCCCATATGCTTTTCCCACAAGTTCAACAAATTATCCTCCTCAATGTAAGCTTACCTGTCAGAGGTATCCATATTATGGCTTTCACTGTCCATTTTTTTCCAGGAATTATTAACTTCTAAAAGAGATTATTAGTGTTACACTACCAGCCAGACTATAGTAAAAGCAGATGACAATCACATACTTCAAATCTCTAGACTATGTATATCAGAATCACCTGGGTTGCCCATTGCATATATGGATTCTTGAGTTCCATTCCTGATATACCAATTATGATGGCAGAGACCCAGAATCTATCTTATCAATGAGCATCCAAGTTGATTCTTGGCACACTAATACTTAAGACATTTGCTTCATGCTAATATAATTGATTATAATGTAAGATAGTTGAATCACTGTATTATACACCTGAAACTAATGTTACACTATATGTTAACTAACTGGAATTTAAATAAAAACTTTTTTAAAAGGACATAAAACTAGTGAATAGGAACTAAAAGTGGTAACAAATAAAATATAAAAGTTTAATCAACTAACACCTGTATTTGTTTGTTCACAAAGTTAAGTGAGAATATGTCTAAGAACAGCACAATACAAATTAAGTAATAGTGATAGGGATCAAATCCCAAATGTTTTCAGACTGGTTGAAGACAGTTTGCATTTAAAAATATGCTTCTTTCCTTCTTTTTTTCATTCTTAAGAAAAAGCAAAACAGTCTCATATTTGAACTGATTTTGAGATCAGAAAAATAAACAGTGCCATATTTATGGTATATAACTGATTGCTTTGTTTTTATTGTTATCCCAAACCATTATTTAAGCTTTGTCTTTGGTAATGATGGTTATTCAGAGGAAAATAAAGCATGGTGAGGAGAAGAGAAGGAGGTGAGTGGGGAAGCCTATTTTATACAGGTGGTCGGCAAACATTTAACCTTATAAACACATAGAAACAAAAATTTTAATTGGTCTTAACACATTTCCTGTGATTTTTACTCAGTGTTAGTAGCTTCATCAGTGATATAAATAAATGTATATCAACCATTACACTAATAAATTTTTACACTAAATAAAGTCTTACACTAATAAATTTTGATTAATTGTTTTTCAAACAGCTCAGAAATGTAATTTAAACAAATATGTGCTAAGTTATTTTACATGTTCTTAATTTAAAACCATAAATCGCCTATGTTTCTAAAGTGGTCAATAGAAGTCAATCAAAAGTTTACCTCTTTTCAGTATGAAAGGAGTTAATTCTCCAAGAAGAAAGAAGGAAAAAACAGATCTCAATATATCTTTGCGGTTACAGTCTTTCAAAATCAATATCTGACAGCAACAAGCCAAACAAAAAGGGTATCATAGAGACAAGAGTCCTAGGATATACACATACAAATTAAGTGAAAATCATGCATATCCCTCTAAACTCAAATGACAGCTTTGTTCAGAGAGTATCTTTACAGGAATAAAAGATTCCGAGACCCAAATCTCTACAACTGACCAATCCTTGCCCTACTCTCCAAATCCTCCAAAGTCCACTTCCCTGCTTCAGAATGAATAGCCCGTAGGCACCAGTTTATCTGTAGGATTTTCACAATTCCTGAAGGGTTTTCCATTCTGTCCTGTTCGGAGCAACCGTTGTAGGTCACCGTGGCTCAATCAGAATTTGAAATATGCCATTTTTCCCTATGAGTACTTTTTTTATTCATTTCCCTTTAGTTCCTAAATTACTTTTTGACATTGCCCTTTCAAAAACTTGATTTCATATTGGCTTCAACTGTGTGAGTTACTTTTCAATCAAAAGATATTTCCATTTTATATTTGTTTGACCTGGTTCTACTGGGGCTCCAAATTGCCTTGCTTTGTGTTGAGGCATCTCAACCTCTATCCTTTCCTGCATTCATGTCTTCTTTGGGAAAAACAACCCTGTTACAGCCCTGAAGACAATTCAAGTTTGCTTTACCCTCCTACCCAAATACAAGAAGGAGCCACCAGACCAGTTATTATTGTATTTTCCTTCATTTTACAATAAATATTTTATAAGCTTTTCCAAAAAAAAATTATTGTTATGTCTATTCACTCTAACAATTAAAAAAATAGAGAGGGAAGAAAGATCATTTTCCTTATTCCAGCCACATCATGTATCCAGTGATAATATTTTGATGTGTATCTCTCCATTCTTACCTCAAGGTTTTGGCAAACCTCTGCAAATACTGATTTATATATTTGACCTTTACTCTTATTTGGTTTTCTAGATGTGGCTTGATTTCTAAAATTTATTTGCACCGGGATTGGGACTGTTCCTATATTGTTTTTCCTTTTTTATTTTTTTTCATGCTTTTGCATGTTTTCTTTTAAATCATACTCTTTGCTTCAGCTATTAGCTGACCTGCCAGTACCTTTTTGTCTAGCTATGCCCTATTGAACTGCAGCTGTCTGCCTTCTGGGGATGTCCAAATGTAATTTGGCCTCATCCTTAGCTTTGCTTTTCTCTGAGGGTTAAAAGTGACTGGATCCAACTCAGTGTACAGGTGTTAACGATTGCCACTGTGTGGCAAATGTCTCTTGCATAGGACTCCTGAAACATTAGCTTTAAGAGGCACTCTTATATAGCAAGAAAGAGGTTCCAGAATTTGTGGAACAAACAGGGTATATGGGCAAATTACTCATGTGGACCCAAAATGTCTTAGTGATGATCTATTGAAACGTTTTTCTATTATTTGATATAGTTTAGCTGGTCATTTTTAGAACTAAATCATCACTCTTTCTTCAAGATAGGCTGATTTTTGCCCACGAATGTGTTCCTCAAGAGCAACTTTGCTGCTCAATTAGCTAGGTGAATGATATATGTAAAACAGATTGGGCAGCCACTGGGTGGCAGCAGAAATTTGAAAAATACACAGCATGAATGTATTTTCTTATTGTTTTATTCTATCTCTTACTGTTGTGCATACTAAAAGACAACATTAGCTTCCACAAAATGTCTTGCGATACATAAAATTCACTCACTTATTTCTCTAATGTAAACTAGCATATTCAACTATGAGAAAAAATATAAAACATTAAACCTTATGAGCCAATATTCTATGACTATAATATACATTTTTAATATTACTCAGGATGACTTTAGATGGACATGTTATTTTCCAAATAACTAAAAATTGGCATTACTTCTAAGAACTTGATAAAACTGCTAACAGAACTCTTACATACTCAAAGAAGAAAACTTGAAGAATTTACAAAAGACAAAGAAAAAAATTACTAAAAACTCCCAAATCTAAATTAATCATTGACAGTCACTATATATATGTATATAATATATACGTATATGTTATATATACGTATATATTATATATGTATATGTTATATATAGTATATACATATATATCATATATACATATATACACACACACACAGTATTTTTTGACGTGTACTTTTTTTTTCAACAATAAAGTCTTTCTTTTTACATAATACTTTAAACTGCTGGGTTTTTTCATTTCGTACAGTATGAATTATTTCCCCATGTCATTAAATATCTTTTACAATGTTGTATGTAGCAAATGAATAATATTCCCTCATATGGTTAGACTAGTTCATAAGCAATTTCTTCTGGTTAAGCATTTACCAATTATTTACCAATTTTTCTAACATTTACTCTTACAGACAACTGTCGCTAATTGAAAAGTCAAGATAGCGGATGTTTTTCAGGTTTCCGATGTTAAGTGGTAAATTAATATTTTATATAGGGAGAGATCCTGAACTGAGAGCGAATCAGAACCTTCTGATCAGCATTACTTGGACTGATCCTAAGTCAGAATGTCAAGTTTGAAGCCCAGACTTCTGGGATATTTATGTGAGCTATTTAAAAGCATACTAAAGTTTAGAACCACTGGCACTCTGATTCAAACTATATAGTCAGAGGATCTCAACAATAACATTAATAAGGAAGTGCACAAACTTGGGAGAAACATTTAAATTTCACTCGTCTCCATTTCTTCCCTTATTAAGGGGAAACGATGACATGTCCTAAGGTTGGAGTGATGTCAAGGGAATACTGGTGTTTATTGAGCCCATTTTCAACTTTAAAATGCAGGCTTTGGAGACACTATGGGCAAGAAAACCTTCTTTAAATACTAGAGATCATTTATTGTGACTGTTACAAGCAACAAACATTATGCTAAGCAATTTACACGTATTGCTATCCCTCATAGCAATATGGCCAGGTTGCTTTAATATGGTGCAATTCTTTTTTTTTTTTTTTTTTTTTTTTTTTTTTTTAATTTTTTTTAACGTTTATTTATTTTTGAGACAGAGAGAGACAGAGCATGAACAGGGGAGGGGCAGAGAGAGAGGGAGACACAGAATCTGAAACAGGCTCCAGGCTCTGAGCTGTCAGCACAGAGCCCGATGCGGGGCTTGAACTCATGGACCGCGAGATCGTGACCTGAGCCCAAGTCGGCAGCTTAACCGACTGAGCCACCCAGGCGCCCCAATATGGTGCAATTCTTAACTACACGTCCTAAAGTGGTATATGTGTTGTTTAGAGGTTTTGGAAGGAAATGTAGTAAAATGCTCCACCAGACAATAACATCCCTGCTGACAGTTTCTTTAAAATGTATAGCTACTCACAACTAGAAGGGGGCTGTGGCAGAGAAGCACATTCTGATGTAGTTCACCCAAACTGACGTGGAGCTAGAACTGTGTGGTGTAAGAAGGGGGTCGGTTTGGGAGACAGAGAACCCTTTCCAGGTGACTTAATTTGTCTGACTTTACTTTCCTTCTCTGAAAATGGGCATCATACTACTTTCTTAGCTCTCAGAGGTGGCTTTCGTCCTGGCAAGGCACCAGATGATACAACACATGAGGCCCTTTTAATATCTTGCTTGGTGGACACATAATCCAATGTTTTATGAGAAGCCTAATGACATGGGCAAAAGGAAAAGTAACTTATTTTAATCATTTACTAGGAAACTTACACTTTCTTCTCATGGCGGGCCTTTGGAAACAGCTGATCCCATCAGTCATGCAAAAATCTTGCTAAGTGCAAGGCGTAGGAAGTTGACTATTTGCCTTTAGTAAGAACCTCTCCTACTTAGAGGGCCATTTTGAGAATGAGAGAGACGTTAGTGTGAATTATCTACCAGAGCACAGTGAGACCTAGTGCCTTACATTTGCTCTTACCAATAACCCAAAGGCCTCTCCATCAGATATCCACTTGGCATGCTCCTCTACCCTCATACCTTCTTCAATTCTATACTTAAAAATAACCTTCTATATTAGTCACCTTGCGCGGCCACAACAAAAGATCATGGACTGGGTGGCCTAAACACAGAAGTTAATTTTCTTATGGTTTTGGAGGCTTAGAAGTTCAAGATGAAGGTTCTGGCTGATTTGGTCATTGGTGAGATTTCTTTTCCTGGATCGTACATGTCACTTTCTGCTATGTCTTTACATGGTGGGGAGTGGGATGGAGAGAAAAAAACACTGATACCTTTTCTTATATGAACACTAAACCTATGGTATCAGGCCCCACCTTTATGACCTCATTTAATTGTAATTACCTCTTTATAATTCCTATCTCTATGACAGTCACATACGGGGTCAGGCCTTCGACATACGAATTTTGAGGGGAGACACAGTCCATACCATTTTCTCAGTGAGGAAATCTTCCCTGGGAACCCCGTATACATTTACAACTTCCACACCACAATACTCCATGCCCTTACCATGATATACCATCCTTTGTAACACATGCCATTTTCAAACCTACTATATATGTCATATATTTATCTCGTTGCTACCTGTCTCCCGACACAAGAATAAAAAGTTAGGAATTTTGACTGTTCATTTCAGGATTATAGCACCCATGATACAGCCTGGTACAGAGGAAGTCAACAATATAAATACTGCTGTGCACATGAATGGACTATCCTCCGTTATGCATGATGGAACCAGATAGAGAGACCAACATAGATGAGATACTACACCAGCTGTTCAGTAGGTCTCAGTTGTGTTACATAGACAAGGCTCAGTATGAGTGAATGGTAGCTCTCTATAAACTATAACTCAGGAAATGATTGCAAAAGAATGCAGAAATCTGTATTGTGCACAGTCAAGGGAGATATTTGTTTCTCATGCAGGAGCGAGCCTCTTCAGATTTGCATAAATCTATTTGCTGAACCATGGGTCAGGAAATCACATTTCCCATTATTAAAGTTATCATTCTTTCTTGGCCATATTTATATGAGCCAACTGCAAACCTTAAGAACAGGTCCAATCTATGTGCTGAAGTATGTTTTGAATATCCATCCTCACAGGCAAAGTAGACAAAGAAATATCCCATGACAATAGTTTAATAAATGACCATGTGTAAGAATAGCCAATTGTAAAGCCCAGGTTTTCCTTTCTGATAAATTAGTTTGATATTCACTTAAAAAAAAAAAAAGACATGATTTACTAGGTCTCGGCCAGAGAGCTTTCTAAGTCATCCAAAATTTTATTAAGCTTGCAAAGGTTTTTTTAAGCATCCCCTCATTAATTTGGATGTAAAATTATAGGAAAAATAACCTCAAGTTTAACTAGAAGATAACGTTCATTTTCCTGCTAAGGTCTAGTGACAAAACACTGTTAATGTACATCGCAACCTATTACTGCGACGGTGGAATCCAAAATGAAATGAGGAGACGCTGACTTACCTTGTCTGGTGAATCAAGCAGGGCACGAAATCACAATCCTGAAGCAAACCATACCATCTGTGTTGTTTTCTCCAGATGAGCCAAATTGGGTGACAGACCATTCTCCATACAAAGGAGATTTCCCTCTTTTTAGTTTTCTATTTTGTAAGAAAGCATAATTCCCCCAGTAGAAGATGCAGAAGAGTACTTTGCTTCCTGTATTGCCTAAATATCTTGACTCTGAACCTAAAGTAGTTAAGTTAAATTATGACTTCAGAGGAGATTTTTCTCTCCAAAACTTCCATTTGCTCAATTATTCTCCCATTCCACACCCAAGCTGTTCTGGAAAATAGGATGTTTCCTGGAAAAAATATATTTAAATGGCATTTTGTACTGGAATTAAAGTTACGTTTTTTTAAATGGCATTTTCTGAGAAAATTCCTTTTATTTTATGACAGTGTTTTTTGATACAACTCTGAAGCACTAAAGTAATGCTTGGTAACTATTTTTCTTGAAGACTCAAGTCACCAGTAAAATCTTTTGTCCCCTATAATGCAGCACCTAGATGGGGTGATCAAACAAAACAAGTTTGCTCATCGTAGGTTGGGTAAATCTTGGCACCAAAAATGACCCAGTTGTTGGAATCCCCTTACAAGCACTGAGGGTCAAGGAGTACACTCTGCTTGTATTCAGTGAACCGACATACTCTCCGTAGGTAGAAAAGAAAGTTAAAGCATCTCTTTGGGGGAAATAACAAATTTCTCATACAATATACACTTATTAATGTATTACTTTGATATTTCATCAAATAATCACTTATTAACATACTTAAAATATTCGCTTGCCAGGTGGCTTTAAGAAAAATAGTATAAGAGTTGATCAAAGATGATTTTGTCCTCTGGGGAAGATGGTGAGTCAGACACTGAATAGGAATGTGAACAGCCCAAAGTCGTGCTCCTACCCTAGTGGCGTGAAAACATGCAGAGGGCAGAGGCCACTGGGAACTACTGAACAGGCTTCTCTGTATGGTAACAGCTACCACTATGTTCCCAGTTACAGGCTAGAAAGAATGAAGCAGTAGGATTCACTTATCCAGTCAATGTTTGCTTGGAAAAATATTGATATAGGTGAAGTTGATCTGTGGCACCATATATCCTGGTGTTATCTGTCGGCCGTCTCATCTATGCTCTTTCATTTTCCCCCGTGACCAAAACATTTCCCTCTTGTGATCACCAGCAATGTGGGAAGCTTTGATTTCTTACAAGTAGTAGATGAGGCACTGTGAATTTCCTGACTTCAATCCAAACCCGCAACTTACAGGTGCAAGACCCGCTCTTTGTTTTCTTATCTGAACTCCATTGAATAACATAAGTAGTCAAAAGCAATGTCTTCTCCCTTAAAAAAAGAATAGCCCACATTGCATCTCATATCAGGACACGGCAATTTTTTGCTGTAGTCCCTGTAATACAATTTGACTCTTTAATGTAGAAATGTGTGTCACATTGATCTAATAAAAGTATTAAAAGGTCAATGACCACCAAGGACATCTGGTGCCACAAACTTGTTTCCATATGTCGTTAACTTTTACAAATCAACATTACCAACATCTAAACAAAATCCTAGATCCATGTAAGAAGGGCCTGGGGACAGAGCTCTAAAATGTGTAAAAGACTATACACGTTGCAGAAATCATTATCAGGCAGGACTGTGTCTTTAGTGATTAGCCCCATTCAGCAGAAATGATGGGGAGGCTGACAGGGAGGAGCATGCCCCCGCCCCCATACTATGTCAGGTGTGGGCAAGGGATGTTCCTCTGGAGGTTTTGTTCTCATCCAGCGGCAGCCCTGATTGGTTTCACCCACTTGGTTCTCTCTTCCCCACTGCACCTTGTACATGTCTTGATTATACTCTTGTCATATTAAAATTATTTTATCATCCTTCCCACCAGCCAGTACTTTTTTTAAGTTTGGGACCCTCTTATTTTTCTCAGAATCCCCAGTATATAGAAGTCTGCACAGTGGCCATCGCATCTCGTAGCAAATAAGAGGATAGGCTTTGGTCTCTGAGCAATGCTGTTATACTTCAGATTTTTGCTGTGTATTCTTTTCTTTAAACTCTTTAAGCCTCGGGTTTATTTATTATATGGTTATAATAACAGTGCCTACCTTAAAGAATTTTTCTAAGGATAAAGGTGATAATGTGCTTTGCAGCACTCCGTACTAGCATTTCACAAGTATTATCTACTATGTTTTTAAGTACAATCTGCCTTTCGGGAACAACTCTGGGAAATTGCTGTATTTGCTTAGTATACTGTTAAAACTCTAAAAGTTTATTTATATGAAGATAATTTGTGATATCTCTTTCATATTCAGACAATGAAGGCTAAAGACTTGGGAATGATTTATTGAAACATTAAGTCTAGGCAACCTATAATTAAAGTCTTCGAATACATTTTCTAGGATATCTGTTCAATTGCCTTCTGCAGGAGAAAAAAAAAAGCCCAAATTGTTGTATCAACTTCTCTTCTGGCTAAGTTCTTTCAAAATAAAATACTTATCTTTGATGACAATGAAGCGTCTATGTGAAACTTGATGAATCACTGGGCAAATTACTTGTTCTCAGATAAGGCCTATGATGGATACAAATAAATACTTCAGATGCTAAGAGCAATTTTTACTCAAACCAGGCCACACTATTAGGAATAATAGAATATTTATATAAAAACTGCATAACCGTACCAATTTTATGAGAATAAATGAGTCAAAACTATATAAGCATTCAGATCAGTTTCAATAAACATCGGCTTAAAATTCTGGACTGTTCAACTTTCTCTAATGAATTTTGAAATAAAGGATGCCTGCAGAGTAATGCAATGAAAATAAAAAAACTTCCACGTTAAATAAAATTAAGAAAGCACTTTGTAAATATTTTAAGGGAAAAAATAGGACAAAAAAAGGACTGCCATCTTTGTAGTGAAAATATCAGTTAGAATTATCCATTTTCCATTGACTTACTTGGATAAGTTGGACTTTCATTTTTATAAATGGAGGAAGTAGCATATTTTGTTCTTTTCTTCCCCCCTCCAAAAGTAAACATACTCTTTCGCCATCTGGTGGCCAAAGACAGCATTTTCCATGTAGATGAAAACAGCTGAACTCAAATTTAGCCAATCATGTTTAAAGCTTTCTGATTCATCTTACTGTAAAGATATGAGTATTTTTTTAACCAGTATAACTGACGCGATTTTGTTTGAATGATTCACAGCATTTTCTGCAAATAACTGTAGCTGTTAACATTCAATGCAAGATGAAAAAAATTAACCCAATTGTTTTAAAAAACAATTTGGAAAGTTAATTCATTTGGAAAGTTAAAATTAAATACGGTAGTTAACAATTTGACCTGAATGTCTTTCAGTATAAAGAATTAGCAAGATCTTTAATGAAAACAAGGTCCAGATATATTTTTAAATGGTAAGCACAACAGATACTGTGAATTTCAAATAGGTTTCAGTTTTGGACAGTTTTAACAGTAGTTGGAACTGTATGTTGACAATTCACCAAACCAGAAAGGATAGATAACTTAACAGTATGTGTTTTTCTTCCTCCCTATAATCTTAAGTGAAATTTCCAATGTATTTAACACATTTTATGTAACTACATTTCATTAAAAAATTAAAAATGACAATGATTTACTGTTGAATTTCTTTATTTTCTCCAGAATATTTTAATATTGAAACCCAAATTGTTACTTTGAGAAAGGGATAAACAGAGAAACATGGAAGAGACAAACATTTCATTTAACTTATGGTATTGTGAGCAGTCACTTTTGTAGGCAACACTTTTTTCTTTGTAGAAAAGAAATAAAAAAACAAACAGCACCATTAAAGAATGCATGATCCCTGAATTCTAAACAAAACACTGTCTAAAAATTGTTTAAATGCTCGTTGCACTCAGTCACATTTAGTCAGGTATCAAAGCAAGCATAACAGTATTAAATTGTAGCAGTCTTACTGAACCAACTGCTCTCCCTTCTGAGGGTTTTACACACCTTTTCTGAGTTTTTCCTGTGGGAACAATATATTCTTTGGTAGAGGACTGAAGGAGGGTTTCTCTTTTCTGTATGCTGATAGAAAATGTCTGTATGTTCAGGGCCTTCGCCCCCAATCTGTGTTTGTCATGCATGTTATGTTTGGGTTGATTTCACATTTTGCTGTTACACTGTAGGAGTAATACCGCCTTTTTTTTATTTTTATTTTTTAAAAAGGCATTAAATGGCTAATGTCAAACAGATGTAAACATTCAGAATACTGACCAAAAAAAAAACAAAACAAAAAAAAACCCACACACACAAACACACATTTAAAAAAAAAACAAAAAATTGTACTGTACTGAAAATATGAATCAGATTAGGTTTCCAGGAAGCAGGGGGGCAAATACAGCAGTACAAGAAAATTATGGCAACCAAGTAAAGCACTTTTCTTTGAAACATTCATGAACAGTACAAATACAACAAAGTTTTTCTACAGTCTAAATTATTCTGCAACTATCAAATATAGTACAAAGCGAAATAGTATGTGCTATAAAAAAGCAGCTCCTTTAAATTATAGTAAAAATGCTTTTTGTTCGCTTTACAGTGACAAAGCATGAGGACTGAAGATTTTTATATTCAGTGACATTTTGGCTACATAGGCCCCTGACAGTCTGATGAGTTCCTTTTCTAGGACTCTTCACATTGTTCTCTAGAAACACAGAAAGACAGTGACTCTGGGCTCTGCATGCTCAGCGGGCGTTGGCGTCCACACTGGAGAGACGACGCAACCCTAAGCCTGGCTTCGGCTTCTCTACCCTGGCACCTCAACAGACCGAGAAGGAACTGGGAAACCAAGGCCACAGTAACTTCCTCTTTTGACATTGGGCGAGGGTTTAAAAATGGGGCTGCGGCGTCACGTATTCGGACTCTTGACTGCGTTACGGAGCACCATATGCACGAGCTTCTTGGGCTTTGAATGCTTATTTTGACCGACTAAGAACATCTGAGGTCTAGAAGTCATCTAAACCTGCTATAATAGCTCATCCCAGAAACACATACCACCATAAAGTCTTTGTAGCAACCAGGCTCAACCTCAGAGGTTTGTTTTCAAGTTTTTCTCCTTCAAACTAAGACCTTAGCAGAGAAATATTATATATAACTGTGGTGCTCTGGGTTCACCAACATTTCTGCTATTCTCACTTTGGAAAAGGAAAAATATTTTCATTTTGAAAATGAATTTGCATCAGAACGTTCTTATTAACATGCCCATTATCTACCTAAATGTTTTTATACACTTCAGGCATATGCATATCATAGAAGAGGGGGATTAGGGAATAGCCATTTTCTTCCTTCCCCTGCTCCAAAAGTGCTACTTAGGGAAATACATCCTTTGTGATAAAAAAAAAAAATTACATGTTACATGTGCAAGTTCTATTCCTGATAGGGATATCATAGTGTCCAATAATCAGGATAATGCACACACTAACATTTGCACATTACACAATAACCATGTAGTAAATAACATACTACCTTTGCACATAGGCAGACACCTGTGGAAATCAGGAAACTAGTAACCTATTTACCTAATCCAAATACACTGGCTTGTGTGTGTGTGTGTGTGTATACATATATATGTGTGTATATATATATATATATATATATATATATATATATACACATATACATATATATATGTGTGTATATATATATATAAGTGGACACTTGTAAAATATCTGACCCACATTTTACTTCTGAATTTTTCCTTCCATCATTATTTTAGCCCAAAGATATCAACTTTTCAGTTATATAAACCATATGTGAACACAGCGAAGATAAACTGGGGCAAAAAAGAGAAAGGGCACAGAAAAAATACCCTCTTTGGACCTGGGTGACTGAATCCATGCCCGATCAACAATCAATTCTCCCAAACTATGTGAAAAATCACCTACTGTGTGAAAAATCAAAACATACAGAAGGACACTTTATTCCCAGTAACTTGCAGGCAGTATTCCACAAAGATGGAACTGATAATGAGCTCAGCATCACTTCAGGCTCAACTGTATGTCGTATACAGAGTGCAAAGCTTTATAGAATGAAGTGTCTTTCAACACCGTGCCAGTTACTGATGTAGTGATTTTGAATCTGCTGGTGTGGACAGTACCTGACCAAAAGAGCGGCAACTGGATCTGGAAGGAGTTGGCATACAAGTGTCTCCGTTTTAGGGGTGCCCTTCTGTGAGACTAGAGCATGCTTTTCTGAACCAAGATACTACTGAAGGCCAAGCAGCCCACAGAGAGGACGCCACCCAAACACAACCTGGTGCAGAGTGGACTAAGTAAGGATCCACTGGAACTTACCCTGCCTTCCCTGGACCGGCTGGTTAAGTGCACCTGCTAATTTCTCAGTCATGAAACTTTGTTCCTTTCAGTGTGGAAAAACAGAAGCACAAGTACTGAAGCACCAAATCTCAGCCACGGAGGCAGACCCTTCTTTGCTTTTCTTTCTTTTTAAGTATCTTTCACTATTAGCAATTTCTTAATAAATGTGACGTCTGCATCACCTAACAAAATTTGGCAACATCACAATAATAAATATGGAGGAAAAAAATACATGTACCATAGTGGAATACTATTAAAAAAAATCACAAGTGTTCTTTCTCCCCCCCCCCCCCCACCCCCCAGGAATGTAATCTCTGCTCATTCCAGGTAATTTTTAAGACACGTTTTTAAGGGAATGTCAGAAGTTTACATTGATGCGAAAATGTCTGTCATTCTTACCCTGGATACAGATGATCCCTCCCACCCCCATGTTCTGTTTCTTTTTTTTAATTCTACGGCCACAGTCAATCAGTGGGTTAATGGCACTCCGCCTTTTGTGCTCTGTAACCTGAAGTTAAATGGGCGTGGTTTTTGCTGCCTTTCATCTTTCCACAATGTGCATGTGCTTTTGAACTTGCTTTAAGGAACAGAGCCTGCTGACCTACAGCTGTTCTCTGGCATGAGGGTGGCCAAAGCATGTGGAATGTAGCTCCCATCCTCAACATTCAGACTTCACTGGATAAACATGGACCATAATTGTAAGATGCAGTATCCCGTTTTCAAAAGCAGTTCCACTCCCCCAAATATGAAGAATGTACTGAATTCACCTGAGGGGGTTAAAAACCCCAAAACATGCGATACCTAGAACGGGTTTTTAAAATAAGGGCTATTTTCGAGTCAAATATATAGATTGTGAATCATAAGAAAAACATTATTCAGAAATCTATCAACACTTCACCCTTCGGTAGTTCCTTTTTGTCATCAATGACACTTTAAAAGAGAGGTGGCCAACCTCTGCAGAGTCGGAAGCCAGAATGTACTGGTGTCATCCATAAAGGGCTACAATTATTTCTGCCCCCCTTCCCTTTTAGTGTTTAGTAATTGTCTTTAGAGTGAACAGAATGAACCAGTATTAACATTACAACCCATTGGTACGTGTTTGCATACACAGCGTTTTATTTGCTTACTTTTAATTTTAGGGCATTTTTTTTTCATACTTGCTCTTTAAAGCTACACATGACGCTCTGAAATCCTACGGGCCCATGGCCCTCTGCTGGTCAACTCATCTGACGGTATCAGGTGTCAAAGGGCTCGAACCAGATTACCGGGCATGAGGCCCACACTGCAACTTCAGGTAGAAGACACATTTCACTACAATGTGTGCACAAGGTCCAAGGAAGAGCCAGACATCCTGCCAGGCTCTGAAAAGAGTGACAAGGGAGGGAAGAGAATAAGGACAGTGGAGTTCATGAATGGCATACCTCCTTTAATGTATCTTTTGAGATAGGAGCAAATACAAGGAATCGTACATTTAAATAAGATTCCCCTTTCCAAATACGATTGCATCACTGTGGTAAAGGTAGGTCCGGAAGAGTCAACCGTGAAAGCCTTTGTTGCAATGGTTAATCTACAAGAGAATGAATCACCAACCACCTTAAATCACTTTTCCCATTCTCTTTCTACATCTGCATTTCTGGTTAGCAGTAAGTAATTAAAAATGTCCTTTTCCTATCTACACCTGGATTAAAAATAATAATAATAATAATAATAATAATAATAACGAATGGGGTAGTGACCTGTATACACGTGGACAGAAATTTTCCAAAGCTGGGAATGGCAACTTAATCTGTAAAAGACATGCTGATGAGCCACTCTGCTGGGACGTGACCTCCCCTTTCTGGGAAATGCAAGTAAATAATCCCCAGAGAGAAAAGATAATCTGTTCCAAAGTAAAATAAATTATCACGATATAAACCACTGAGTTACTCAATTTGTTGCTGCTGACGCCGTTTGGCTTTTCCGTGTTGAAAAGGGATACTGCATCTTTCACCAGCTCTTACCGCACAACCAGGCAAGCCACACAGAGTTTGGAGGGACCTATGCAGTCGTCGTGGCAGAAGGCCCCACAGCCTTTGCACACGATCATGGCTTTCAGCCGGCAAGAGCATTTCAGTTCCAACTCATCCGCGTTGCTGCTGTCGGCAAAGTTCTGCACGGGCATCTGAGCGTTCTGACCAGGCAGGCCCGTGGCAGGACTGGAGCCGCTTCCCAAAATCCCAATGGACTTTTCAATTGCAGATGCCGCCCTTTTGAAGCTCGTGCTACCAAAGTGTATTGTTGGATAATTTCCACAGAGCTGCTGTTGTTGCTGCACCTGCATTTTCTGAGCAGCTAATTGGGTAAAAGGCTTTTGTGGCTCAGAAAGCAAATAGGAAGAGAAATCTGCATTTTTTAGCGCAAATGCTTTTAACTGTTCTTTCATTTCATTCTGGTCATAGGAAACTTGTTTCATGCCCAGTTCACAGCTGCTGCTTAAACCTTCCTCAAAAGAAAGAGGTTCCGATTTTATATTGCTACATATGCCCGTGGACTGTGGCCAACTAAGTCGCTTAGTGGTTTCCATGGCAACCGGCGGTTGCTTCGGATCGGAGGGGACTTCTGCATTAGGAAGAGGTGGAGGTAGCGGAGGTGGCGGTGGGGGAGGCGGGGGCAAAGCCAAGGGTGGGGGGGGCGGCGGGGGCGGGGGCGGGGGATGCACCAGTGCTTTGTTCGGCATGGAGTGCGCGGCCCCTCCCACGTCATCGCCTTCTTTAATGGGCACGTTGGGGGATATCATGTTGGCTAACCTCAGCTGGTGAGGTGCTGAAGAAAGGCCAACGTCTCCCAACCCCTTTTGTTCGAGATGCCTATTGAAGGCGAACGCGTTACAGCCCACTGGGGTCTTGGCAGAGGCCTGTAATAGCGCGGCGCTGGGGACGGGGCCCCGGGCAGCCATGGGCATTTGGTAAAACTGCTGCCGGTGTGCGATGCCAGCCTCGGGGTGGAAGCTGCCGTTCTTATCGACGTGAAATAGGTTCTGCTGGAAGCTACACGAGGGGAGCAGCCGCTTTTGCTGTTTGACCTCAGGGCTGTGAACAATTCTGTTCTGCATGGAGTGCTTGTTCAGCCACTCTTGCTTAAAAGGCTGGCCGTGTCCTAGCTGGTTCATGCCCGAATTGATGACACAAGGCACCCCCTTAACATCTGGCTCCACCAACAACTTCCCTGGCTCACATTTAACTTGCGTATGTTCCCCCACAGTCCTGGCGACTCTCTTTTTGGGGTGGTTTTCTCGCTTTCTCATTTGCAGCGGTGCAAGGGTCCCTGCCAGGTAGCCCTTCCCGTCTGGATTTGGAGAGCTGGACGGCATTTCTACAATGTTCCTCTCTGGTGCCGTTTTACCCGCTGAGGTAGTTTGAAGAGGCAGAGGAAGTCTGTTGATTTCGAGCTTGGCTCCCAATCGGGGCTGAGGCAACACTTTCTCCAAAGGCAGGTTGCCCTGGAGCAACTGTGTCACCAGTGGATTGTTAGCCTCCACGGATGAGAGACGGCAGCCGGAGCTCCCTGCGCTGGGGACTCTTTTCAGGGGGTCCACAGCCAAGGAGATCGCCTCTTCCATGGGGCCGGAGGTGGAGGCCTTCACGTTTTGTGCCTGCGGCACACCAGGGGCGACCTCTGTGGCCGGAGGAGGCAGCTCGGGGCCGGGGAAGTCTTCGGTGTCCATTCTAAAGCCCTTGTCCACTTCATGAGGTTCAGACTTCACCGGGAGAGGGACATTTGTCATGAGATTCCTGGGGTGAAGCTCTGACATGTGTGAGTAGCCAGCGTGTTCGCTTTTGATAGGCTTTGGACAGCTCTGCTCCAGGTAGTCTTTCTGTTTACTTGAACCAGAGTGACTAACCAGAGGCTGCCCTGGGCCCCTCATCCCGTCCTCAGTCCAGCAAATCCGGTTGCCTGGGTTGTACTGATTGCTACAGGTGGTGTCTGTTTCACTCTGGAAAGTGGCTGGGCCCCGTGCCTGCTCAGCAAAGCTATTACTAGGAGCAGTCGCCTCATTTAACTTATCTGGCACAACAAGGGGTCCTTCTCGGAGACCTGAACAGGCCGCCTGCATCGGTTTACAGTCTTGCTTTGCCGCGGGAGCAGCAAGGAAACTGGAAGTGTGATCTACGCCTTCGTTTGCAACTGGCTCAGGCCTGCTGATGACAGATACCTGAGGACACGCCACGGGCTGGACGGAGGCTTCTGTCCTCACTGACCTGCCCTGGAGGTCCAAGCTGGCTTCCGCGCTGTCGACGGAGACGGTCAGAGACAACGTGGAGGTCAGCGTGGCGCTGTGGTCAACGATGACTTTACATGGAATCGATCTGTTTATGGCTGCTGGTGCAAAGCCCCCCGGAGGCTGCTGAGGTTTCCCAGAACTGTCTGCCCTGTTTCGAAGCCCTGAATTTTTGTCCAAGCTTTCAGCGCTCAACTTGGGAGGACTCTCGTAAGAGTTTATTGTTAGCATGCTTCCAGTAAACATTGCGACATGTGGCCGTGCAGCCAGGGCGTCTGTGACTGCTACCGACTCCCTGCAGCCGAGGGCGGCTCTCACAGTGGTACCCAAGGGTCCGGGGGCCTGTTCTTCACTCCCAGGCATGGCTATCTTCTCAGAAGGGTATCTGCTGTTAACTCCCGCTGGGGGAATCAAGACAGAGCTAGTGGAGAGATGGCTGGGCAAGTTATTCCCGATGGAGGGAGTTGGCACAGAGGTGTACTGACTGGAGACTAAGTTACTAGCACTGCTGCTGGACAGTGGCGCCTGCTTGTCATCCATGGGGCTCGATCCACGGCAGCCCTCTGTCGTGAGGGGGATAGGAGTGCTTTCGATGCATTTTGGTATGATGGCTATGCACGGAGTGTCAGTTCCCTGGATGGTTTTTAACATGCTTCTATTACAAGCAGAAATCGTAGTGTTTGCACTGTCCACAGACATTAGAACAGAGGATTTATCAACAGAACTCACAAAGGGATGTTCTTTAACTGCTCCCGACATAGCAGTGCTGCAAACAGACACGGGCACAGAATTTTTATTAAAAAGCATGGGCACACTGCTATTTTCAGAAGAGGTAGATGAAACAATTTTCTCAGATAAATGCGACACAGGTACATTTTCGTCAGAGCTATGCACAGATAAGTCAGTGGCAGTTTCTGGAAGTTTAGCTGGGTTAAGAGACTGCTGCAATACAGTGCTGGTCTCCCGGAGGTGCGCGGACTTGTTGCTAGGAGATCTGCAGTTTGGATTGACAATAATCACGCCGGTAGACCCTTCGATTTTTGTTTCAGGGGCAGAAGAGACTTCTAAGCTGGGAGGCCCATCCTTTGAGCCGAGCACAGGCAACCGGGACTCTTTAGTGTTCTGGAAGAGGTGGGCTCGGGCTTGATGCTTTGCAAAGAGCTTCGCCTTTGTCTGCTCTTTGATGTGTGCCAGGGTTCTCGCCTTTCCACCCTCTCCTGGGCTCCCCATGGCTCCAGAGACGATGCTGGCCGCGGCAGCCACAGCAGCGGCTGCCGCGGCCTCTCGCTGGGCCCTTGCCTGCTGGGCCCGGGCCTTGATATCTGCAAGGGTCCTGGCTCCTGTGTTCCTCCCACCGCCGACCGACGTGCTAGGGGATGCGCGAGACTCTGGTTTGGAGACTGGCTGGCTCTTGATAATAAAAGGTGGCCCAATTTTGGAAAGCTGGATCTACGGGAAGGGGAGAATGGAAAGATAAAGCGCTTGATACAGGATCACAGAGGAGGCATGAGGAATGTGATAACGCAAGAGGAAAGAGGAGCTGCATTCTCTCTTAATGTGGCACCAACTACACCTAAATCCCCGAATGGGCCTTCAGGGTATAAAGCAACAATAAATGTAGCATGAACGTGAAATTAAAATTTCTAATCTCTGTTTTTCATCTACAGAAACATCAACCGGTGACTTCATTTGGTATGGAAATGAAACATCTTCTTAATGCCTCATATAAATGGAAACAAAATCCATGCTTCTTAAAATGAGGTTAGCTAAAAAAGACTTAGAGATATTTAGCTTTTAAATTATCTTCCTTGCTGGCATAGCAAACTGGGACCTTAACTCTACATGAGTTGTCCTCTTAATGTGACACAGAGGAAAAAGCCCTTAGCCAAGAGGTCAGGAGACTAGAATTTTCATCCTGGCTTCACTCAAAGGAAATCCGTGATCTTAGGCAACTCACCGTGTACCTCAGTTTCTCCAAGGACCTCCCTGGACCAGAGACCCTGTGGTTTTTAGGTACTCCCACTCCACCTAGCATGCCGCCTCATACATGTGTAATAAGCACACAATAAGAGTTTGCAAACTCACTTGTAAAATGAGACTAGTTATTTCTGGTCTATTTCCTTCACAGGGCTCTTATAAAGATGGAATGAGACTGTATCTGTGTGAGTGCTCTGCTTTCCAGAGGGATTTGAAAGCATTATCTTTTCATGAAAGCAAGGGTGACTCTGGTTTTCTGCCTCTAAAAGCAACTATGGGTTGGGCAGTTTCTTCTGATACTGGTAATCCTCAATTTGCTGAATTCCATAAATACCCCAACCCACAGTGACCACCTCCTCATGCTAATGAAAGAGACTCAGTCATCACCAAATTCACGAGGCACAAGGCCCAACACCCAACATCCCATAGCAATGGCTGGGATGCCCCAGTCACTAAAAACATCCTTAGAGTCACAGATTTGTAGAGCTAGAAGGGTTCTGGTTAAGGCACCTCATTGTACAGTTGAAAAAACTGAGCCCGTGGAGGCTGCCCTGGGGTCATATAACTAGTGAGTGACAGTGAGAGTCTTCGGGCTCCCCATTCAGGGCTGTTGACAGTACTGTGCTTCCCTTGGTTTTGTCTCTCTGGACAAAGCTTTTCCTAGAACACTTAGCTCTCTTCTTAACACATGTGTATTTACACTATAAACCCCTGACACTTACTAGAGGATCCTTTCAGTCTCCAATTATGCTTTGGAACTTTGGTAGAAGAAATTATCTTACTGAGCTACTTATTTCTCATTTTCCACCTCGCGAGGTCTCTCTTCTAATCGAAAGGCTCCAAAGGGGGGGAAAAATGAATTTAGAGAGGAGATTTTGTTTTTTACTTTTAAATATTTCCTTCATTAAAAAAAAAAACAAACCAAACTTTCTAAAAACATTAAAAAACAATTAAGCCTGGATATACTGAAGAGCTCAAGGTTGAACAAACATCAAATATGGTATCTATCTTTACATAAAGTGTACATTACATTGAAAATAAGCTTTTGACAAGAAAAATTAGCCTGCTATGTTTAAAAATATTTCCTATGAAAAGTTTGCTTATATTTTTCCCACTGCTTCAGAAATTAAAATGCACAGTAGAGTTTTAATTGCAGCTTAATGTTCATCTTTCACATCTCTAGAACCTTATTTAATAGGTGTTACTTTATTAAATAGAATAACTACAGCTACACTCTTCGAAGTCAGCCTTATGGATATCATGAGTCACATACAAAAAATAGATGTCAGGTTAGAGCAAAATAAAGAGAAAGAGATTAAGAGAAACAAAGCTAGAATATGTTTATAATTCTAGACCAAACCTATGGTGCAATAATCCATTTTATTGTAAGACAATATAAATGGACTGAGATGAAAGCACCAAATAAATACAGATTATATTGGGTAAGATTTTTTTTATTATTATTAAACAGAGTGTTTCTTTTGAATTAACCTCAATTTTCAGTTTACTTAGGCAGAGTCAATTTATATAAAAGGCTTGTTTTCTCACCTTTAATTCCTACCTGGGATCAAAAGAAAATATATAAATAGGAATGCCTGACTACAGGCTTTATTATTTGTAAAGTTAAATACTTCTTTACTCTCTTGAAAATAAAAATAAATAAATAAATAAATAAATAAATAAATAAATAAATAAACAAACAAATAAATAGGATCTGTATACCTCTACATCTACAGCATTTTCCCTCAGGGTGTGTTAAGCAATTTCACTGAATTACTGAAGAAATATTTAATGAGGTTCTTCCATATGTCAGGTCCTTTCTGCTAGGCAGTGGTGGTGGTCAATGTTTGCTGGAAAATAAACCGATTACCTATACCTTCACCTCCTTAGTGCACACCTCTGACTTTTGACTACTTTCCCTAGTCCTACTGGACTTTTCTAGGACACTGAAGTATCTTTCAACTTGCCCCAACTGTATGTAGGTCTCTGTCCTATGCCTTGGAGTCTCTGAAAGACCCTGTATCTCATGGCCTATAGGTTCCTCCAGGCCCTGTTCTCCCTCCTCATTTCTTTTTCCTTACATGCTGAGGTCTAAGTACATATATGTGTGTATCTAAAATTATCATATGAGCTCAGCGCACAGCCTTAAAAAAGATCATTTAATATTAGACTGGTGTTGGACTATTAGACTGTAAACTGCTACAGAAAACCTGGAGGGAAGAAAACCTTATTTAAAATTAGAAAACTAAGCATCAAAAAATAGGAAAAGCCTATCTATGGAATTGTCTTCATTGTTATTATTATCATTCCATACCTTGAGAGGTGGAACCCTGGGCTCCTCTCTGGGGGGCTGCTCTTTCTCAGGGGGGCTGCTGGACGATATGTTCCGCACTGACTGATCATCTTCTATCCTAGCCCTCTTTTCCTTACAGATTCCAAAACTGTGCTGCTCTGCTGTTTTCCTCTTTGATATCTCGGATTCTCTACTTTCATTTCTTATCCCGTCGGGTGACTTGGAAGGCTCGGACAACTTGGAAGAATGCAAGGTCTCCAATCGGTTCTGTGAGCTTCCTTGCTTATGGGTTTTATTTCTAGAGCCTTCTGAAAAGGAAGCCTTATCCACTGATGAGGCATACTGTTTGTCCTGTAATTTAGCTGATGGAAGCTCGTTTCCCTTACTCTCTGTCTCTTCAGAAAAGACCGGTAACTCCAATGGTGAAGATGCCCCTTTCTTCTCTGTTCTTTGCAGGACATTATGATTTTTAACTTTTATCATTTCTATAGAAGGAAGTTCTGGAATCGAAGCAGGATAGGGCTTCTCAGTTTCAACGTGTGATTTACAAGGCTGCTGACTCAGAGTCTTACTGTGCAATTCTTCAGATGGAAATGCTTCAGGAGAAATGGAAGAACCCATACTGACGGGTTCAGGAGTATTTGATAGAGTCCTCTGTTGAGAGAGAAGGCTCTCGCCCAGGAGCTTGGCAGGGGCAGAGCCTTCATCTTTTTGTGGGGAGAGTGGTTCTTCAGAGATGGAAGGGGACTTTCTCTGCTGATGCACCATTCTGTCATTCATGGAAGAATTAGAAATTGGAGATGTTTCTGAAGGAAGAGGCAAACTGGATATAAAAGTGGTCTCAGATGTGAGAAGCATGGAAGACACTGAAGACGTTTCTGAGGTCAAAGGTAAATCCGACATGGGTGACGTTTCTGATGTTAAAGGTAAATTTGATACCGGGGATGCTTCGGATGTTAAAGGTAAATTGGACATGAGAGATGCCTCTGATATCTCAGGTGAAGTGGATACTGGAGATATTTCTGACATCAAAGATGCATGAAGGTTTTCATCAGGGGGGTTTCTCTGGTTATATTTGTCTGCATTTTCAGTGCTGGACACCTCAGAACAAAACGTTGTCTCAAGGGAGGCTGGAGTACATGATTCTTCTGAAGTGGATTGGGTTTCCCCTCCTGGGGATGTCAGGCTGGTACAGGCTCCCTCTGGGCTCTCGGAAGAGAAGGAAGTTTCAGAGATGCAAGCATTTTCAGAAAGCTGTTCATCAGGCTCACTCTGTAACTCCATATCTATGGCAATTCCTTCACTGGGAAATTGGCCTTCTAAAGAAGACGACCCTGTCTTTATTTTTGGAGTATTGGTCTCTACTGCAGCTTCTGGCTCCTTATGTTCTGTGTCACTGACATGAGTCACAGATGAAGTGGAAGGAACGAGAGAATCACAGACCTCTAGTTGATCAATAACAACCGACATTTCTTCCTGGGGAGATTCTGATTTCTCTTCCACTTTAACTTCAATATGAGGCAAAGTTTCTAAAACATCATTCATCATAACACAGGATTCCAAGTTATCTTCAGGAGGTGCTACCTGGGGCTCTTCGTGAGAGGTGGCTGGACTTTCAGACCCCTCAGAAAATTCAGGTATCGTCTTATGATTTTCATCCTGACATTCGCAGATACTAGTCTCTACCTCTTCAGCAATTTCCTCCTGAATCACAGATTCTTCAGGGATCAAGATATCTTCTGATTCTGATTCTGCCATTATGTCTTTACCTACATCTACCATAGCACAGAATTCCGGCTCTGGTGAAGTTGGACTTTTCATGCTTTTTGGCTGTTGCTCTTCCAAGGGAGTCTGTGCAGAAAGACCTGGGAAGCCAGTGGGTCCACATGAAGAACTACTTTCAGCGCCATCATTGTTTGGTCCAGAAGTAAGCTTTATTGAGTCCTCTCTTGACATGCCCAACCTGAACAGAAATTAGAAATATTAAATTACTGTCCAACCACAAAACACGAAAGGGACAACTTGGAGATATGTATAGAGTATTCAACGGAAGTAAATGAATCAAATTGATTTTATAATCACTAAATAATACGCTTCATTTATGTAAACTGGTTTATGATGACTTAGTTTTTCTACTGCTTTTATAATCGTAACTAAAATAAACTCTCCTTCTGGTTAAGAAATGTATTATGCATTTTTATATTTACCTATTTATCTACCAACTTATTTATTTTTGGTATAGATTTTTATTCTGTAAGTAAGGAGATATGAACTTTGCCAAGTGTTGGTAAAAGGAATAAAAAAAAAATAATGTACTACAAAAGATTAGAAAATATTGGACAGAAAAGCAAAAGAATGTATAAGATCTAAAATTTAAAAAAAAGTTTTAACATTTATTTATTATTGAGAAACAGAGAGAGACAGAACATGAGCATGGGAGGGGCAGAGAGAAGGGGAGAAAGAATCCAAAGCAGGCTCCAGGCTCTGAGCTGTCTGCACAGAGCCCGATGCAGAGCTCAAACTCACAAACTGTGAGATCATGACCTGAGCCGAAGTTGGACACTTGACCAATGAGCCACCCAGGCACTCCAGATCTAATTTTTTTCTTATCAGAAAGTAGCAATTCTAATCGAAAGCAGCACAGTCTTCAAAGGATGCAACATAAGCAAGTAAGATCAACGGAAGATGGGTATGGTGTAAAATCTTGAAATTGAAATGATTTCCAAAGATTAACTTCTCTTAAACCAATGTAAGAGGTGTTACCTTATTTTAGTCTCTAAGTGTCTAACTTAAAAATAATATGGGGGCGGGGGCGCCTGGGTGGCTCAGTCGGTTGAGTGTCCGACTTCGGCTCAGGTCATGATCTCACAATCTGTGAGTTCGAGCCCCACGTCAGGCTCTGTGCTAACAGCTCAGAGCCTGGAGCCTGCTTTGGATTCTGTGTCTCCCTCTCTCTCTGCCCCTCCCCCGCTTCTGCCCTGTCTCTCTATATCTCTGTCAAAAATAAACAAACATTAAAAAAAAAAAAACAATATGGAAATTTCACTAAAATATAACAAACATATTTGGGGTCGACAAAGTTGATTCTGCTAGGTTACATTTGTATGAGGCAATTTTGTATGAGGCAAAATTCTTTCATGTGATCACTTTCTGTAAAGATATTCCAGAGAAGATAGCAAAGAGTATCAAGAAAAAATCCAATCTGATATTCATGTCATAAGGAAAGTTCATCAGAGTTACAAAGATATTGTAAATCACTATTTCCTGTCATACTAAGTCATACTAAGTATGCCATACTCAGTTATACTAAGTTAACGTACTAAGTTACGATGTCAGCCTCACATGGTAGAGAAATATGCTGTTCTAAATGAAGTTAAATTAGAGTACAGAAAATTACAAAGACAAGCAGAAGACAGAACACTTCTCTCTTCTGGGGAAGACATATTTGAGCGAAGAAATACAGCTATAATAGTATCGAGACAGGAATATACCTCAGTGAAATCTTCAACTGCTTACCAAAATCCTCAAAATGAAAGGGAAATAAAGTTGAATACAGTTTTTGGGGTGTCACTGCCTTCTTTACTAAAATTCAGAAGGTCTTAAAAGAAGACAGAAGATAGTACCCTCAAAGTTAGTCTCTTTTCTTTCAACTTTCCCTGAGATGGGTTCAAAGTAAGCTATAATTTATAACTATCCTACACTGAGAGGAACAGAACAACTACATTACAGATAAATTTAAAGCAGAATAATCAACTAGAAATAAGGTCCCTTGGGGCTAGGCCAAGCATCGATAGTAGGTTAGGTGTGGAATATACAGTATCCATCCACTGGCAGCCAAACTTCTGCTAGTTGGTTGATAAGGATATAATACATGTATTAACTTGTATTAAATATAGTTAATATTAGTAAATACCATATATGTATATAATATATGCATATGTATATATGGAAAACAGCACCGTACAAAATATGCCTATGTCAACATTTTATTATTTTCTCGAAAAAAAGAGATTTAAGATGGTACAAGGCATAGCAGGTTGATCTTCACAGCACAGCACATAGCACCACAAAGGAAAACACTGAAGTCCAGAAATATAGACTGCAAATCAGCAGACCGATGCCCATAATTCTGACTTAGCATACATATGGCTGATCTCTAACTAAAGAAAATACAGGACAGTACTCTGTTATAAGGAGAGTAAGTCAGTAAGAAACAAAATAAACAGCTCAAAGAGCTGAAAACCAAAGTAGACAAATCTTAACTGAGGGGAGTTTGGACGGCAATGTTCCTGGGAAAACTTAAAGCAGGGAAAAGTCACAGGTCAACCGAAAATTATCTGACACTAGGAGAAATAATCTCTCACATACTGGGGGAGCGTAGGTAATCTAGAAGTGACCAAATTAGAAGGGCAGTCAATGAAATGTCCAAAATACATCCGTTAATCCAATGTGTAATCAAAGATAGAAAAAGTCAAGGAAGAAGTTCAGTGACGTAAGCGGACAGAAACTCTATGGATGAACTACAGCAAGAAAAGGGTCAAATAAAAGAACCATTTGTATTCAGAACTCCGGGATGATGACAGGGACCCACGCTTACTTACAGTATTGTAGCTGTCACTCCCCAGGGCATATGCATGAGAGTCTGAAAGCCCCCCAAATTTTATGTAAAAAATATATATGTGTGTGAATTTTTCTGAGAAGGAACTGCAGCATTAAGACACTGAGCAAATTACTGAACCACACTGTGTAAACCTGGGAAAATCAGTTTCATTGCATCTCAATTTCCTAAACCCATTTTTAACGTAAGAATAATAACGGTATCCACCTTATAGGACTGTTGGGTGGGTTAAGCGACATATTCCCTGAAAAGCTGTTAGAAACGTATCAGAGCCCAGCATGCTCAATGACGACCCGGATGAAGGAGAGCTCTCTGTAACACATGGTGCCTCGGGTACAGGCCGCCTGAGGGCAGAGCCTAGGCAGCCCTACAAACGTCCGCACCTCAGTGTCTGGCACAGATGAGATGTTGGAACAATTTTTGCTGCATTCAAAAAAAAAAAAAAAAAAAGAGGGCCCGACACTCAACAACTAAGGACCAGTGCTTTGGAGGTAACTGGCTCAGTTATCTTTGCCAGCACTGGAAAGGGTGCTTTCAACATTTCCTTTGTCGACAAAAGGTGAGGAAGCCTCCTGAGTGGTCTTCAGGGTCATCCTCCAGGGTGCTTAATCCCGCTCGGCACCAGCATGACCTGGAGAGAGCCTAAAGATGCGTATTCCTGGGCTCAACTCCTGGAGACTCCCAATCATTATGTCTGGCATGGGTCCTGGAAAACTGTATCTATTTTTAAAAGCCCCAACGAGAGGGTGCCTGGGTGGTTCAGTCAGTTACGCGTCCAACTTTTGATTCTGGCTCAGGTCACGATCTCACGGTGTGTGAGATCAAAACCCATTCCACACTGACAGCAGGGAGCCTGCTTGAGATTCTCCCCCTCTCCTCGCCCCTCCTATGTGCTCTCTCTGTCCCCCTCTCAAAATAAACATAACATGACACAACACGGCACAGCACAGGACAACACAACACAACACAACACGACCTAACATCTCCAATGAGGACTTTGATGCAGCCAAGCTTGAGCAATATGCTGGTGACAAAATATGAAGGCATAGAAGTAGTCTGCTGCATTTTTAATTTTTGAGAAAACACATGAATTATCTCCTGTTAGTTCTGTTTAAATATGTATACGCATCCATGGTTCTAGGAGAGCAAGTGAACACAAGCCTTCCTCCTTGAGGGTACTGCTAGTTAGGACACTCCACCAATGCTAGCCTCCTCTGAGTTAAGCAGGCTGTTAATCATAGGATTCCTTTTCTTTTTTTTTAAATTTTTTTTTTAACGTTTATTTATTTTTGAGACAGAGAGAGAGACAGAGCATGAACGGGGGAGGAGCAGAGAGAGAGGGAGACACAGAATCGGAAGCAGGCTCCAGGCTCTGAGCCATCAGCCCAGAGCCCGACACGGGGCTCGAACTCACAGACCGCGAGATTGCGACCTGAGCTGAAGTCAGACGCTTAACCGACTGAGCCACCCAGGCGCCCCATGGGATTCCTTTTCAAGAAGAGCACTCAGATGAGCCTCTTGACATCGTTCTCCCTGTTTACAGGGGGAAGTTTGTGAAATTAGATCAAATGGTACGGATTTTGTTACTTGCCACCACCTCAGTATCATTTACACGAAACAACAACTCTTAAGTATTAATTGTGCATATGGGAGTTCAAGCACAAATTCCTTTCTAAGGAGGATCTAAGGCCACTGTCCACTGTCAGCTCCTAAATCCTTCCTCCTCCCTTAGGGACCCTATGGTCTCAGAGGCTCTAATTCTGCTCCAGTAAGATATGTCCCTTCTAAATGTGAGGCAGAGGCGAAACTCCTTTCAATTTAATTCAGTCACTACCACACTTCCATGTGGCTTATTTTAAAAAGAAATGCACACGCAGAAAAATAATAAACTAAAAGCTGATTACACTGACAAAGGAAGATGGAAAGAGTGAAGAGTAATACCTCAGGCTGTCCCCCAGAACAAGGACTACACACGTGTATATGCACAGTCAACATTTTAGGAAAAAATGTGAGAATCGAATGTGTCTAAAACTATTTATCTCTGAAGTATCTGTTAATGAATATGCTTGGATTAAAAACAGGAGATTTTTACTAAAATCTAGTTAAGAAAGCCATAACGGACTTCTATCAGATTTCATGTGCAATTTTCAGTCCGAAATGAATTTTCATGGACAGGTTATAAACCCTTGAAAATGCATTTTTTAAAACTTTAAGTGCTGATACGCTGCTATAATTTTACCTGCGATTTCTTACACTGAGGGACTATTGCCTTTTATGGCAGCCTTATTAAGCTTTACAGCTTTTCGTGTGCCATGTGAAGGAGAGAATTACACTTTCATTTCCTTCAGAGAGAAATGAGAAAAAAATGCTCTCGTACTTACTTTTCTCCATAAAACCTTTCAAAGAATTTTTCTTTCCAAGGTTCTGTTTTCTTTTCCTTCTCAATTTCTTGCCTTATCCGCAACTGCATTTCTGGAGTAAACTCTCCTAGAAAGAAAATGTTTATGTATGGAGTAAGAGTGGCCATAGCTTCTGCCAATTAATAAAGAAAACACGTAATTAATTTGAGTAAACTTTTATGGATGTTGAAAAGTAAAAGGCTGAGTACTGATAATATTTCTACAGCTTCTCTTTTTATGGACATCGCTCAAATAGTCATTTAGCCCTAGATGAACTTTAAAACCCTCAGCAAATATACTGTATGGTAGGGGCTGCGGATGAAATAGCGTATATTCAGTGCCCTTAATGAAATCAGTCTGGTGGGAGAAAAGGCACACAAATTGACTATAATATAATGTCGAAAGCCCTGTATGGGCCATAAGAATAAAGGTAGAAGAAAAGGCACTTAATTCTGCCTGAATCGATTAGGGAAGACCACATACAGGAAATGGCTCTTGAGTTAGCTTCTGAAGGATGACCAAGCTTTTATAAAGTAATTAACTCACAAGGCACAGAGATATGAACATGTGTATTTATGTTCTTTTGAGTGGCCAATTGTAAGCAGAATGTAGGAGTAGGAGGAAATGAAATGGGAAAGGTAGGCTGAGGCCAATTAGCAAATACATGGTTTAAAGAGAGTTCTAGGGGCACCTGGGTGGCTCAGACAGTCGAGCATCTGACTTGGCTCAGGTCATGATCTCACAGCTTGTGAGTTCGAGCCCCGCATTAGGCTCTGTGCGGACAGCTCAGAGCCTGGAGCCTGCTTCAGATTCTGTGTCTCCCTCTCTCTCTGCCCTTCCCCTGCTCATACTCTGTGTCTCTCTAAACATTAAAAAAGTTGAAAATAAATAAATCGAGTTCTACATTTTCCCTACAAGTGACAGAGGGAGGCCCTGATGGCATTCACTCGGGGAGAAATATGGCCAAATAAGTGGCTTAGAGACAAGATGAAGACACAAGAGAACTCCAGCCAGGAGGCTGTCGAACAGCACAGAGGAGAGGCAGAGAGGACAGTCAGGTCAGCGGCTGTGGGAATGCTCAAGGGGATTCAGATTCACAGCACAATTAACAGTTCATGACCAAGTCAGCCTGGGGAGAAGAAGAGGACCAAAGAGATCATCAAGTTTCAAAGTGAGGAGCTCTGAGGACAGTGGTGACATTAGAAGAGATGGGGAACAAAAGGGACAGCAGATGGTAAAGGGAGGATGGTGAGGTTAATATTGGCATTATGGTTTTAAGGTGCATGCTATCGGCTAGGGTGATCCAGCAGGCACGTGGAATAGAACGCAGGATTAGGAAAGAGGAGCCAAAGCCAGAAGGTTTTTGGCATATATGGGCCATACACCATGGTGGGGAAGGAGGCTGGTTAGCAGATGTGCACAGCCCCAAGAGAAAACACCAGAGAAGAAAATGGCAGAGACATCAACATGCACCATCAGACGGAAGAGCACAGCTCCCACAGGAGGCTGAGGAATGGCTTTCAGCCATGTGGCCGCAGGAAACAATTTAAAATATATTATGAACATCTCAGGTACATGGTTTCAACTTGGATGAGGTTAAAAAAAAAAGAGAGAGATTGCAGAAGGAACGTGCAATGTCAAGACTAAGAAGAGGACACTGCCTTTGCCATTATAAAACCCTTAGTATTCTCCAGGAGGGATTATTTCGGTTGCCACACCCACCTGGAACAATGTGAGCAGTTTAGGGAGTAGAAATGCGGAAGCACTGGTTATTTTGAGTCTTTCAAGAAGCTTAATGACTAACAGAAGAATAAGGTGAAGCGGTGGTTTTAGGGGAAGAGAGTATTAAACGAAGATTCTCTAGGTTCTAGGACATTAAGAGAATACATAATGCCTCAAACAAGCGATTAAAATTCCCACTCTAAAGGGACTCGAGCTACATCAAAAATTGTTGTTCTGTTCCAGATAACCTCACGTTTCCTTCAAAAACATCAGACATCAAAAATGCCAAGTATAACAAAGAATTAGTGAAGCCATTTGGAACAGATCAGGAGTTTTTGCTAAATTCAAGTTTACTTCAGGGGGAGAAAAAGGCTCGGAAATCAGAGAAAGGCGTGAAGCTCGGTACAGTGTGTGTACTCAAACATGTCAAATAATAATGGAAAAGAGAAATTTACCTTCTGCCAGTCGCTGTTTCCATCCTTGTGCTGCATATGCAAAGAATTCATTATTCAGAGCTGAAGAACTGAGGCGTAAAATTCCATCACTTCCCATCTAGGAAATAAGCCGAAGAAAACAAGACGCCATCAAGAATAACTCAAAACAAAAGTACACAGGAAAGAAGAGAAAACTGAGGGTGGGGCAGGAGAGAAATAGCGCGGGGTAGAAGGGAGGACAGGAACCTTGCAGAAGGTGAATCTCCTGGTAGGAAAAGTGCACTCTACATCGACTATTATATTGACAAAAATACATGAAGTTAAAGGAACTCTTTATAAGGCATTTCCATCACAGGTGGTGAGTATAACTACCGATCCCGATGTGTGGGATTTCATCAAAAACAGTTTTATACCTTTTATCATTTCAATATGCCTTAAATGGTACCACATTAAAAATCAACATGTTTATACCTTTAGATCGTGTTTATAAATTAAGTTTTCTAAAATCTGTGGAGGCTAAAGAAATCCAATCTGGTCACTTGGACTCTTTTGCCGGCTGAGGTTTAGACAACAAAAAGTTCTAAAACATTAAAACAAATACACCCACACTGTCAGATATACCCCGCCCCTCTCTCCTCTCCAACTGGGAAGCACACAAAAAAAACAGGTAAATAGTAAAGTGTAAAACAGGGGCAACTTTATGCTACTAACCTTTTTCCTCAAACATACTCCTTCTTTTAAAATTCACATGTAGAAGGGATTCGGATAAGCATCATCAAACTGGATGCTTTTACCTTTCCAGTTATTTACTGCACCTTCCGTGTGCATGTAGTCTGCTTGCTGACACAGAGAGTGAAAGAATCGGCCATTGCCCTTGGCTGGCCGCCCAAGCGGTTGAGGAGTAAACATGGAACACCACACCATTAGGTGGGTGGGAATTAAGAAGGGCAAACAATAAAAGCTGAGGGATGACATCTAGGTGGACAAGAATGGTGAGGAAGAATGTGATGCCAGAGGCAAAACCGGTGCAGAGTCTTGCAAGATAGGATCTGAACAGAATGGTTTCAGAAATAAAGCACGTAGTGTTACTGTCACCGTGACCAAGAGCTAGCTCTACTGCAGAGGCAGGACATCACAGACAACCGTAACGGGACCACGTAAGAAGGTGCGAGGTGCTTCAGCCTGCTGGTCAAAGGCCTGGCAAACTGTAGCTCCAATTCAATTTTCAAAGATTTCCTCTTACGGCCATAGACACACTTCACGTGTACTAAGCCCCAATTGTCACTGCTACCTGAAAGCGTGCCCAGAGATTTCTCATCCCCATGTTTGTTTGTTCGTGGCCTTTTCCACACTCCATGTCACCCCTGAAATACCACCCCTTTTTAAAAATTTCACTCAAATGACACCTTCATGAATGTGTCAGCTGAAGCATCGTTCAGGAGCAAAGCAGAACACTGAATCTCAAAGAAAATATTATATAATTACTCTAAATTGGATAACAGTAGATCGAATTCAGAAGAGAGACACTGTGAATAAACATGAGGGATGTTGAATGCTGCCATCACGACATCCACAGGGAACCGCGGAGCTGACATTCTGAGTTTCTTCATCTAAGAAGATACTGATAACCATGCTAAAATATTCAATACACTTCACAAATCTCAGGGAAGACTCCATTCATTCATTGAACTATTGTTTACTCACTCACAGCTCCTTCAGCCTTTGTCAACAGACGCTTATTAAGCCACTCACGTGAACCCGTGTACCCGGCTCTTGTATACAGTGGCAGCAGAGAAAAAGCCCCCGCCCGTGTGTCGAATATGTTCTACATATAGCAGATACTTCGGGTCCCCGTGTATCTCTTCCACCTGCCTGAGTTCAGCGTGGCTGTAATACAGTTATATCACCAAGCCAGCATCCCACCTCAGTGTCCTCCCACAGCCCCAAGATCCGAATGGGTAAGTTACCCAGCCTTCCCACCTTCTGACTGGACAGTTCTAGGACTCCGGCTTCTGGAATGCCGTATATATGCACTGAACCGATGGATACCGTTTGGTCGTGTGCTCTCAGCAGCTGGACTACATGGGCCTGGGAACCAGGCACAAGACTGTGCCAAACCCTGTAAAATTAAAAGTCCGTGCCCCCGGGGGAGAATCATTTCTACTATGTCAGGGTTTCTCAGCCTTAGGCACTACCATCACTTAGGTCTGGAGACTCCTTTATTGTGGTAGCTGCCCTGCGTGTTACAGGCTGGTGAAGAGCATCCCTGGCCTCTACCCACCAGATACCAGTAGCAATTGTGACAAGTTGAAGCGTCTTCCAACATTACCAAACGTCCCTCAGAGGCAAACTCATCCCCAGGTAAGAATCATCGCACTATTGCACACGGGCTCCACTTGAGCCAAAACTCTGCCTGGTTACTTTGTGTCTCTCAGGTATCAGCGGGCAAGGGGAGGACTTACTGGACAGGTGAGATAATCAGCCCTAACCATCACGAGGGAGGGGGACTGCTGCCATAGTGTGGGGGCAGAGAGAAGGATGTGGGGGGGAATGCTGGAGATTCCCTGGGACATATGTTGGCGCTTCTGTGTCTGGTGGTAACAGTGAACGTGGATTATAGCAAGGACAGTCAGAATAGGAAAGGCAGCCAAGGGCTCAGACTCCTCAAGGATGGCAGTTGGGGCCACTGAGTCAGGCAAACTAGCAGAATTACTGGCCGAGTGTAAGGAAATTCAGAAATGGGTGTCAGAGAAGGGAAATGATAAGCTTCAATTACAGCCTTAAGACCAGCTTGAGACCAGTAGAGCCTGCAGCTGGTCCGCTAACCCCCTGGTCAAAAGTCTTGGTCTGCCCCCCCCTCCCCACCCCCACACCAAAGTATGAGCAGCCACTAATTAAAGTGACAGAGTGAACTTAACATGAACCACAACAAGGTCTGAGTGGTGCAGAGGTAGACCAGACGGGACATTTGTGATTCCACATCTAGCCTACAGGAATACAGAATATCTGGGGCAACAAAGCGCACTTGCCCGGCTCATGCCTACAAAACTCTAGGACTTTCTCGGATGCAGATACAACCTGGAAGTGCAAATCTTGGTCCTTGGGGCAACGCCCAATCTATGAGAGACGAGGGTTTGTCATGGTGAAAGGTCCTGCTTTCCTGCAGTGCTGGGACAGTTTTGGGACTCGTTCTACACATTTTCCTAGAAAGTCCTCCATAGAACCGAGACCTGGTTATCTGGAGGGTTTTTCCTCTCCTTGTCTTCGCATCATCTAATCCCTGGCTTCTTCTTCCAAACTGACTATACTTAAGTTCTTATTCCAGGCTCCACTTTTGGAGGGAAGGGGCAGGGGAGGATCCTAAGTAAGACTGAATCCAAGGGGTTTGGGCTTTATCCTCTATGTGGAAATGGTCCAGTGAATGTACCATATAAGGTAAACCTGAGCCTTGAGGCAGGGGTTGAATCAGCACGGTGCCTCAGGCTAGTGGCCTCCAGATCCAAGTTAGCCCCTTGACATACCCCTGTATATTAATTGCCTTTTTGGTGTGTGCCACAACGGGAGAAAGGTCTAAAGCACTGCTCTAGGTAACGAGAACTACCATTAAAAAGGTCTAAGCCTAGGAAAAGCCCCCAAAGATTTGTGCTTAAAATGATAATTCTGTCACCTTTAAAAAGGATGAAATGGAGAGGAATGTAGAGATGCAAAGGCATCGCTAGAAGGTAATGGAATCCTTGCATGAAAGATAATAAAAGAAAGGCAAATGTGAGATATTCAGGACTGGGTGCAGGGCTTCAGGACTGAGCAGGTAAAGGCAGCAGATGCCAAATGGGGTCAGTATGCTTCCTGGAAATGGGGTGGATGAAACGGCAGCTAAGCTTCAGAACAAGTCTTCAGGCAGCGCTATGAAAGAGGTCTGGCAAAGCCCAAAGGATGAAGAGAAAGTCCATCAGAATGATACCTCTAAGAATCCTGAAATGTTCTGTGAATATTGACTCTGAATGTCTGTGCATGGTTTGGGAGCCTTGAGAAAAAACTTCACTTAGGAAGACTAAAAGGGAAGAGGTTTTCTTATTGTGCAGATTTTAAATAGGACTAGTAGGTGGAAGGCAAGTCCCCTGAAGAGGTAAAGAAATTTACTTGCTATGAAGTGCATTTATAGAAGGTACAATGAATAGGTCCGAATTTTTCTATATTTGAAGACATGCATGGTGTCTCATCACCTTCTAGAGTCCATGCAATTCCTAGGTTGCCTAGATGGAAGGTACTCAAATAAATGTTTATTGCTCCCCTTGCTTTGTGTAATGAAAGATTTAAAATTTAACTCTGGTAGCTGATATGCAGGATTTTAGTTGTGTGTATTTCCCAGGCCAAGGGCATGATTAGTTATTAATTGAAATTTCGGCATAATTTTAAGACACAAAGAAATACCAGATCCAGATTAGCTCTGACAGAATCTCAAGATTTCAGCACATGAGAATGTGAGGCAGTGTGAAATAAACACATTCAAAAATATGGAAGCCAGCCCTGAAGGAAAATGTTTTTCTTTTAAAACAGAAAAATAATATTAACTGCCAGACTTCCAGCCTGTATGAGACAGCGCAATTAAACACTAGGGCTAAATTGGACCCAGGAAATACAAGCCAATAAAACTTTTAAAATACACTATTAATTTTATGGCCTTTAAGAAATACTGTCCAAAAGACATAACATTTTAATGAGCTGGAACAATAAACATTTCTGAAAGGTTTACTTATTTATTTATTGCTGAGCTATAAATTCTTGTTTTTCAGAATACCCACACTAGAAATGCTCATTCTAAAATCTCCCTCAACCCTCTCATAATGAAGTGTCTAACTAAGCTGTTGATAAATTATGCTTCCTTTTTAATTAGGAGGGGAAAAAAACTTTGAACATTTTAGTTGTTACAGAGGAAAATAAATATTAGTAAAGGGAAATGCATTCGTGCAGAGATCGTTTCACAAAGGTTTAAACTTCTTATTGGTGAGTGTATCATTTGCCTTTGATACTGATTTTAACAACACCCATTTTGTGGGGTGGATGTCAGTGGAATTCAAAGGGCTAAAATGCCAATGCTACTTGCACACTATCCAGTTTTTGAAGTTTGACAAATTTTAATTCTGTACACGGATACATCTATGTTTAATAATAATCCTTTAAATGTCTAATACATTCTTTATCACTTTTTTCTTATTTTGGGTTTCTTGTAAGTGATTCAGAATGCATGATATGTGGGCTGCAAAGTGGAACAGTGAGAGATGTGTCGGGAGAGTTAGAAAATAGCCAGACAATAATGGGACACCGAGATATACTAAGCAATGTGGATTTCATTCTACAGACAATGGGTGGCCATTCAAAGTGAAGCCACATCATGCTGAGTGCACCCAGGTAAGCAGGCTGCTGATTGAGATGGGGTGTTCAGGATGGGCCTCTCAAATGCTCACGATTGGTACGGGACGTTCACAGAGGCACCTGGGAGCAGCAAGGAAGCAGTCATGCAGCCAGGTGGGGAAGAGTGCGCTAAGTGAACGGCCCAAAGACCTGGAGACATGCTGGGGAGTAGTGGGACAGGAGCTGCATGGACAGAAACACGCTGGGCATCAGACCCAGCGTACTGACTGGCGTTTCCCCAACGTGAGCTGGAAAGCCTTGGAGGGATTTTGCTCTGAGGAATGGGAAGTTCTGGCATTTCAAAAGGATAGCTCTACTGCTGTGTTTAAAAAAGACTTTAGAGTAGTGCCATCCAACAGCAATAAAAATGTCAGCCACATGTGTGATTTCAATTTTCTAGTAACCACACTGAAACAATAAAAAGAAACGTGAAATTAATTCTCATACCACCTTTTATTCAACCCAAACTATCCAAAATGTTACTGTTTAAATTTATAATCAGTATGAATTCTGATATTTTTCATTGTTTTTGTATAATAATTCTTCAATATCAAGTGTATATTTTAAAACACCTCAGTCCAGGGGCACCTGGGTGGCTCAGTCGGTTAAGCGGCCGACTTCGGCTCAGGTCATGATCTCACGGTCCGTGAGTTCGAGTCCCGCGTCGGGCTCTGTGCTGACAGCTCAGAGCCTGGAGCCTGTTTCGGATTCTGTGTCTCCCTCTCTCTGACCCTCCCCCGTTCATGCTCTGTCTCTCTCTGTCCCAAAAATAAATAAACGTTAAAAAAAATTTAAAAAATAAAATAAAATAAAATAAAATAAAACACCTCAGTCCAGATTGGCCATATTTCTGTTGCTCATCAGCCACTGGTGGCTGCTGGCAGCTACTGCATGGGACAACACAGTTTTAGACGACAGAGACTTCTCAAGACACACGTATGTAGTTACTGTGATAATCCAGAAAAAGATGACAGTAGCTTGCACTAGGGTGGCAATAGGAGAAATGATGAGAAATGCTTGAGTATGATTATATCCTGACTCAGGATCAACTCAGTTTCAACTCAGGTTGAACCCACAGAAGTTGATGATGGATTGGATGTGTGGTGGGAGGGAAAGAGAATAGGCAAGGATGCCAACAAAGACTTTTTATTTGACTTTGTCAATTACGATTATGAAATTTTCTATTTACTGAAAGGAAGAAGACAGGGGAGCCTGGGTTGCTCAGTCAGTTGAGCTTCCAACTTCGGCTCAGGTCACGACCTCACGGTCTGTGAGTTCAAGCCCCGCGTCGGGCTCCGTGCTGACAGCTCAGAGCATGGAGCCTGCTCTGGATTCTGTGTGTCCCTCCCTCACTCACATTCTGTCTCTTTCTCAAAAATAAACATTAAAAAAAGAGAGAGAGAGAAGAAAATGGGAGGAGGTTTGGTTTTAAACCAATTAAGGCTGAGATGCTGATTATGATTCCAAGCAGATACCTCAGATCTATCATTCTGCATAGAGTGTAGGGGATGCCCTGAACATAGGCAAGTTTAGGGAAAGGGACTCCTCTGTCAAGAATCATCAAGAGAACGCCAAGGTATAAATGATGAACTCTTAAGACTGTCAGGGAATGGGGGTGCCTGGGTGGCTCAGTCGGTTGAGCTTCCGACTTCGGCTCAGGTCATGACCTCACGGTCTGTGAGTTCAAGCCCCGCGTCGGGCTCTGTGCTGACAGCTCAGAGCCTGGAGCCTGCTTCAGACTCTGTGTCTCCCTCTCTCTCTGACCCTCCCCCATCCATGTTCTGTCTCTGTCTCAAAAATAAAATAAAACATTTAAAAAAAAAAAAAAAAGACTGTCAGGGAATGGAAGTAAAGAGAAGGGACCTGTTCAAGAAAAAGGTATAGGGACCAGACTAATGGAGCTGAGTGCATATGCTGTGGGTGGTAAATGAGACAAAGGTGTAAATGAGGAGTTCCAGGCATAAGGCCTGGATAATCTCGTGGATGGTGGTAGCAGAAATCAGGACAGGAAAAGGCACATGGAAGAGCAGTATTCTGGACAAAGAAATGGACGGTTTTTGCTCTGGATATGCTGATATGAGGATATCTTGAAGGCATTCGAGTAAAGGTATCTAATCAATAACCAAGACTTAGAGAAAGAAGCTCAATGGCAAGGGATGAATCAAACAAAGAAAACTAAGAATTCTTAGCAAAGAACGTGTATTTGAAAACATGGATATGGATGAGACCATGCAAGAAGAATTTACCAAAAGAAAGAAAAAAAAGAAAAAAAAAGATGACTTTAAAGCAGAGACCTAGGAACACTAATCTAGAAGGAATGGGCAGAAAACATAGATCTGGCTACGAAAGCTGAGCAAAAGCTGTCGGGGGAGGAGGAAAATCAGAACAAGGGGTAGAGAGGCAAGGGAAGAAAGTGATCCGTACTGTGTGTGTGCTAGTATTTACCAAGCCGTGTAGAATTATTTAGGTCAGCAGTATGTGCAGCAGACTATAGAAGTTGCTGTGTCCAATAAAAAATTCCACAGAGTCTTTAGAGCAAAGACAAGCCAGGTAGAGGGAGACCAAACAGAAGACAAACGCAACAGCCAAAGAGTGATGAGCAGACGAAGTATATAAGTTGTCATCACTGATCCTCTTATACCTGATCAAGCACCCAGGGCTCTTGTACTATGTATCCAGTAAGAATTAAAGTCAGTGTATTCATGGTCTCTGAAGGGTAATTTTTCATTTTTTACCTTATCATCTAATAGGATTCAGGTGGCTCAGGAGACTCCAAATGCTCAAGGTTTATCCATAAGGGAAGATGTAATTCTTATGCATGAAGTTAGACATAAAAATGAAAGAAGGTTGCCGACAGAGAGTGTCAGTAAGGGGAAGAGGACCAACGACAGACTAAGGACAATTTGGCCAGTAACTTTGGAATGCTATTTCCAAAACTGCATTAAGATAATATTCCCCAAACTGTATTTTGCAAAATAGGAATTTTAATAGGTAATTTTAATTCTAATGGGTAATCCATCTAAAAGGAAATGGATTCTGCCATCCAACAAATATGGCTTGTATTTACTAAATGTGATTAAATAGTTTTCTTTACCAAAAGTATTTTCTAATATACTATAATTTATTTTAAACACCCAAGAATATATCTATCATGCAGTCTTTCCCCAGTTTTTTAACCCTGTAATCCTCTGACAGAACAATGATCAATATCTCATGGAACAAGTATTCTCCAGAACATAATTTGGGAAATGATGCATGAAGAGTTGTAAGTCAGTCAGAAGCAATCAAATGAAATAAACCTAAGCACAATGAATTTACACAGAATAGATACTAAATCCCTGTTGAATAAACGAACAAAAATTTCTCTCAGATCTGGACACAGGATAATTTTTGTTACATTGCAGAAATCAAATGTCCAAAGTAAATAAATAAAATAGTGAAGATAAAACTGGAGAATATTATGCTAAGTGAAATAAGTCAGGCAAAGACAAATGCCTGATTTCACTTACATGTGGAATTAAAAACAAAACAAAAGAATAACAACAACAACAAAAAACCCCACGCTCTTAAATCCAAACTGGTGGTTGCCAGAAGAGAGGTGGGTGGGGGATGGGTGAAATAGGTAAAGGGGAGTAAGAGGTACAAACTTGCAGTTATAAAAGAAATAAATCACGGCAATGAAATGCAAAGCATAGGGAACATAGTTAATACTGTACCAATGCTGTATGGTAACAGAGGGTGACTATACACATTGTGGTGACACTGAGTAATGTATAGAATTGTTGAATCACTATGTTGTAGACCTGAAACAAATATAGCACTGTATGTCAACTGTACTTCAATCATCAAACAGAGGAGCAGCTAAGCGATGTTTTTTAAAGTAGTGAACACTTACAAAGAATGTAACGGATGATGTAATAAGCTTTAGACCATAGGCCTAAACAACTTCAAGTTCAAAGCCCACTTCAGGAAAACAACCATTTGGCATTTCGTTATAATAAACACATCAGAATTTAAGTAAATACAACAACTTTTCTTTTAAAAAATAGAGATTGTGATTTTAAAGTTGTAACCAAGACGATTTGGAATTACATGGAGGTTAAAGAAGAAAGAATATCATACCAGGTCCATCCTCTTTCCACCTAATTCAATTTCCACATAGAATTAAGCTTAAACAAAAAGGAAATCTAGAGAGAATATATTACCTCAAAAAAAAATCAACATTTAGACAGAAAAGTAGGAGACTTTTGTGTCATCACTGTTATGACAGGGCTTTAAAGGTGATTTTATCATCAAAGCCTCTCTTCTAAACTAAACTGATGCCTTTTCCATTACTTGCTGCTCAGGGGATCACTGCTGAGCACTAGGGCAAAAAGGACAAGGGAAGAAGTTCAGCATGGAAGGGCTTGGGGGATGGAAGCTCCCCCCCTACTCTGAACGAGGCCAGGAGTAAGGCTTAACTAGAATGAAGTTCTTCAAGCAGAGGAATACAAAGGGAGTACATAGCACCAGTTAATTATTCAACGAGATTTTTGTGTACATAAATTGCAAAGGGCTTTGAAACTAAAGAAGATTATAGGATGGCGTAATGGTAACTAATCCTGTGGGAACTGCTTACTGCCTTCTCATTAACAAACGCACAGAAACATATATGCATATGAATCTGTGTATCTGTATCTCTACGGGTATATATGTGTATCCATGCATATACATATATGCATATAAGTGTGTGTTTGTTGGGTGTATACCATACACACCCAACAAACACAAAATTTTCTCCTTCCTCTGGAAACACAATTTGTAAGCATTCCAACCACTTGGCTAAGATAATGGTCCTCTTTTAAATTCTAAGAGAAAGGTTGTCTCTCCCAGCAGATAACCTCCCAAGCCTCTAAGTCCACGGAGGAAATGTTCAATCAGAGGTTGTAAGGCCATCCCCTAGAGTACGACATGTTTGCAAGCAGTTTCGCGAGACCCAAGCAATGGGAAAAAAGAATTCCTTAGCAATAAGAGAAAAATAAAAATTTTCTCATAATTACTGCATATACAACCAGGAAAACCACATTTTTTGAGGGGAAATATATGAAAAAAAAAAGAATCTTTATATTGATTCTTAAAAGTTTTCCATCATTGAGTTTTAATTACTATACTTACATGGGAAATGCCTTAATCTTCCATACATTATTAACAACAATAATCATTTTCTAATGACTTTATTCTACGTTTTTACATACTGCCACCTTTTCTAAGAATCATCCCATTTTCAGATTTTAAAGGGAGGAACCTCTTTTCAAAATGCTGTACTGTCTTTAATGTTTTAGCAGTTTGCTCAGAAGAAATAGAGCCTGTGATGAAACAGGTGAGAATAAATGAAATAACGACGTCTGATGGCAAATATAAAGTCACTGACAGATTAAGCTTTGTTCAACTTCTCAAAACTAGAGAAGTATGTTTTCATGTTTATATGGTTCATCTCTTTTATTTAATTTTGTGGATAATTGGGACAATTTGACAGGGCTTGATGAGAAATTATTTCTTTATACAAATGCAGATAAATAAAATTGGAACAAGTTTTAGCATACGTGAGAATGTGTATATGTCTTAAAGGAGGATCTCTCTTATAACTGTATTTTCATCAACGTTCCTTCTGTGGGCAGGAAATAAAGAAAACTTCCAAGGTATCCAACCATGAAACAGAATACTAATGCTTTATTTAGTGAAAATCAAGCTCATGTTCTTGTATAGATAAAATAAGCTTATGTCATAATGTAGTGGGAAGCAATGACTCACTGTTTCTACTTGTAATACACTGAACAGCTGTGTTTAAGTGACTATCTATTAGTCACTCATTTCTTTAACAAACATTTCATAAGCATCTACTACGTGCCAGGAACCATGAAGTGGACAGCTTCTGCTGCCACAAAAGCCTAGCTCCTAGAGTGAGACAAGAAAGGGTAAAGTCCCTTTCAATAGTATAGGACCCAGAGAAGAAAAAAACGCTATGAACCCCTAGGCCTGGGTGTCTGGGATGTTTTTAATTCCCCCTTTGTAATCTGTTAATATTCATGCCCGAAGGTACCTCCTTCCTCCTCTCTCTAGTTTAACAATGGCTCTCAATCCACTTTTGGTCAATAATAATAACAACTAAAATCAATAATTATAATAACTGTCACTAATTTCATACCTACAACAAATCCTGAGGGTAGGTAAGTGGTGAAGCAGGACTTAACCCTCCAAAATGATACCTCTTTATATCATATGTCTTCCTTTAATTAACATGCAGGCATTCATTCTTCCACTCAAAATCTTCATATGCTAGGTGCTAGAAATACACCAATAAAAAATATATGGTCCCTGTCCTATAAAGTTATAACAACAAACTGTGTTAAGATTCCTGAAGGAAAAATAATAAATAATCTAAAAGAATGTTCTAGGTGCAATTGTATGCAGGTAGGATTCTCTGAAGTATTGATATCTAAGCAGGGATTTTTAAATGGAGGATGGAGAGGCATGAGCTCTGAGGTGAGTAAAGTAGAAGTCCAACAAAATATTAGCAAACTGAATTTAAAAATACACTAAAAGGATCATAAAGCTCAATCAAGCGGGCTTTATTCCTGGGATGCAATGATGGTTCAATATCTGCAAAGCAATCAATGTGAGAGACCACATTAACAAACAAAGAATGAAAACTATAGGATCATTTTATTTTTTTTTAAGTTTATTCATTCATTTTGAGAGACACAGAGATAGTGCGAATGGGAAAAGGGCAGAGAAAGAGGGAGAGAGAGAAAATCCCAAGCAGTTCCTCGCTGTCAGCGCAGCGCCCAAAGTGGGGCTTGAACTCACGAAACTATGAGATCATGACCTGAGCTGAAACCAAGAGTTAGGTGCTTAACCAACTGAGCCATCCAGGTGCCCCTGATCGTTTTAATAAATACATAAAAATCATATGACAAAATTCAACATCCATTTATGACGAAAACTCTCAACAAAGTGCGTGTAAAGGGAAAGTACTTCAACCTAATAAATACCATATATGACAAACCCACAGTTAACATACTCAATGGTGAAAAGGTAAAAGCCTTTCCTCTAAGATCAAGACAAGAATGCCCACACTCATCATTTTTATTTAACACAGTACTGGAAATCCTAGTCACAACAATTAGGCAAAATTTAAAAAAAAAAAAAAAAGGTAAGAAAAGTCATCCACATTGGAAAGAAAGAAAGTAAAACTGTCACTATTTGTAGATGACATGATTCCACAGATAGAAAACCAAAAACTCCACCAAAAAAGACTAGAAGAGGTACTAAATGAATTAAATAAAGTAGCAGGATACAAAATCTATATACAGAAATCCGTGACATTTTAATACACTAATAATGAATTATCAGAAAGAAAAATTAAGGAAATAATCTCATTTACACCTGAATTGAAAAGAATAAAATACCTGGGAATAAAATTTAACCAAGGAGGTAAAAGACCTGTACACTGTAAACTGTAACACTGATAAAGGAAACTGAAGGAGACACAAATAAATGGAGAGATATTCCATGCTCATAGATTGGAAGAATTAATACTATTTAAATGTCCGTACTACCCAAAGCAATATAGATTTAATGTAGTCCCTATCAACATTGCAGTGGCATTTTTAATAGGACTGGGACAAATAATTTTAACATTTGTATGAAACCAAAAAAGATCCCAAATAACCAAAGCAATCTTGAGAAAGAAGAATAAAGCAGGAGGTACTCATGCTCCCAGATTTCAAAACACACTACAGAGCTACAGTAATCAAAACAGTATGGTATTAGTATAAACAGACATACAGATCAATGGAATACAATTGAGAGCCCAAAATTAAACCAACACATATATGGACAATTAATTTACAATAAAGGAACCGAGAACATACAACGGCAAAAGGACAATCTCTTCAATAAACGGTGTTGGGGAAACTAGACAGCCACGTGTGAAAGAATGAAACTAGACCACTATATTATACCATACACAAAAAATTAACTTAAAATGAATTAAAGGTGTGAATGTAAGACCCCAAACCATAAAATTCCTAGAAAAAAACACAGGAGGTAAGCTGCTTGACACCAGCCTTATCAATAGTTTTGTGGATCTGACTCCAATGGCAAGGAAAAGAAAAGTAAAAAAACAAAACAAAATACAACAAAAACAAACAAAACCCTTACAAACAATGGTTTGTGTTTACATCAAACACAAGTTTCCTCATGGTGAAAAAAAAACATCATCACAACAAAAAGGCAACCTACTAAATGGGAGATTTTGCAAGTGATATCTCTCACAGGGCTTTAATATCTAAAATATATGACGAATTCATACAAGTCAACAATAACAAAATAACAACAGCCTGATGAAAAAATCGGCAGAGGACCTGAATAGACATTTTTCTAAGAAAGAGATACAAACGGCCAACAGGCACATGAATAGGTACTCAACATCACTCATCATAAGGGAAATACAAATCAAAACCACGATGAGATATCATCTCACACCTTTTACAATGGCTATTATTAAAAAGAGAAGAAATAACAAATGTCCACAAGGATGTAGAGAAAAGAAAACCCGCATGCACTGTTGGTGGGAATGTAAGTTGTTACAGCCACTAGGGCAAACAATATGAAGGTTCCTCAAAAAATTAAGAATAGAACTACACTATGATCCAGATGTTCCACTTCTGAATGTCTATCAGAGGAATAAAACACTATTTGAAAAGAGATATAGACCCCTATTGTTTACTGAAGCATTGTTTACAATAGCCAAGACATGGAAACAACAGAAGTGTTCATCAATGCATGATAAAGATATGGTGTGTGTGTGTGTGTATACACAGACATTAAAATATTACTCAGCCATTAAAAAAAGGTTAAATCTTGTCATCTGCAATAACACGGATGGACCTTAAAGGTATTATGCAAAGAGAAAGAAGTCAGATGGTAAAAGAAATATCAAATGATTTCACTCATGTGGAATCTAACAAAACAAAACAAATGAACAAACAAAACAAAAACAAACTCATAGACACAGAGAACAAATTGGTAGTTACCATAGGCAAATGAGGTGGAGGTGGGTGAAATGCATGAAGGGGGTCAACTGTGTGATGATGGATGGTAACTGGACTTTGTGACCATCACTTTGTAGTACACATGAAAATATCAAGTTATAATGCTGTATGCCTGAAACTTATATAAAGTACCAATTTTATGTTGAGAGAGAGAGAGAGAGAGAGAAGCCACCAAACTCTGAAAAGGGAGGTAAAGAACCATGTTATAAAGGAAAATGGAGTGAATAGTGGTAGCTGAAGGAGTATGTGACACCAAGATTTGTTGCTATTGTGTTTGCCTGTTTACCGCCCCCCCCCCCACCATTTTTTTGATGGATAGTCTTAGCTGACAAGGTCCACCTCTCTACAGTTTAGTTTCATCACATGTAAACTAAGAATTACCAACTCTTTACTTCAAAGAGCTTTTGTGATTATTAGCTCAATAAATATATGCATAATGCTTTGAACAGTGCTGGTTTAGGGAAAGAGGTCAAGAAGTGGAGCTCTAATGCTAATCATTATTATTTAGTAGAAGGTATGGCAGACACACCCTAGGGTACCCTAGTGAGTCACACCTTTGTATAATCCCCTTCCCTTGAGTATGGTAAGAACCTGCAATTTGCTTCTCGCCAATTGAAAACAGAAAAGATGATGGGCTGTCACCCTCTTGATTATGCTACATACAACTCCATCTTAACCAACAGAGGCAGAAACACTCTCCTGCTGGCCTCGAAGAAGCAAACAACCAACCATGTTGTGAATTGCCTATGGAGAGAGGTGACCTCAAGAATTGGGGGCTTTAACCCTACAGCTGTAAGGAAGTGAATTCTGCCAGCAACCTAAATGAGCGGGGAAGAGGATTTCAAGCTGCAAATGGGAATGCAGCTAGCCAAGACCCTGGTTTCAGGCTGAACAGGGAAATCAGCTAAGCTGTGCACAGACTCCTGACCCATGGAAACTGTTGGGTAATAAATATGCGCTATTTCAAGCTGCTGAATTTGTGGTATTCTGTTACACAGCACAGAGAACTAATACAGGAGAGGTGAGGAAAATTTTTTTGATTGTTTCTTCTTTATCAGTTGAGAGAAAATTATCTATTGGTGTGTGTGTGTGTGCGTGTGTGTGTGTGTGTGTGTGTGTGTGTGTGTGTGTGTGTGTGTCTGTGTCTTGGGGATAGGAGGAGAGAACACAGGAATAAAAGGATTATCAAAGATAATGGGATATAAGAGCAGACTGATCTCCATGAGGGCAGTGATTTGCATGCCATGACGGAGTACGTGCCTAGTAAATATTATTGAATGAACTACTTTGTTGCAGTTTAATTCTATTTATTATTTGATGCATCTATGTGAAACCCTACCCAGTCTTTGGATAAGGCAGTGCCCACAAGACACTTTTGTTAGGATATATAGACAACTGATTTTGTAAGGAGCATACAGGTAGCAGAAGACACTTTCAGTTACTCTTTAATATAAAGTAACAAGGAGGAAAAAAGGCAGACAAAGGATTTCAGTTTTTGCCTAGGGATCATCAACACTACCATTATGTTAATGTAACATAACATTCCAAAGTGTGAACAATTTATCTCTTCAAGTTCAATCAATCTGTTGTATGCAAACCAGAAAATGGAAGCCAAGTAGGCTTTAAACTGTGTGTATAACCTGGCTCCTCTCATATTGCCCTAGAAATTAAAAAAAAAAAAAAATCTGATATATGGAGACCTTTTTGCTGGTATTCTCCTTAGGTAAGTAACCCAGCATGCCACAGTGGAAAGAGGGCAGGCTGGGTTTAAAGTTAGAAAATTGAGCTGCTGATCCCAGCTCTGCTTTTTCATAGCCACCTGAAGATGCTCCAGTTTTGTAATAGCTTTGAGTCTCTGTTTGTCTCATTATTCAAATGGGAAAAATCAAACACACTTGCAAAGCTGTTATATGAATTCCAAGTAATAATTTTAAAGAACCCAATATACTACCTAGTGAGTAGTGAAAGTGTAAGACACTACATATGAAACATGAGAATTTAAAAGATTTTGTAATTTATAATAATGCCAACCATTGTTTATAAGGTGCTTAGTTTGTGATCTTTCAAATCATGGAATTCTCAAGTATGTCCTCTTAAGTTTACATCACCTGAACACAGATACTGTGATATCTAAGAAACAACATTTGGAGGGGACTATCTACTCTGAAACTAGGCATCACAGCTGGAGAGGCGTAGGCTTTGCTGCCTTACTGCTAGTTGGTCACATGACTTCTACTACCTCCCTGAAAACTCAGCAACTTAGCCAGGAGCAAAATCAGTTCTACTACCCACGCCATAGCTGATTGGCCATGAGACCAGTACACGGCCAGACGAAGTTGTCACAGAGGAACACAGTATGACTTCAGATAATCACCTTCTCCTTGTTTAAGGGAAAGAGATAAGGTCGGAAATACCAGAAGATATCCTTAAGAAGAATAAAGATACCCCAAAATGATAGAGCAAAAGAGATGAGAGGTTTAACTCCCTCTTCCTCCCCTGCAATTAAAGTTCCCCTTGCCCCCCATGGATTTCTATTTCTTGCAACCTGAGAAAGGCCAAACTAACATAACTAGAAAGTATTACACTGAGTAATCTATTAAACATTTTCCACTTTGAAGAGAGTGTGCAGTTCATTGGAGAAGGAAATTCCATTTGCAAAAACAGCCAAAGACCATGAAAAAAGTTGGACTGCAATGCAAATTAATAACGAGCCAGCAGCTCAACTTAAAGCACACTGTAAGAGTACAGTTTCATACAGATAAGGCTCTAAATCAACTTTTAAATTTTCCTAACAAAATCCAAACATGCCACCTAAATCACATGGACACCAAGCACCTAGATGAAAATCCTAAGACACACAACTCTCCTGTTGTTAGTAATAGAGAATGCCTGCCAGTCACCTAAAATTTGACATACTTATGTCACGGATTAGTGACATACATGCTAAATCTTCATTCCTTTATTTCTTCACTTCCCAAAAGACATTCTATGATAGTAATCCATGAGATGTTCCTAGGGAAATAAGAGATTTTATCACCAATTAAGTTTGAGAAGCATTGTTTAACACCAAGTTCAACAATTTTATCCACTACCGAGCTTTGGAGCCTTTACTATGCAAATGAGTAAAGCATTTCTCAGACTCCTGTAAAGCCAGAGCTACAGCTCTCTACTGGATAATTCTGTGGAACTGAAGTTCTACTGATTGTGTTCACTACAGGAAATGTTGCCTTACAGTAACAAGGCAACTACTGTGGCAACTATAGCAAGTTAGAGCACTGGAGAATCACAAAGCTAGACTCTACTTTATTACTCTATTCCTGAACTGACACATCTTTATAAATTCCAATTTAACGAACTCTCAATCTGTTGTCAAAGGCCAGAATACGAAATGACCTTTGTGAACTACATCCCCACCATTTTTACAAAATTGCCATTGAAACATTATTCAAATGCTGTTTGGCACTTGCTCCACGTAAACCAATGACTCCTTTTTCAAAAAAAGAGGTCTGTCTATATGACTTTCTGTGCTTGTCTTTTGCCTTTGATCTCAGCAATCTTTAAAATAAGCTGTGTGCTCAAATTCAGGGACTTCACTCAAGACATGCTCAGTAGTGACCACACTGTATTCCCTTTATGCTCAATAACGACCCTACCGTACCCCCTCTCTTTATTAGCTGCCATGCATCTCTTTACCTGTATCTCAAACATTTCACTTTTTAATCCTATGTATCCCGATACTTTTTAAATGTAAAGAGATCATAAAAAGTGAAACCAGTTTTAACATTCTTTATTTTCCTGTAAACATTTCATAAATACCAAGAAATATATTAACCTTCCTAAAACTACACATAAAAACAGAAACATCATTGCTAATGACAACAATATTACTCAAAGATAATGTTTCAGGAATTAATCACATGTATTTTTGATAACTGTTAAGTCCACAGTGGGTCTACTCCCTGCAGAAAAATCATCTTTCCTCCAATTACTACGGCTTGAGAGATAATAGAAAGCAGAGCTGAATGCGATCAAATGTCTACATGATATGTATGTAAAAGGTTGATGTGACAGAGAGATAATATTCCAGCTGATGCACAGGCCTCCTGTGAGGTTTTTTAATACATTAATGCACAAGGCAGACCCGTATGTGCCACATTGGTCTCACAATGTCAGGAATGAATTTGTAGGGTTTTTAGAGAGTTTTCTGGTTCAAAAGCAGGAAACAGGACAAAAATCTGGACAGAAGAGACAGCTTAAGAAGTCTTGGTAAATTCATGCAAATTTAATTTTTTAAATGTACACATGTGCACAAGCTAGTTAGCTCCGTGAACTCACGCAGGTCTGTAACATGGTACTTAGCACCAGCATATGGACACCATGAAGAGCTTCACTGGGAAGCAGGAATAGGTAAAAAAGTGTTGTACTCAACTTCTTCCCGGTTAAGTAACTTTGCCAATTATAAATCTTAACTAGACCAGTCATCAAAATGGACAAGGATCTTGAAAAGGTCCCTACCAAGAAAATGGATTCAACACTAATGAGAAAATTAAAGCAAACCAAAATACAGTAGAGCTAACACAGGTTCTTCTAGTATCTACCTACTAACTCAGGAAACAAGTTGTGGTCTAAAGCCAAGTTGGGTAAAACCTGGAAAGAATAAAAAGGATGCCTGCTTCTCAAGGGAAATATGTAAGCAATAAGAAATACCCTTGGCTCACTTTAGAGTCAGAACTAACCATATGTCCTTGGGCAAGTTGCTGTAACCATTTGGAACTCATATAAAAGGTCTGTAAAATGAAGTGATTAAAATAAAAGATCGCTAATGTTTTTTCCAGACCCAATGCTCTACGGCACAGGTAGAGCAAAGGGGGGAAAATAAATGACAGTAATCCCAAAGATCAAGCCCAAAGAAGCAACAGTTAAAACAGGGTAAAATGGGGTTGGAAGAAAGCAGGTGCCTACAAGTGCAATGAGTGTTGTGATGCTATGAGCTGGTGGCCACATGTACTGAAGGTAATCTGAACACTTGAAGGCGGCTGTACTAAAACATGTGAACCCACCCTGCTGAGATGCAAAAGATTAGGGTGTGCATGTGTGTCAAGGACTGAAAGAGCAAAAGGCAGGATGAGTTTCTGGGGGAGAAACCTTATAAAAACAAGACATGCCACTTGAAGTGTATGTGTTGTGGGGGGAGGAGTATTTTTAACAATTATGGGGGGCGTTGCTGGTCTTTAGCGGTCAGAGAGGAAAGATACAGAGGCCACGTTGTGCGCTCATGGTCACACACACAATGGGGAATTTCCCTGTGCTCCACAGGCCTTACAAATGACTTAAGAGAGCATGTAAGTGTGGAAAACTTCGTATACAACTGCTAGGATGATCCAAGATTAGACTATCATTGCATCTTGCTGCATGGATTTTAATATATACTGTATTTTCTTTCTAGGAATGTACCTAACATGTATGTTGAGGGAATACAGAAATCGTTGTGTTCAAAGGTTTTATAGAAGTTGTTCATGGAAAATTGCACTGCTAGAGCTAACTCCGGTTTTCTAGACGACCTATCAGTCTCCACCCACAGCTACAGCCACCACAGCCATCCCACATGTGTGTGTAGTAATCCTACTCCCCACCATGGCTGCACGGATGCTTGTGTCTGACCGATGATGTACTAGAACATAGAAGGTTTAGTAATCATAATGTCTTTTTTTTTATTTCTCTCATCTATATGTTACTGTATGTTATTTACATGTTTAAAACGCGTGTGTGGGAAAATTACATATTCTGTGACTTTAAAGGCTGTCAATGGACTTTACAAAATATGTATTTTAGAATAGGGTCACTACCTTCAGAGCTTTCATTCTAAAATTTTTTAAATGTTTGTTTATTTTTGAGAGAGAGACAGAGACAGAGTGTGAGCAGGGGAGGGGCAGAGTGAGAGGGAGACACAGAACCTGAAGCAAGCTCCAGCCTCTGAGCTGTCAGCACAGAGCCCGACGCGGGGCTCAAGCTCAGGAATGGTGAGATCGTGATCTAGGCTGAAGTCAGGTCACTTAACCAACTGAGCCTCGCAGGCACCCCCAGAGCTTTCATTCTTTAATCACGGGTTTTACATGTTTTGGGTCTACAGTGGCTCTTCTGTATTTGGTAAAAACTACAGATGAAAACGGTAGTTTGTGTGTGACACACTACTGTCTCCTAAGTATCCGTTCTGTGCTTCATTCTCGTATGTAACAAATACCTCCCACAAGTTTGAGCAGCATTAGCCATAATATTTTGAGATTCTTTTACAGTTCACTGTGACCACAGGATAGAGTTCTCATGTAAAGATGTAAGCAAACATGATATGTGCATCTTGTGGGTCACTTCTGTAAGCTCACCTTCCACAATCCTCGAGCTGGAACACACATGTGTGAGCTTCAACTATGGAATGAGCCACTGTGAGGGCAGAACTGTTTAATCACCAGAGGCTAACGACCTGTCTACTCGTACATTGTTATGTAAGGGGAGAACTGTTACCCTGTTTAAGCTGCCCTTTTTTGGGACTCTTTGTTACAGCAACATAGCTTCTACCTGGACTGAGGCATCCCGAAAACAAACAACAGAAAGACAAATTCACATGCATGTGCATGCACATGCGCGCGCACACACACACACATACTCACGGGGCAAAATGCGACACAAAACTTCAGAATTTCATAGAACTTAAAGCCTTTCTTGATGCTCTGAGCTAAAAACATGGCAGTGGTTGGGCACAGCTAAAGAGTCTCTTAGGAAAACTAGCTTAAAAAATATCAGAGGAGTTTTTGTTTTGGAGCAGACATAGAGAAACTCATTTCGTCAGCCAGTATCACAATCTATAGGTGAAACATGAGAGCACTCTGAAATATAAAAGTATGATTCAATGATTGGCTCCTTCCCCAATAACCTAAATTCTTTCAAATCTCTTATCTCTATTTTCAGGCCTGCAAGCAAGAAATCTTAATGAATGCCACAGTGCATTTAGCTGTGTTAATGCAAATACCAAGTAATAATCATCTCGACTCTAAAACTGTAATATAATTCTTTAAATGAAGGAAATTACTCAAATGCCATCATCCATATTCTTTTTCAGTCATTTATAAAGGGTGAGTTTCAAAAGCAAACATCTTACAACAGGCATATGAACTAGAAAACAAAGAGCCAAAGACAAACTTATGATTAACCACTACAAACGGGCTTTAAAAAGAATACGAGAAGAATTTTATCAAAATAATAGCAACTGTAAGATCAACATTAGTTCTCAAATTTTTGCCAAAACAATATTATGTTTTCTCTTTCTATATCTTTCTTCTATTATCTCATCATAGCAAGTCATAATACATACAAAATAATCTATTGTCCATAAACTAGAAATTGCAACAGTATGTGGAACTAATGAATTAATTTCATATAGTATGAAAATGGATTTCATATTCTATGACTGTATCACCAGTTTTTCCAGCAACTGCAGGAACGGATAGAATTTTAATCTTTTTGACAGAAGTTTTGCATTGCTGAATGATACTCAAGTGACTAGACCACAAACGTGAGAACGTGGGAGCCCTGAAAAGAATTCTTAGGGAAGCAACACTGTAAAAATGCAGCACTATCTCTGCAAGAGATTCCTACCCCCCTGCCCCCAACACAGAGGGATCCAATCATACCATATGCTCTCACCCACAGGACACATATGACCTATGTGCAAACAATCAAGTCAACCACCAAATTTTATTCAAATGATAAAGGGGAGAAATTGCTTTTAAAATTCCGAGCTGTTTAAAAATCAGTTACCAGTGACACAATTCATTATCATAATAACTGAAAAGTGTTTCCATCTAATTAAATAATAACTGTACACTGACAAGGTAGCAATTAGTCATTTGGGAATTCAGAGAGTCCATGGTATGGCTTCTACTTCATAAACAGGAATACAATGGAGTTATGAAAACACTGCAAACAATTCAGGAAAGGGAGCCAAACTAAAGTTTAGAAGAAAATCATGTATATTTTGAAGGCCTGTTTAAGGCATATGGCACAATATCAAATTAAAAATTAGATGGGAAGAATACTCACCCAATTCTAAAGACAAAAAAAGCAAATGCGAATGCTGAGATTAGAAATTAAAAAAATGATGTATTTCGCCAAAAGGAATACAGAAATTATGGCAATAAAATAAATGCTAACATCTGTTTACAAAATAAGACGTAATTTAGTTAATTTAGAAATCAATTCAAGAAAACCATGATATCAACACATTCATCTCAAATGACAAAATTGCTCTGTTGGGCTAAAATACAGGAAACTAAATTGAAAATCTAAATGAAATAATAAATCTGAAAAAATGAAAAACATAACATTTTAAAACAACATTGTGGAAAACAACACAATGATACACATGAAATTTAACTGTGTTTTATATATATATATTTATTTTACCATAACATTTTAAAAATTTTTATAAAAGAAAGGGTTGGTAAAATATTTTTTTCAAAAAAAATCAAACAAAATTTCCCAAGTATTCAGGAAAAGACATAGAATGAAAAGTTCAATGTGGTCAGAACAAAGTGAAATTTCATTTCTTTCATTATATAGTTAAAGCAATAACTTGAGGTACAAACCTCTTATGGCTGAAAGAAAAAAAAGGATAAAATGAACTTTGTTGCTCTTCACCAATAGACCCATATTTAAATGAGCAGGGAATTGTAAATTAGATAAATCAAGGACAAAAATACAAGGAAATTTTACATTGGTTGGAATCAATACTATTTAAAAAGCCAACTGTAGAGATATATACCTTTAAAAGGACTAAGAGGGAGAATCTACTTTTTGTGTCTTTGAACATATATTCCAAAGCTCATAGGCATCCCTTTCAAAGTGAACTATGATCAGATGAAAGAGAAAAGCCTCATTAAAAAAAAATGCTAATTTTGAGAAACATTTTTTGGTCAAGACATTCCAATGGCGGACACAATTTTTTAAACTGAAACTATTGCTAATCACACTTTCCTGGCTGGCCTTAATGAAGTACCCACGATACAGCAAGGAGAAAAATAACACATTTCAACCAGAACAAAAGCCATGACTCAGCTTTTAAGTCAGACCGACCAACCTCAGGACATGGCAGGTGAGGGGTAGTGGTGGGTGTGGAGGTGACTGGGAAGTAATGGAGGGAAGGACAAGCAAGGTGACTCTAGTTGCATGTGTGACAGAACAGATAGGCTTACTGCACAGCCAAATTACGGGAAGAACAGTGGTTTTAATTTTTGCAACTTTTTATTGAAGTGTAACATAAATAGAAAGTGAACAAATCACAACTACATAGACTGATTCATTTTCACAAACTCAACACTGTCATGTCACCAGCACCCAGACTGAGAAGCAGAACAGAACACCACTCAGAAGTGCCACCTCCCAGGTCCTCATCCCCAAGGATAATATAACACCATAGATGTGCTCTGCTTGCCTTTGACCTGTGTAGTGATGGAATTAAACAGCACATGCACTTTTCTACGTCAAGGACTCTTGTTCTACGTGTTTCTGCGATTCCTTCATACTCCTACGTGTAGCATTAGACTGTTGATTCTCACTGTGGTAAATTCAAACACTGAAATACTCTACAGAAATGTACCCATTTTGCTGATTGTGGGTATTTCAATCGTTTCCAGGTTTTGACTCTTGTGAACAGTATGGCTGCAATAAACATTTTTGCTCATGTCTTTTGGGAAATTGTGGGTGTGTGTGTGTATATATATATGTACATATGTATATGTGTACATATATGTATATGTATGTGTACACATATGTACATGTATACATATGTACATATATGTGTATATATACATATATACACACATATATGTACATATATGTATACACACACACACACACAATTCCATTGGCTATAAATGTGGGAATTTAAATGTTCAACCAACTTTAATAAATACTGTTAAATCATTTTTCAAAGTGGTTGTGTACTCCCACCCAAGTGACAGTGTGCTGTGTGCTTCACTTCTTCATCGATACTCGTCATGACCCATGAAGGGTGCTTTGTCTGTAATATTAGCCATCTTCCTGGGTGTGTCTTTGTACTGTGTCATGGCTCATTTGTGTTCGCTTGATGACTAATGAAGCTGAGCCCCCTTTTTTAAATGCTTATGGGCCTTTCTCATAACATACTTTCTGAAGTGCCAACTCATGTTTTTTTGCCTAAAGTGATAAAAATGATTAGGACTAACGAGAAAATGTAATGAAATTTTTGGATCACAATCCACCAAATTCAATGTCACCAATGAATGGCAGCCCCAAAGACAAAACAGAAATTTATCAAGATACTAGTATACACAATAGCATGAAAAATACTTTGGGATAAATAAATCCAAATGAAAGATGTATGAGACCTCTCTGCCAGTGGTTCTCAACCTCTCAGCCTTGGGAAACTTGCCCCTAACAAGACATTGGCAATATCTAGAGAAAACTTTTGATTACTAGCACAGGAAGTGGGGGACCTGACTGACCTCTGGTAAAGGCCAGGTATGCTGACAAACATCTTACAATGCAGAAGCCAGTCCTCTCCAAGCCTCGCCCTCACCCCCTCCCAACAAAAGATGATCCAGCGCAAAGTATCCTTAGTGCTGAGGTTTTAAAACCCTGCTGTATACTGAAAACTACAAAAAAATTTCAAAAATTAACAATCTAAGTAAGTGGGGGCAAGAGAGTATACAATGCTTACAGACTGGAAGACTTAACTATTATTCAAATGTCAGACGGGTATGAGGAAATTCTTGGGAGGTAGTGAATATGTTCATTATCATCACTGTAGTAATTGTTTCATGGATATATACGTTTGCCAAATTTATCGCCTTGGACACTTTCCATGTGTGCAGGTTATGTTATGTTAATTATACTTCAAGGAACTTAAATTTTTAATTCTCACCAAGTCATAATTTACAAAAACTGAATCTAAGAGAAGCTGTACATCTGCTAAAGAACTTGAATCTGTAATTTCAAGTTTTCCACAAAAAGATATCCAGACCTACATAGCTTACAAATTAATTATTCCAAACATTTAAAAAAAGTAACAATAACCTTATATAAACCGTGAATCAAACAGAATACTTACTAAGCGATTTTAAGAGGTCACAGCATTACTTTTACCAGCAAAACCTGACAAGGACATTAGCAGAAAGGACTATGGAAGACCAAATGCTCCCTTGATCATAAATGTAAATATCCTCTACAAAATATCAGCCAATTGCGTTTATACATGTGTATTGTTTATTCTAGGAATACAAAGTTTGTTTGATATCTGAAAAGAAATCAGTCATTTACTACATTAACATAATAAAGGAGAAAACAATCATCATCTCAATGCAAAAATATATCCTTTGTGATTAAAACTCAGAAAACTAGGAAAAGAATGAAACCTCCTTAGTATGATAAAAAGCTTCTTTTAAAAACCATTAAGCATTTAAAAGCATTAAGCTTCCTGCCTAAAGCTGAAACAGTAAAATCTTTGTCCCCGGAGCTGAAAACAAGAAACAGACAGCAGCCAGCACCACTTCTCCTCAACAGCCGTACTTAAGATATTATTCAGTGCAACAATGTAATAAGGACAAGTATTTTAAAAGAATAAATAAATCATAATTATTATAGACAATTGTATACTCAGAATCCAAAAGAAACTACACTTTACAGTTAATGACTTAGCACATTCATTGGGAAAAATCAATATACAAAAGTTTAGGCCCATATTATTGACAAGAAGTAGAATCAATTTAGAACAGTAGCAAAAAATCAGCAGGCATGTAGGAACAAATCTATTGAAAGGTGCACAGGACCTTTCCTAAGGAAACTATCAATGATGATTGAGAGAAATTAGAGAAAACCTAAATAATTAGGACAAAGTACATACATGGGTGAGAGGACAGCATGTGGTAAAAGTTTCAATTCTTCCCTAAATCGTTCTATGCATTCCCTGATCAAAATCCATGCACTTTTATGGAAACTTACACTATTATTCCAAAACTTCTGTGAAAATACAAAGGGCCACTGAGAGCCAACGGAAAAAAAAAAAGTTGGTCAACTGCCTCTACCCGATATTAACCTACCAATTATCAAAATAAGATGATTTGGTGCAAGAAAGGACAAAAGAACAATGTAAAAGAAGTGTCCATAATAGATGCACAGGTATCTGGTCATTTACTTTTTTTTTTTTTAACGTTTATTCATTTTTGAGAGATGGAGAGAAACAGAGCATGAATGGGGGAGGGGCAGAGAGAGAGGGAGACACAGAATCCCAAGCAGGCTCCCGGCTCTGAGCTGTCAGCACAGAGCCCGACACAGGGCTTGAACTCCCAAACCCTGAGGTCATGACCTGAGCTGAAGTCTGATGCTTAACTGACTGGGCCACCCAGGTGCCCCTGGTCACTTATTTCTTTTAAATACAGGTGACATTCCATTGCAGTGGCAGAAAGGATTTTTTTTTCATGATAAAACATGTTTGGCAAATTGAATATCATAGAAAATAAACCAAACAATCTGTGCCTCATCTTCACAGTTATATTCAACTGCAGGGGATCTGTAGATCTAAATCTAAAGGTATCATAAGGACATTTTTCATCATGACACAAAAAGGCTTATTAACAAAAATCAAAAAATTGGGGTACATTAAAATTAAGAAGTTCTCTTCATTAAAGGACATCATCTGGAGAATCAAAAGACAAACCAAAATGTGAGATACCACCAAGAACAGCCAGAAATCAGTAAGAAAAGGGTGACCCAACAAAAAAGGTGGACTAAAGACTTGAACTGGTAGTTCATGAAAAGGGATATCCAAATACCCAAAACCATTAGTAATCAGAGAAATGGAAATTAAAACCACAAACAAAATTATAAAGACTGACAATAACCCATCATGGTAAAGATGTGAAAGAGTCTGAATGCTTACCTACTCCTGATGGAATTAAGGTAAGCACTTTGGAAAGTTGTTGATTACTATTTTAAAAAGTTGAATACATTTAAACTCTGTAATCCAGTAGTTAGACCCACAGTCATCTACCCCAAAGACTTTTGTACTTTGGTAAAACAAAAACATAGACAAGAAAGTGTGCAGAGCAGTACTACTCAAAGCCTCAAACTAAAAATATCCAAATGTCCACCAAGAGAGTCAATAAGGAAATTATAATTACCCAGTGACATACTATACAGCAATAAGAATAAATTAATTACTGCTACACATTACAAAAGGTATGAACCTTGCTAACATACTATTGAGCTGAATAAAACAGACAACATACTGAATGACTTCATACAGACACAGTTCAAAATTAGGGGCGCCTGGGTGGCTCAGTCGGTTGGGCATCTGATTTTGGCTCAGGTCACTATCTCATGGTTTTTGAGTTCGAGCTCCTTGTCAGGCTCTATGCTGACAGCTCAGAGCTTGGAACCTGCTTCGGGTTCTGGGTTCTGTGCAGCCCTCCCCCCCACCACCCACCATGCTCTGTCTCTGTCTCTCTCTCAAAAATGAATAAACATTTTGAAAAAATTAAAAAAAAAATTGATAAAACTGATGGTGACAAAAGTCAAGATAGTGGGTTTCTCGGAGTATTAATGGAAGGGGGCAAAAAACAAAATAAAACAAAACAACAACAACAAAAAAGAGTTCTGAAGTACCAGAATAGGTTCACTCTTTTTTTAAAAGTCTGTTTGCCAATTCAAGGGTGTGCTCTTTTTAAATTCACAAAATGACACAATTAACATACACACATTTGTGTGCATGCTACACTTCAGCAACATGTTTACATAAATATAAAAGAATAATTATGTTTTCCCTCCATTACTCCCTCAATTTCAGAAATAGCTGACATACAGAACAGCCAGGATTCCATAAAGAGGGTAACCAAGGAAGACCTGCTACTGATAAAATGAGAAATGACCAAAAGTACATTGGGGGCTTGTTTAGTGTAACGTAAGCTTAACATTTTCTATAATTATCTGTAGTTTGGCCTATGTTCAAAAAAATCTAGAGTTCAAACAGTTTTGGTGCTGAAGATGGATCCTTTTATATAAAAGTAAAAGCTTAGAGTAGTTAACTGACCACATTTTTAAATCTAAATAAAGTTGCCAATCACATGTGGCATAAGAAGCATATAGTTTCAGTTATATACATAAAAAAATTGCAGTGTTATCTTCACGTTTTGGAAGTGGATCTCAGTGGTGGGATAGTATCCCAATACTTTTTATTTCCCAATGAAACACACTCTTAATGGATGTTAAAAACACAAAGTGGGGGGCACCTAGGTGGTTCAGTCAGTTACGCCTTGGGCTCTCAGTTTCAGCTCAGGTCATAATCTCATAGTTTCTTGGGTTCAAGCCCCACGTGGGGCTCTGGGCTGATGATGTAGAGCCTGTTTGGGATTCCCTCTCTCTTCTGCTATCTCAACCCCTCCCCTGCTCACACTGTCTCTGTCTCTCTCAAAATAAATAAATAAACTTAATTTTTTTTTTTTTTTTAAACCACAATGGGGGGACCTGGTGGCTCAGTCACTTAAGCATTTGACTCTGGATTTTGGGTCAGGTCACGATCTCATCGTTCATGGACTCTGAGCTGACGGCGTGGAGCCTGCTTGGGATTCTCTTTCTCCCTCTCCCTCTGTCCTCTCTCTCTCTCAAAACAAATAAATAAACTTAAAATAAAAAATAAATGGTCGCTTCATATTGTTGTAAAGTAATCTTTAGTAAAATAAAATGTAGGCATATATATTGTAAGATATCCAGAGAGCAAACATATTCCTCATTTCTTAAGAAACAAATGCATATAATGTATTGAAATATATTAATATATCTAAGCTATTAAACATATCAAACAATATCTGAACATTAGTAAGAGTTTATTCAATTCTGTTTCATAGAGTGTTTTTTTTTTTTTCCTAGCATCCTTCCTTTCCTTTCAATGGAATCTCTGAATAGATAAAACATTAGATGAATAATTTAAATGAGAACACAGAGTACAAAAAGTAACATTCTGGAAACTATCCCAAGAGAAGATTAAAGAAAATGGGGAAACTGAACCACTTGAAGCATTTTCTCAACCGTCCATTTAATGCATTCTTTCTTTCTTCCTTTCACTCACCATTTATTTAATGATCTTTGTGTACAAAACACCAGATTGAAATAACCAAAGTTTTGGCACTAAAACACCAATTAATAAAAACATATCTATAAAGGCTTGATTACTCTAGGAAGAAAAATAAATGAAACATATATTCTAAGTGTCACTGTCACCTCTGAACTCCCACATTTCAATGACATACTTCTGTTTTAGAACTTATCATACTTTTTTCAAAGACTGTAAATCCTTGAGTACAGGCATCTATTCAATAATTTTATCCTCACTTCTACCAAAGAAACAGGATACTTAGAAATAGGCTTTATGGGCTGCAAAATGCAATTTTATTGTGACCACTGAAAACCTAATATAAACTAATTACACCATTCTCCAAAGCAAATATAAACTCCCCAAAATCATGAAAAATGATGATAGATTAAAGGTACAATCAAAAGAAATATCCCCCTTCTTTGAGGAAAAAGTACTTTAAACAATTACTACAGGTAATTAATATAGGTATTAATAATGGTAACTGCCAAGCTCTCTGCACTGTTTGCAGATAATCTATGCTTTAATACAACTCTGTCTTTATAAGCTTCTGTAATGTAAAAAAAAAAAGCTTAGCAAAACTGCAACTTCTCACTGAAATATAAATGTGAAATATAATCTAAGATGATAAGACAAATATAAAACAGGTTTTTTTTGAGGCATCTTTACTCTTAGAAATAAGATATTACATCGAATTTCATTGAAAAATTTATTACCTACTACATAATAGCATATATCAAAATACCCATCCATTATTAATATGTCACTTTTGGAAAAAAAAAAAAGGGTGGTTTATTTAATGAACAACTTTGGCATACTTGGTAATCCAGCAGAAAAAAGCAATTTGAACTCAGTATTTATTACCGTATATAAAAATTACATTAAAAATCTAGTTAGTAATTTTCCACTTCCAGAATGGTGTTGTGAGTAGCTGTATGAACATGTTTCCCTAGTGAAACAACCATAATAGTGAAAACTATTTTTTTAAAAAAAATACTTAGGGGCTCCACAGTGACCCATTTGGTTGAGCATCCGACTTTGGCTCAGGTCATGATCTCTCATCCATGGGTTTGAGCCCTGCAATGGGCTCTGTGCTGACAGCTCAGAGCCTGGAGCCTGCTTGGGATTCTGTGTCTCCCCCTCTCTCTGGCCCTCCCCTGCTTATGCTTTCTCTCTCAAAAAATAAAATGTTAAAAAAATTGTTTTTAATATTTAAAGTTTCTGAAATTTGTCCTAAGAACATATAGCAGATGAAGAAACAGTTACTCAAAACCTCTACCAAATCTTTGTAACCACAGCAAAAGTCTGTGCCACTTAAGCCCCAGCACACTCCCTCTACTCAATAGGTTTCTGTGAGGAAATTCCTTTGCAGGTAGTTGTAGCCAAAAAGAGAAATCTCAGCTTCCAGTCAAGGAATGTAGTCTCTCAGAGGAAGGGGCAAGCCAATTTCATTTCTCATGCCCTCTAGCCCTGAGTTGCAGAGGCTAAATTCTTGAGAAGTATAGCCAAGGACTCATGGGGTCTTTTTCACCACCTTTTCTAGGGTGGTGGCTCTACCACTGGCGTAACAGGCCAATAATAGTGGGGCGCCAAATGCCCTCACTTGAGCTCACCTAGAGGCTGAAGGTTCTATCCCAGCAGAGGCAACGTGAGAAAGACCACAGGCTGCCACACCTACCCAATGCTCAGCTATGAAAGCAGAAAGGTCACACCTGTTCCCAGCTCTGGAGCAGTGGCTCTATGACCAGGCAGAGAGGGAGGTCATAAGAACAGAGTCTCCAAGTTGTCCCAAAAGGAACTGATTTTATTTAAAACAGAATGTAGCGGGGATAAAAAGAGAACATAGGGAAGTTCAAGACAAAGGGTGGTCCTGAAACCAATGGAGGTTTTGCTGGTGAGCAATTAAAGGAGACTGATAGCTCTCTGAGAGCAACAAGCTAAACCAAGGCCGACTAATTTACCGGAGAGAACCAGGGACAGAAGTAGCTAAGAAGAGCCCTCCTGGGGGGCCAAACAAACCTCAAACACTGGTCTAAAAATTATCCCTGCAAAAAGGGTCTAATTTAATTGGATCAGACTCTGGAGAAATTTATGCCCCAGGGCATTGTTGAAAACAATAAAGTAATTAGGCAACAATTAATGGAGCCCAAGGGTTGGGTGTGATACCAAAAGAGACTGTAAAATTTTTGAGCACAGTCTGTATTTACCCATTAATTTTATCCCCCTTGCTTTCCAAGGAAACAGAACTCTTAGAACAGGCTCACAATGTTTATGAATGGCAAACGTAATTTCATTGTGACCATTGAAAACTTAATATAATTATCTCATTTCCCAAAGCAAATACAAACAAACCTCTCAAAATTATGATAAATAATGGTACAATAAAGGTATAAACAAAAGAAATACTCTTCCTTCCTTAAGGAAAAACATACCTTAACATAGGTATTTATAATGGTTTAACAGAGAGATCAGGGAACAGGGAACAAGACAAAGAGAACTCCAGCATAACTGAGATCTCCGCCAAGGCTGTGCTCTTTGAGAAGCAATGTCAGAGGCTTCACACTGCAGGGAAAATCAATTTAAATAAAATAATCCAGCCAAGACTCTAAACAAATAAGTAATAAAACAACAACAAAAACATTCCCAGAGATGGGAGTGAGGGATCACTATACAGATTGTACAAGATAGAGCTTAAAATGTTCAGAGAGAGAGAAGGGCAGGGAGAGGGAAAGGTAGGAGGGGGAGGGAGAGAACTGCAAAGAAACAGGAATGACCCCCGGAATGGAAAACAACCAAGAAGAAACAGTGTGGTGAGAGACCCTGACTTTGGATTCAACAAAAAAAGGCTTCAAAAGCTTCAAATATTAAAGATAGATATCTTTAAATAACTAAATGAAACTTTAAGTAAATTGAGGAAGGTATGATGAAAATGTCTCATCAAATAGAAAAACATCTGGGGGGCACCTGGGTGGCTCAGTCGGTTATGTGGTTAAGCGTCTGACCTCAGCTCGGGTCATGATCTCACAGTTCCTGACATTGAGGCCGAGTCAGGCTCTGTGCTGACAGCTTGGAGCCTGGAGCCTGCTCCGGATTCTGTTTCTCCCTCTCTCTCTGCACCTATCTTGCTCATGCTCTGTCTCTGTCTCTCAAAAAATGAATAAACATTTAAAAACATTAAAACAAAACAAAACAAAAACATCTGTGAGATAATAATTATGAAACAGAACCAGTGAAAAATTCTGGATTGAAAAGTGAAAAAACTACAATGAAGATTTCACTAGAGGGGCTCAACAGGAAATTTGAACAGGCAGAAGAATCAGCAAACTTGAAGACACAGCAATAGAGATTATGTATTCTAAAGAACAGAGTGGAAAAAAACCAAAACACAAAAACAAACCAGAGCCTCAAAGAAATGGATTAATACAGTAGGATAAGTACAGAGTCACAGCCAGACACTTCATAGTAACAATGCTGAAAGTCAGAGAAAATTTTGAAAGCAGCAGAAAAATGACTTATGTCCAAAAGGACTACAATGACATTATCAGCTGACTTCTCATCAATCCAAAAATGAAGGAAAAAAACAAACAAACACAACAACATTCACAATAACATTAAAAAGAATAAAATAGGAAGGGATAAAATGAACAAAAGAAATGTAAAACTTACTCTTTAAATAAAACAAAACAAAGAGTTAAAGAAATCAAAGATCTAAGTAAATGGAAAGACATCCTATGTTGATAGATCAGAAGACTTCATATTAGGATTCCAACACTCTCCAAAGTGAACTACAGATTTAAGACAACTCCTATCAAAATTCTAGTTTCTTTACAGAAAATGACAAGCTCATCCTAAAATTCATATGGAAATTCAGGGTCCCAGAATAGAGAAAACAATATTGAGAAAGAAAAACACAGTTGCAGGAGTCACAATTCTAAAAATACAAAGGGAAAAGTTTCAAAAAAAAAAAAAAAAGATTAAAATACTTTGGAGAATATTTGTTCTTTTCATATTGATGTAAAGAATATATTCTTAAGCTAGACACCAAACTCCATAATTACAAATGAAAATGTAAATGTTTTGCAGAGATACTAATAACTAAAAAAAAATTAAAAAGACTACAGACGTTTGTGGGAAAATAGGAAAATCTTTCAAACTGCTCTGTCACTATAGCATTTAATTATATGAATACTATGCAGACCCACCTCCCTCCTTCTGGCTTGCTTGTTCACACAGCCCTACTTTGACCATTCTTGACTCCTTATGACCTGCTATCCACTCATCCCTTTGCTTCCACTCAGTCTATTTTCCCTCTTCTTGCATCATTCCCTTCCTTTTCCAGTTGAGATTTTCTGATCTCTTGTGTTAAGATTCTTACTCTTATCATTTGGATACACATATGACAAAGGTCCAATCCTTGGCGGACCTTACCATTCTACATCTACTTGTGGTAAAAATTCACTCTTCTAAGAAATCAGGTTTGAAACTTAGGTCTTCAACTCTCGGTCACTTATCACTCTCCAGCTAGCCTACAGTGCTTTTTCAGTGAACTCACTTTCTCACTCTTCAGTGACTTTTCCAAACTCCATTCTCCTCAAGCTTTTTACCTTCCTCCCTGTCCTCATCCTACCCATCACTACCTGTCCATGCTTTTGATTTCTTTTGTAGAGGAAATAAAGAACCCATACTGATCATATAGGAAACACCCATCTTCTTCACCCACTTTCTTCGTCTCTTCCAGTTTTCTGGGAAATGGTGCACTGCCTCCTTTCTAAGGAAAATCTCTCCACTGGTACTTTAATCACTACCTTCTCTTCCCCTGCCTTTTAAGGGATCACTATAGTAAGTAACCAACTTCCATTTTCATCTTGATTATTTAACAGCTCCCTCTCAACAGGATCTCTATTCCTTTGATAACTAAACATGCTAACTCCTCTCCCAACTGAACAAATAAATCAAATAAACAAAACTCCACCTTTATCTTTAAATTATGCTGTTTCCATTATCCTCATGATTATTCTACTTCATAACCAAATTTTTTAAAAGGCATGTGTCTATATTTTCTCCTTTGCTTCTTTAACTCAATCCTCATTGAACACTGAACTGGCCTTCTTACTATCAAATAAATGAAACTGGTTCTAAAAGGTATACTAATTAGAATGGAGATATAATCACCATTCTTAGTAAGTGATATGATTAGCTGGGAAACTCATGAGCATAAAACAAAAAACAATTGAAAGTTATCAAATACTGAGTAATAGGATGGCTAAGAAACATACAGCTTTCTTATATACCAAACTAAACAACTGTATTATGGAAGAAAAGACCTTGTTTTCAATAGCAATCTTTTAGAAACACATTGGCCTCAATGTACTCAACAAGAAATTCTAAGATCTACTGCTCCATTTCTCTATTCACTTTACGTATAAGGGGAAGATGGGTGTTCTATCCAAATTCTCTCCTTCTATTCTCTTTGGAAGCCCCTCCAAACTGGTATATCCTCCCTACCATGCCTCCAAAATTGCTCCTGTCAAGATTATCAGTGAACTTCATTGATGAAATAAGTTAGTTAACTTTCAATCCTCATTGTATTCAATACTTAAGTATTAATAAATCCCATCCTCCTTCTTAAATACTCACTCCCTTGACTTCAGTGATACACACTTAGTGTTCAGGTCCCTTACTTCACTGGCTATTACTTTTCAGTCACCTTTGCTACCTTAATCTCTTTTATTCAGCCATTAAGATGTGGAAATCACAAGCCTTAATCTTGGGCTCTCTTCTCATTCTATTCTATAGTACGTATCACTTATATCCATGGTTTTAATTAACATCTAGATGTTGGTGGCTCTCAATTTTTTTTTAACTCCAACTTTGAACTCTATTTTAACCTTCACCTTTATACAACCAACTTCTTATTCGAAATTTCCACATAGATCTTTCAAATGCACCTGATACAACATGCTCCACAAATGAAAACATGCTCCTCCAGCCTTACCTACTTCAGTAAAACTCACCATCCAACTAATGGGCTAACAAGACACTGAAGCTGAGATAAGAAACCAAGGCGGTTACTGTTCACAGGAAGTGAACCAGAGCACAACAGAGAGAAAATTCTGGCGTTCTTCCGCGGAGTGTTTATCAGTGTGAAAATGTGAGGAAGCTACCAGAGGCTAGGCAAGAACTACTTGAAATGAATAGAGGTGACAGGGCCCAGTGCTCACAGTGTCTGTTCCCACCTGTCAGTCTGGAAAAACACATGCCTCAGCTATGAGAGGAATTTGCCAAAGATTGAACACTGTTCTGGTTCCACCGAAGGTATCTTAAGGTTTTAAGGCATCAAACTGTTTCCATGTCACCCAACAGATGAGGCTCCCTCAGATGCCTCCTCAGAAGCTTTGTCTACAAAATTATATTCCCAGGGGCTCCGTGAACGTGCACTACTTCCAATGCTAGATGCTAAGCTTGATGAAGGCAGATACACAGCAGTCTCATATAATATGATAGCCCAAATGGCCATCACATTGCATGGCCCACTATAAATCTTCAATTAATACTTGTAAAAATTACTGGATTCTCATAAATCTCCTTGAGTTTATTAACAGATGTTGTCAAGATCATTTTTACCCTCTTTTAGTAACACTTATTCTTGTTCTCTGAATTGTCACACTGGGGCTCTTTTTTGAACGGCTGAATCTTTCCTGTGCCGCATTACTGATCCCTATCTTTCCATCCTGACCTCTTGGTCAGCAGGTGTCGGATCAGTATTAGCTGCTGAGATGGTTTCTAGAAGAAACTTTGTTGGACTTGGTACAAATCCTTCAGGCTCAGATAAGGGATCAGGGAAAAGGACATGTTTACCCGATTGATGCTTGCTCAAGTAGAGGTTTGGCAGATGTGAGGAGTAGGGATTGATTCTTTAATAAAGAACGTCTTAACCATATATTTAAGGATACATCAATGAAGCTAGGCCTCCCTTTAGCTAGCAAAACATCTAGCTTTTGGACAGAGAACACAAGGCAACCCCCCAGCAAGTACAGACCGGAAACATCATCTGCAGTGGTAGGTTGCTGTTCAGAGACTAAATGCTAGCAAACATACTCAGAGAGCAGGCGTGAGTATAGAGATCTTTGCCTCTGGAAGGCTCCACTCACCCTTTCCTCTTGCCTGACCACTCGCTGCTGGTTGTGTCTGAGAGAAATCTACAGCCCCTTTCAGTGAGACCCCACAGAGTGTTCTTCCCCAGGCAACCACTTTCATTTTAGTAATCTCTTAGCCCAATCTTGTCTCACCTTCCTTACCTCCTGCAGAACTTACTCCCGGGTTTTGGCATCTGGATGGCATTCTTCCTCTAGGTTTTGGACTGATAAAGAAATATACTGGGAAAAGCCAGGGTCATTTTAGTGAGAATTTAGAAGCAGCTGAGGGAATTATATAATGTTGCCACCTTAATCTAGAGCCTCAAACATTACTACACTGTTCACTTCCTGCTTATAATTGATTCTTTACTTCGTTACAACGATCTTTAATAAGTTTTCCAGAGGGCGCCAATATCTCAGGCAACTACATTTTTTGAATAGGGCTTAATAACTACCAGGAGTTCTAAAGGTGATTTAATGAGTGAAATTCGTTTTCTCCTTTCTACCCTTGAGCCTAATTTAGGGGTGAGTCACTGGAGGACAACCATTTATCACAGTGTGTGGTGATCCAGGTATTAGGATGTCCCTTATTAAAAAGACAGGCACTAATGTGTAATCTGCCATCTGCATGACTCCCTTTCTCAAACTCTACTCCCTTGTATGATAAAACAAAGGTAAACTTTTTTACTCTTTGTTCTCATATAAACTGAATTAAGTGTTACACGTACACATATTACTTTAAATTTTACATAACAAAGTAATTTTGTAACATTAGATTACAGAATCTAATACTTGATCATCCAGTATGCCAGTGGTAATTGATCACACGTGGCCAAAGATATCCTCTCAGGCCATGAGGGTGCCACTCAGTATCTTATACAAAGGAGGAAGAAAGTGGTTTAATGCATACAGTAGGATGTTCTCCTGGTTAAATGAGTGTGTTCCTCAACTTCCTTATGCACAGGATTGAAAGAAACTCCATTTGTCAAATTTCCTATTGCATGCAATTGCTTGTACATAGGTACTTCAATCCAGTTTGCACATTATTTGACATACTTTGAAGCTGACACTGATAAACAGGATTTGATGTTAACTCTCCAGTTAGCTAAGAAATGGATAATATCCAGGTGGAATTACTTCCCTCCATATGCATAAAGCTCAAATGGCGAGCATGGAAATATCAGGAGTGGCCTGCAAGGATATCTTTGGCCATGTATGATTTACTATCACCAGTAAGTGACTTGGACTAGAAGGAATATTGGATTTCCTAAGTACTTTAAGATATGCTTTCAGAAGCAGGGAAAAAGCCAGTGTCAGTTCCATTAAAATAATTACATCTCAAGTACACACTTACTTTAACCTAAAGGCTAAAGATACTAGTATTTTTTCATATCTTTAATACTTCTGAATTTTTATAATCTGTTAGGTAAATTGACATTTCATTATAAACGCTATTTGTAGAATAAAATAACGGTATAATTTTTAAATCAATATATACAGTACATAGAGCAATCTCTAAGAGGAGCCTGAGTTATTGCAAATGTATGAGCTATTTCCATGGAGGAAAAAGATGGAAAGCCCTTTCCCATTTGCATTTATAAAGGCTGCGTGACTTCTTTAAATATATACACTGATGCCAACAGAGCCATCAGAAATCAATAAATCACATTCTCATGTGCTGTAAAATGTCTGACACACACATTCATTTTCCTAGTCCAAAATTCTCTGCAAAAGGAACTGTGTAAATGTTCCATTTTAGTTTAATGACATTCTCCACAGTTAAAATTACGTGCATTATTGCCAGTGAGTGCAAAAACCTGAAGAGCACAAAGCTAGATAGGATTTTAAAGAGCCTACACAGTACATATCCTTCAGTGGCTAGTCATTTAACAGACCATAGAGACACAGATATGAATGCAGAACAAAATTGGGAGATTAGTAAGGATGGATTGAAATGCTGCAATTACCATTTGGAGAAAAATAATAGGCATAATTTATTTAGAAGCAGTTGGGGAATGGTCTTGTAAGTATTTGGAGAGACAGCCCTAATAGCCCCAAAACCACCAAATGGAGGCAGAGATGAACACCACTTACAAATGATACAGATGACAGAAATGACAACAACCTATTCATCAGTGATGTTCAATTTGAAAGTGTAATAAAAACCTAAATATGACTCCACTTTAGTTGACATTTATTCTGCCAGCTGCTATATATTTTTAAAAGGTCACAGAATGGTTCTATGTAGGTATAGTTTAGGAAGTACAAATTCTTAAAGAAAGGAGGGATCTGCTATGTGTGGTCGAGGAGGTTCTAAAAATTCCCCAATCATATTTTGCAGAGAAGTATGCACAAAGCCATGTCTGGCTGCAAACACAATCACTGAACTTATTCAGGTAATATTCCTACATGGGAACTGAATAAAGAACTAGCTACAATTCTACCTGTTTACTAGCACTAACTAATGCTGCCCTCGCCTCTTGGTTTCTCTGCAGTTGATCTCTGACCAAAATGCTATGGCCAAAAATAGCTTTCGACCTATGTGTTTGCCAAAACCTGATCATATTGGAAATGTGTTATTTTGAGATCCTACACCACTTCATTCAACAATATATCTTTCTTCCTTTAAAGCCTTATTTTCCTCCCCCTGAGACCTCCCAACTGGCTCCAGCTCCTCTGACCTTAGCTTCTCTCCCTACAGCCTGGACCCCATCATCACCACTCCAACAAGCATATTGTATGTCTTCTAAAATCTCTCAGCTCTTTCCATGTGAGCCTTTGAAAATCTCTAATCTCGGCAAAACCCAACTCCTGGCACATCTATTACCAAACTAAATGCATAAATATTTAGCATTGCTGGATTGAAGATCCTGAGTAGACCACTTGGATTTCCACTGCCATCTAACCTAAAATGGGGTCTCAATGCTGTTCAGCAAACACTTTTGCCCCAGGACGGATCCACAGTACAACCCTTCAGGCTGCTTGCCAAAAGCTCTCCCGAGACCCCTAACCCTCTAGTGTCTGAGCAGGCAAACATACCACCACCGGCTGAAAACCCCTCACTTCCCACTGTACCCTTCACATTTAGCTATTTCTCCTCTCCTTTCTTCCTGCTTCTCTTCTCTCTGATCTCAGAAATCAGTACTTTTTCCCCCCTTAAACCAGCCTCTTCCCCAATATAGTCCATCCCATCCCATCCATTCTAAAACTTGGTCAATAAATCAAATTCACTTTCTTCTATCTTCAATTTCTCCTATCAACTGCCTCAATTTTTAGGACAAAAACATGTTTAAGCTTACCCTGGCTTTTAAGACATAACAATCTTTTGCTATTCTCCAATGCACAATAAATACTTACTGCCTAATATATATATAGAATATATATATATATATATATATATATATATATATATATATATATATATATATATTCAATTCCTCCTTCTCATCCAAATCCAATTACCAAGTCATGATGATTTTATTTCTAAAATGTCTGTGTTGGATTGACTTGTGCACCCCACCGCACCCCCCAATTCCTGTGTCAAAGCCCTAACCTCCAATGTGTCTATACTTGGAGACAAGGCCTTTAAAGATGAAATTAAGCATAAACGAGGTCACAGGGCAAGGCCCTAATCCAATATGGCTAATGTCTTTATAAAAAGAGGAAGGGACGCTAGGGATGTGGGCACATAGAGAAAAGGCCATGTGAGGACACAGCAAAAAGGAGCCTCTCTGCAAGCTAAGGCCTCAGGGAAAACCAACCATGTCAGCACCTTGATCCTGGACTTACAGCCTCCAGAACTGTGACAAAATAAATTTCGTTTTTTGAGCCACCCAGTCTGTGGTATTTTGTTATGGTAACAATAGCAAACTAATACAGTGTCTCAGGAAGTAGGCCTTTCTTTTTCATTCTTTAATGGCTTTGGCTAAAGCCATTGTTATCAGCCATGTTACACCAGCTTACAAGTGGATTCGCAGCCTATTTTCATTCATTCATTCAAAAAACATTTACTGAACACTTACTATATGCCAGGCACAGTGAATAGAAGAAAGTCACTGTCCTGGGGCTTTTATTCTCATGAGGGAAGACAAATGAACAACTACATAAGCAAGTAATTATTGACTATGGTTAAGTTCTGGGAGAGAAATAATCAGGAAAATAAGTCAGAGAACAACTGAAGAGGACACTTTGGATGGGAGGGAGGACGAAAAAAGCCTCTATGAAGAGAGGACACCAACTGGGTAGATAAGAATTAGCTGGCCTTGCTGAAAGCTGCTGTAAAGCATTCCTAGCAGAGCTCTTAGGAAGTACAGGGGTTAGGAACAGGAGGTTTAGATGTAAGGGTCAGGAAGGAAGACAGAATGGCTAAAGCACCATCGGGTGGGGAGTGCCAGATCTCTCTCCTCTACTTCATGCTTTATTCCTTCAATGGAGTCCTCTTTTACAGTATACATCTAATAATGTCATGCTCCAAACATAAAACCTTGGTATGTCCTACATTGCTTACTAACACAGGAGGCCTTTTTTAAAGATTTGTTCCAACCTTCCCTTCTAACCTCAACTTACCCACCCCGTACCCACCATCTCAAAATACATGTTGACAGATAGCATATACTTTTCTGCCTGTGTCTGGGTGGGGGGCAAGGAACACCAGGTAGAAGAAAGAGCATGAACTTGGGACAGTCAGACAAATCTGTGTTCAGAATTTGGCTCTCATGTTTTTACTTGGAAGAAGTTGGGTAAACCTTTTTTTTTCCCCCCCTCCCTGATCCTTATTTTCACATAGATAAAGTGGGGTTAAAAATACGAATTCTTTGGAGAGTTATAGTAAGGATTACTGATAATTTATGTAGGAGGCTTAGCACTATAAGTAATCAATATTACTACTGGCACATACTGTTTCCTCTATTTGGAAGGCCCACCACACTTCTTTTCCTGGTAAACTTCCTCCATCTTTCCAGATGCAGTTTAGAGGACACATTCTCTTTGAAGCATTCTGTAACGCCCATAAAATTATCTCTTCATTGCTCCCATAACACAATGCATATATTTCCACCATGGCACAGTTCTATAACAACACAGGCTTTTACATCTCTCTCTCACTTCTATAACCATCACTTCTCTCAGGGTTGGAACTGTGACTTATTGTACGTTTGTATTATCAGTGCTTACCTGGCACATAATAGGTGTTAAGTAAACATTGGTTGGATGAATGAATGCATAAACTATATATTCCATTCCTTCCCCAAACCACTAGGATTTGCCTATATACATAATATTCTACTTCTTCAATAAATCTGTCAGTGAGGAGTCCCAGCAGGCACAGATGGCTAATTCAAGTTAGCATCATTTGAAGACAGTAGATTAAAGAGACTACTTACAAAGAAAAATATGGTCAAGGTGCAAACCACCAAGGATAGTGCAGTAAACGAAACCTAATAATTCGGAGCTGTGTTTGACCTGAAGGGTAACAGGAGAAAGAGTTTATCAGAACTTGGACAGACAGAGGATTGTACGGAGAAGACCTTCTGATAGGAGCTGGTTGATGTTTGCAGACTGTGCTGACCACACAGAGCAGGTACAGGGCTCAATCTCACTCTTCTTCCTTCACCCAAACTCCTGTTGAGGCTCCCTAATAGCTGAACCCAATTAGAATCCATGGGGCCTTCTCCTCCCCCCTTACAAGTCATTCAGGCCTGAAACTTAAAACAATATAGGCCTCTGTGCCAGAAAAGCAGAGGGACCATGATGCTCCAAAGTGGGATCACAGAGCCTATTTGGTGAGGGAGGTATCCACGGAGGGAAGCCTGGAGACGAGGTGCAGAGGCATTGCACAGTGAGGAACACCTGCATGGAGGAGGGGCCCAATATGCAATGTCAGAGGTCAAGCAGGAAGGGGAAGGTGCCCAAGCTGGATGAGTGGATAGGTGGCCTGTCATGGAGTCTGAGCCTGAGTATAGTGAAGGAGACCAACCACATGGAGCTGTATAGAAGCATGGCTACTACCTATAAAGGGATTAGTCACATATTTAGATATATTAAGGGTAATAAAAACTGGGTTTCTCACTGTGTCAGCTACGGAAAGGGAGAACACTAGAATAAACCATGGGTATTAGATTAGGACTGGAGGTATTAGTGTAAACTCATGGTTTACAAGACGTACACATACATATAGAAATAAATGTCGATGTAAATTATGCTATGTTTATATATTCCAAAAGACTCATCCTCTTTCTTCTGTATGATGATCCTTGTCTCCAAGACACAGGAGTATTCACACACACACACACACGTACACACACACATGCACTAACTGTACACGTGCTGTGAGATCCTGATTCCTAAATACCATCGTCCACTAAAGGGAACCATGGCTCCTTTAAGAAAGGGTTATTCCAGTGTCTGGGCAAGAAAAGTATAAGACTGGAACAATGTGATGTGCTTCAAAGTAATGGAGTGATCAGAGGGAATGGAGACATGTCAGAAGACACAGGACTCAGCTTGAACAGGCTCCCAGTGACCAAGTGTGGGACAATTCAAGCGTAGTCATCTACTGAAAAAATAGAAAAGGCTGAACTCGTACATATACAAATAAATGAATACATTGAGAGTCTGAGGAGAAAGGATAGTTACATAATTTAAAAGAGCCTCCTCACAAAATATTATTTAATTACAAAGAAAGAAGAAGTAATTTTGGAATTTTGGACTGGAGAAGATTGCAGACAAATTTTAATCAAATGATCAAATGAGCATCATCAATATTGGGACAAATCAAAAATATGTGCCAACTAAGAAGTTCAAGGAGAAGAATACATCATCATTTATCCTATTCCAGAGGTATTCTGAATGTAATCACAAGGAAATAGCACACAAACTCAAATTGGCTTATAATCTCCAAAAGTGTCAAAATCATGAAAGTCAAAGGAAGACTGAATAACTATTCTAGAAATGAGACTAAAGAAACATGACAACTAAATGCACTGACAGATTCTGTACTGGATCTTGCTGCTATAAACGACATTATTGGGACAACTGGCTAAATATGAATACAGCCTAAGAATCAATCACATGGTAAAAATGATCACTGTTAATCTGATCTTGATTGTGTGGATTTTGCTTATGTAAGAGAAATGTCCCTGTTTGTAGAAAATAGAACCTTACCATTATAAAATATTCAAGGAAGGGGATCCTGGATGGATCATCAGATGCAAACTAATTCTCTAATGTATCTTCCAATTTTCTAAAAAGTTTATGATTGTTTAAAACTAAAAAACAATATGGGAGGCATAGGTCCTCCTGATGCAGTAGTTCATACATGGTTTAGCTTCCTGGAACAAAGCGGGTGAAGAAGGCTGAAAGGTGGATCTAGGTGGACAAAGGAAAGATACCCCAGTTACTCCCCAGTGACCTCCTAATGTCCATTTGACACTGTTGCCTGTATACAACCTGCATGTGATGATCTCTTAAGAATTTGCTATTTTCTGTCCGTTCCCTGGTTCTTTCCCACACTCTTTCTTACCCACATCCTTTCATGAATATGTCTTTTATATAAGACTATATCTTGCAGTCTTATCAAATCCCATAGTTGACACCATAATCTACGTAGATGTTCTATGTAGCTATAATCTAACTCCAACTTCTTCAGTTTTAAAACTTGAATATGTAATTGCTTCTCGACATTTCTTATGTAGAAGCATCTCAACCCAACATGTTAAAACCAAACTCAATACCTATCCCACTACAGTGGGCATTGTTAATGGACTACCAAGACTCTCCCTCACCCCCAACTGCATATCCTCTAACACAACTTCCTAAAAACTAGATTTCTAAAGTGTCCTTAACCTCTCTCACAGTACACCATTTTACTTGAGGAGACAGTGAGCACACGAGGTTCAAGAATAGATCTAGCTGCTTTAAACCAATTTGCATATTACATTTCCTTAGCTAGAAGTGTTAAGAAGCGTTCATGTTATCTAAGTAGTACCATTAGAGTGAATCTTAGATCTTTTCCTTTAAACACTGGGACAGAAGTATTTTCCCCATGAATATGAACCAAGAGTCAAGTACCCATTTTTTGATTCAGGTAACCATCCTACCACAAAGGGATTAGAATAGTACCAACAACAAAAAAAGACTATTTTTAAAATTAATTCATTAATAATGAAATGGGTTCTGGACAATAAGTGGATCCCAGGACCAACAACCAGAAACCCACTCTAACTTCTATCTTCCAATTACCTCAGTCAATAAATCCCTTTATATTTAAGTCAGTTTGAGTTTGATTTTGTTACTTGCAGTCTAATGTGTGAAGGAGAGTAAAATTAAATATAAAACTAGATGTGAAAATGGTATACAACAACTAGAAGTTAAAAAATATACATGTGTAATTTAGATATGATATAATGTGTGTGTATATATATATATATATATATATATATATATATATATACATACGTGTGTGTGTGTGTGTGTGTGTGTGTGTGTGTGTGTGTGTGTTCTAGGATAAGCAGGCCTCTGTAAAAGAAAAAAAAAAACTAGAAATATGGAAAAACAAAATACCGGACACATTGGCATAATGACAGTAGGCACTGGCAAGCAAGATAAATGGGAAACCTAGCTTCCATATTTTGGAGACATAATAACTGAATGATCCCCAGCTCTCTACAGTCCAGAGTCAGAGGCTGGTAGGGGCTGCTTCAGGGGAGAAATCTGGTAGAAATCTGGCAAAGGAAGGAAACGAGAAACCTGGGGCTTTCAAATTCTGTAAAAATATGTAAAGACAAGCTTTCGTACAAGCAAAATTGTGAGGTATTTCACGTAATTATAGTACTTTCTACTGAGTTCAAATAAATCTATGTAATCAGATTCTATTCACATTCCTTTTCTACTCATTCTGGCCCAGAAAATGGTGGGATTCATCCCCATTCGGATATTTCTAAGCTGTCGTGAAACAGCACTTTTGGGAGCTTGCTGCATCAGGTCCTGCCCCTTTCTGATAGGAGAGAGGGCTCAGCTCACCTCCAACAAGGCACACAGACACAGAACTCTAAATTTCTCAGTATCAAATGTTGATAGGCCCACAGAGCCTTTCTGTCCTCCCAAGTCGCCCTAGATAAAATCTCCAGTTGCCTTCTGGACCTTTTACAACCTTATCCCTCAGGCAATCTGTCATATATTCCTACTTTTGTGGGTTGAAACTATGTCTGGAATTCAGTCCTTTCTTTTCATTTCCAAGGCCAATGCCCAAGGCCAGACCCTTATCTCACATCTCAACTACTGCAATTGTTTCTTACCCAGTCTCTCTTGTCTTATCTTTCTGCCTGTCCTATCCATCATTTACAGGGCTACTAGCTCCTAAGAGAAAATATGGAATGCATTTTATTTACCCCTTTTTTCTCCCCTATGTCCAGGCACAGAAATATTTGCTTAAATTATTCTATGCATCCCATTTCTCATTTGAAAAAAATCTCTGACGGTACCCAGTTTTCAGAAGAAGTTCAAAGAACTTAATATGCAACCACATCATGAGACGTTGTAAACCATACTCCCCTTTAGAGGAATATCTCACCCCTCTGCCCCCACAGGGCGGTCCAGTCACACTGAACTACTAAATCTTCTCGAACACAAAAGCAGCAAATCTTTATAAATGATAGGCTCTTCCTCTACAAAATTCACTTTCCTTTGGCTATACTTACAAAACACCTATTAGTTTTTCAAGGCTCAACTTAAGTATCCTATCCACCATAAACTCTTCTCCAATACTAGTTTCAGATTAAATGTCATCATCCTCTGTGCCTTCAGAAGGCTTTCTTTATACTACTATCTTGATGTTTCAGTTGTTCTGCTACATCATCTGGGCCAGGTTTACCCAGTTACTAGACTTCTTACCTAGTAATGAGCTAAGTCAACTGCATTTCAGCATGAAGTTAGCTGTTATTTCCCCACAAGATTTATTCTAATATCCTCTGTATTTAGCAAAGTGTATATAGTACATAATACATGCTCGGTCAGGACTGCTTGAATAATTTACCAGTGGACTAAATGTGATATGAGGACAGGTATTGTGCCTTATTCATTGACACTTCTTATAGTGACTAGAAAAAAATGAGGAACAGCAACTGCTGTTACAAGCTGAATAAAATACTGGGCTTAGAATGGCCTTCCGGGTTACCAAAATATTCAGCTAAGTCGAGGACAATTTGTCATTTCTTCATTCAAAAAGATTTACTGAGTATCTTTTACACGCTAAATCTTATTCCAGGAGCTGGGGATAGAATGGTAAGCACGAGAAACCACATGCACATTGAGGCAGAGGGAACAGTTCTGCAGCTTAGAGATCAGGCTCTCCCACCTCCCCAAAATAAAGTTTTCCTTACCTCCTGAGCTCAGTTCTCAGCCACACAAATTTGAAACCTCTGAGTCATTAGTGCCTCCTCCCTATTTTATCAAGTGTTATTTGACAAAATGTAAAACTGCTACCACTGGATGATGGTGGTGATGGTGATGATCACATGATCTTCCTCTTTAATTTCAGTGCTATTCTCCAAATCCAAGCCCTCATTTTGCCTTTTTGGAACAACTAAAATTGCTTCCTAACAACTCTTTCCACTTTTATGCCTCCCATCTCTAAATTTCCTTTCAATACTACCAGAACAATTTTCTTAAAAAGCAACAATCTTACTATATTATAGCTGTGCTCAAAAGCCCTCAATGGCTTTGCAAACACAGGGAGAACACTGTTCAGACTCTTTAGCCTCATACTCAAGGAATCTTCCAAAACTGACTTCCAATTTGTCTGTCCAGATTCTTTCGCACTGTTCTTCCAACAATCTAGACTCCCACAAAATTAGCTTTTGATTTTATATCTTTGAACCTTTCACTTGGTACATTTCCATCCACCTTATTCAAATTCTGCCTACATCTCAAGGCCCAATTCAAGGACCTTAACTTTGTCTCTGATTTTTCCCTCCCACATAGGAAAGCTCAATATACTTTGTGCTTTCCCCTCTAAGCACACCTGCTTCTACCTCATATTTTGATTATTCACAAATACAGCCTATGTATCCAACCAAAGCATATTTAATCATTAATAAATACTTCACAGGCACTTACTAACTTTCCATTACTCCAAAGCACCTAAAACATACCATATTGATAGTAAATATTAAACAAATTTCCATGGAACGAAAGCAAACTCTCAAACAGAAATGTACCCAAAATCAAAATAATCTTTTCCTAAATATGAACAATAATCTCCACCAAAAAGATACATTTGAGTGGTAGAAAACCATAGCTCATCACATTTTAAATATATATGAAAGGAGACAGCTAAGTTAGAAGAAAATAGAATCAAATAAAAAGCTAAGAAAATTTATTCAAAGTAATATGGAAATATTGAATCAATCTCACCCATTTCAGTATACGGATGTATCTCTCATTTTGCGATGCAAATAAACACACACACACACACACACACACACACACACACACACACACACTATGTCCATCAACTGGAAACTACACATGGTGTCAAAATTTATTGAAATAAGAATCACAAAGAAATTTTTCCTAGTTGCCATTTAATAACTTTTGTGAAATTTAATAAAAGTTTATGTGATGAAATATTTTTTTCCTTTTCTTCTCTAAGGAAACAGCTTTAGATGATTGATGCCTGCTATTATGGGTCTATATTTGTATTTCCTTATTTTAGAGGCTTTTCAAAATACAAAAATAAAGTTAAAGCATTTCCAGTTATACTAAAAAGAAAAAGATAAAAGGTGATTATTTATAGGCAATCATATTCATGATGATAGACTCTCAGAAGGCAACTGCAAACATAAATTTTAAATGCTTTTTGGAAAGAGTTGAGAATAAAAACATTTACATAATTTCTTAGAAACCCTGGCTTTTTATTGCTGCACTTCAATATTCCCTCCAGGCAAAGGAGCAGCTACTTCAAAGATTTATTTGATAATGGAATGTTTGATTTCTTTGTTTCCCCCTTCCAATGTGGAAAGGTCTGTTGTTTTCTCTCTACAGCAATGTGCTGTATTTTAAAATTTGAACTGGCTCTCTACTGATAATAAAAATGGCTCTGTTTTGGTAAATTAAAGAAACACACCAATGCTAGCAATGAATATATATATTATAAATACACTATATTTTTATAAAACGGTCCATCCATGTATCAGTCATCTTTGATAACAGAACTGCCATTTCACAATAATATATCTAGTGACTAATATCAAATGTCTAAAACTCCTACTTACCTGCCTATCCACTTCTGGGAGCAAAAGCAGGAGGTATTGTTGAAAATGCTGAGGTAAGGAAGCAAACGTATGTTTATTTATTAATGCCCTCAAGTTAGTGTTGACAAGAATAGATCCTGGGGTTTCTATGTCAATGTCCTCAGCTTTGGTCCATTTCAAGTGTCCTGTGATAAACAAGCAAGAGCATTAATTCCCTGTAGATTGGGAAAGACATGCACATGTACATACACATATATGTACATATCAACCATATTCGATAGTATGTTTAATTCTGTCACTTTTAAAAGTGGCATTTCAGAAAAACTCTCCAAAGCTTCTTTGGGTTCCTGTCTTGTCTTAGTTGTCTTTTATTTTCACAATGTATACTTCACTCCATACCGTCCACATAGTTTTTACAGATGCTACTCAAAGTAGCACCAGGTCTAGAAAAGGAAGTATTTTAATTATGGTCTTCCAATTAATCAGAAGTGTAAAATACTGTGGGAGCATAAATGGTAACAACTACAATTTTTATAAATCCTGTAAGACCTAGGATTAAGAACGGTTCTATTCATTTTAACAGAGATACTGATAGCTAGCTGATAGCTGTGTGATTCCCCATGTATCAGGTGGAACGCTAAGCACTGGGTTGTTTCAAAAGATTCCTATTCAGGGCAGTTGGAGGGTAACAATTTAAAAAGTGATTCTTTGTAAAAAATACTAGCTTCAAGGTCTAAAACACCAATGCATTTTGAAGGATAATTTTACAACTCAAGGTACACTGACCTCCAACAGAAGGCTGTGTGTAGAGTTCACAACTCAAAATTATAACATACAAGAAAATAATCCACTGTGAGGAATAGTCAGTTGATGCATCAAACAGAAGAATTGTCACTTTCAGTCACGTGAGTTAAAAGAACACCTTGAATGTGAGTTGTTTTATCAGGGTATGTTTTAAATCCAGGGCCAGCAAATTACGGTCCATGAGCTATATCCAGTCCAATTTTTGTTTTGGTAAATAAAGTTTTACTGGAACACAGTAAATGCCCAATTGTTTAGCTACTGTCGAGGTCTGCCTTTGCACTACAATGCAGAATTGAAGAGCTGTGCCAGAAATAGCATGACCTGTATTTACTCTCTAGCCCTTAACAGAAAAAAAAACTGTCAACTCTTGTTTTAAATAATTAGAGACAAAAGACAGAATAAAGCCATTATTAATAAACAGGAAACCATGATAAAAGAACAGGCAGCTTTGAAACAGAATCAGACAGAACGTCTAGAAATGAAAATTTAGTTCTTCAGTTAAAAAATGTAATGGACACAATAAAGAATTACTAAATAATTAAAATACAGAGTTAATGAAAATAGCTAGAATGGAGCATAAAAAAATGATGAGTCAAAAAACAGGATAGTGAAGAAATACGGGGATAGCATAAACAGTCAGAATGAACATCTATAGGAGTTTCAGAACAGTGGACAGAAGACTGGCAATATTTGAAGAGCTAATGACCAAAGTTTTTAGAACTGAAAAAATGGCAAGAGTTCTCAGGTAAAGGGATACATCAAATCTCAAGAAGGACAAATACCCACTTTTCGTCTGATGTGTTGACATTATAAAACATCAACAATAAAAAGGATATTATAAAACAATTTTAACAAAAATAAATTATGTCCAAAGAGATGACAATAAGAACACAGAAATCTTATCACTAAGTAACAGATGGCAGTGGAATATCTTCAAAGGGGCAAGAGAATGTGAGCTACAATCTAGAATTTCATTAATAAGAAAGTCTCTCAAAAATGGCAATGATGGCAATGAGAAAAGAACATTTTTGTATCCAAAATGGAAACTATCCTTTAGAGAATCTCACTAAATAATCAGTAGTGGATATTCTCAACAAATGAAAAATTAAATCGAAGAAGGAATGAATGGGTTGCAGAAACAATGGTAAACTAAAAGACTAATAGATCAGAGCAACTCCAAGTAAATATAAATAGTGAAAAATAATACTAATAATTAGTAAGAGTTAAGTAAAGAAAATAAATAAGTTAAAGAGGAAATAAATTGGAAAATAACTGCATGCAAGATGTGAAGATGTGATTGAAATAAGAGCGCTATCAAACCCTGGCATTATTTGAGAAGGAAGAGGACAATAGCCTAGTTCTTTACTTGGTTAAAATTGTGTAGATCTCACAGTTCACAAGTATGAGCCCCGCATCGGGCTCTGTGCTGACAGGTCAGAACCTGGAGCTAGTTTCAGATTCTGTGTCTCCTTCCCCCTCTCACGCTCTGTCCCTCTCTTTCAAAAATAAATAAACTGTAAAAAAAAAAAAAAAAAAAAAAAAAAAGAAAAGAAAAGAAAAAAGAAAACCTCTATAGGTAACCACTAGAGGCAATTAAAAAGAATTATAACTTCCAAATAAATGCATGGAAGGAAATCTCAATGAATCAAATGGAAGGCATAAAAGTAGAAAAACAATAAAAATTAAGTCCAACAAAATCAAAATAATATAAATGGATTTTCATACTTGATTTACAAAGTAATGCAATCCACCTATGTGATGCTTACAAGAAATATACTTAATGATCATGAGGAATGGATGAAAATGAAATAAAGACATACTAGCCAGAGACTCAAAACAACAAAATAATACAACAATATTAACATCAGACAAGATACACAAAGGTAGAAAACCTTATTGGGGATGAGAAAGATCACTCCTTAAGTATAAAAGGAGTAATTCACTGAGAAGATATAATGACCTTAAATCTGCATCCATTTAAGCAGCACATCATTCAAAAATTAAAACTGAGAGAATTAAAAAGAGAAAGTGCCATTACACAATGCTAGTGAGAAGTCTTAACACCTCCTACCAGAAACTGAGACATCAGACAAAAAAACTTGTCTTAATACAGAGAACTTTAACAACTCAATAATCAATGTTGAACTAATGAATTTAACATAGGTCACTGCACTGAGCTGTTAGAGAAAGCAATGTTTTGTCAGCACTCAAGGAACAGTAAAACAAACAAACCTGACCTATGAGTCTCCACAAATACTGATGAACAATATAAAACTTCATCTAATTAGGTAGCAATAACACAAACACAGCAACTCTCCAATCCTCCAATACCCATTATTTGGATATTCAAAAGCATACTTTTAAGTATTTCATAAGTAAAAGAAAAACAATTCAATGGAAATTAGAAAAAATTTGGATTCTAAATGACAGTGCCAAAATTTGTGAAACACAGCTCGATTTAAAGGTAAATTTTACCAATTATAGAATAGAAAAAGAATTGAAAATTCAAAGTTAAGTGTACAAATGAACTATGCAAAAACTTGAAAAAAAAAGGATTACAAAAATAAGAGTATACATTCATGAAACAGAAGGACAATGAAGACCATAAACAACCAAAAAAGGGTTTTATGTCTCGTTTTTTTTTTTTTTTAATTAGGCTAATAAAATAGATATACTTCTGGTGAGAGATCAAATAAATAAAGAGGAATGAAAGGTAGGGCCATAAATCTAGATATAGCATACAAGGCAGATATAATGAAAAAGAGGTGTTAAGTGGTATAATACTATGACTTTATCCAATATCTTTGAAGACTATTTTTAAGTTTATAAATACTCCAATTCAAAATAGAAATCCTGAATAAATTTGCAAAACCCTTTAAAAAAATGGATAATTAGGCAACCTCCCCTACCCCACATACACACAAAACACATAAACAGCTCTAAAGATGACTTTTACCAAAACATTAAGGAGCTCTCTTAGCACTTCATTTTGTACATATTCCAGGGAATAGGTAAAGAAACAAAGATTTCCAATTCACTTCATGAAGTTAATATAAGCTTTATTCCAAAATAAGGACAGGGGTGCCTAGATGGCTCAGTCAGTTAAGCATCTGACTCTTGGTTTCAGCTCAGGTCATGATCTCATGGTTCGTGAGTCTGAGCCCTGTGTCAGACTCCACGCTGACAGTGTGGAATCTGCTTGGGATTCTCTCTCTCCCTCTCTGTGCCCCTCCCCTGCTTGCTCGCTCTCTCGCTCTCGTGCACTCTCTCTCTCTCTCAAAATAAAAAACTTAAAAAAATAACTGGGCGCAGGGGTGGCTCAGTCGGTTGAGTGTCTGACTTTGGCTCAGGTCATGATCTCACAGGTCATGATCTCACAGCTCGTGAGTTCGAGCCCCGCGTCGGGCTCTGTGCTGACAGCTCAGAGCCTGGAGCCTGCCTCAGATTCTGTGTCTCCCTCTCTCTCTGCCTCTAACCCACTCGAATTCTGTCTCTGTCTCTCTCAAAAATAAACGAACATTAAAAAAAAAAAAAAAGAACAAGGCCAGTATAAGAGAACAAATATTCAGCCAACCCCACTTACAAAGACACAAAAAAGGTACAAAAGTTGTATCATTTAAAAAAATCTAAAGCAAATCTGACATTTATTTAGTCAAGGAGGTAGGTATATAGGTGTCTGCTTTATTCGTACTGTATCTGTATTTTTCTGTATGTTTGGTCTTTTACAATTAAAACAACAACAAAAAAAAGTCCACAAGGAGAAAAGAATTAGGGAGAAGTTTCTGTTGTCAGCAACAGAGGCAAAAATAAAACCTAGAGACAAAAAGGGTGACAAATATAGGAAAGGAGTCTACTTAATTCCCATTTATGGCCTACATATTCTCATATGAAGGAGTTGAGGTCATTTACCAAGAGTGATTCTGACTGGGAGGAAGGTTGGGGAAATGAGAGAATTATAAGACTTTGAACCATGTTATAAGCAATATGAGAAGAAGGACCTTTGTGGTTGGTTACTATTTAGTATGGTTCAAAATCTTTAAGAATATCATTGATGAAGGAAGATTCAGAGAGGTATATAATCTTTTATGACAAACCCAAAAGATCTATTTCAAAGATGTCCAACTAAGCAAGAATATGTTCTATAATTTTGGAACAAAGACAGAGCAGAGAAACTTCTTGCTAAATTTGTAGCCATACAGGATGTTTAATTCCATTTTAATTATCCTTACACACTTACTCTTAATTGGCTTAAGAACAATCCAATTATATCTGATTGTCTTATCTCATTAAAGCTGGTACCTCATCTCCCTACAGCATTCAGAGGAAGAAAAAGATGTCATTTTAGTGTCTAATTCCTGGACACTAGAGACTATAAAGTAGCTGCAGTCTGGAGAAGGAGGGATGAGAAGCATCAGTCGCCAAACTGCCAAAGTGAGAGTCTATGACATACACAAAGACACTAGGCTGGCCGCATGATAAAAATCATGGGGAAATACATCCAATCGGGTCAGGGAAATTCTCTATTAATTTTGCCCAAGGGGAGTTCAAAGACCACCAATCTGAGTAAAGGCTGCTGACTGGAGCAGTTGATCAATGGGTAGTCTGTTGGCTTAAAGACTCCTATTTCGAAGAAGGGAACCCACAGAGAACTTATGCATAAAATGCACAGAGACACAGACATAACCCTAACCCAGAGGGAAGAGGCACATGCAAGAAGCAGACCAGGGTCTTTTGTTAGAAGAGGCACTGCCCAAAGAAATACAAAAAGTTCAAAATGAAAAAGTTCTTTATTGTTGCAAAGAAATAAGAGAGGAATGATTCTAAAAGAGCACAGAGAATAAAAACAGCCATTCAAAGAGTCAGTGTAAGGTAGAGGGGATGGAGAGAAATTATCAGAGGACAAAAGCTAATCATCTACAATGTGATGCAATGTAAACTTCACAAATGAGGCAATTGTATAAAAAAGTCTATCGAGTAGCACTGAATCTATTAAAATATAGTACCGACATTAAAAAACTATGGGGATTATTGTTAAAAAACAGAATATAAATGTTAACAATGTTGATGTTTAAAAATAATAAAGCTAACAAAAATATGGAGTAGGAGGGACTATAATTATTCCCCTGTCCTTTATACTATACTGTCCGAAATTATAACGAGTAATCAAAAAAATCAGTTTTTCATAGTTTAATATCTTTGGAGACAACTTGTAGCAATGAACGTATCTTGTGGCGATGTTTAGCAATTTTGTTTTTTTGGTTTTATTTCTGTTCTTTTTATTATTCAGCTAAAATTAATTAAATTTAGCACTTTTAATTAAAATGGTTAATACAGTTTTTCTAAGATGATCTCTGGCTGTAGATACACATTAAGCAATGTAAAATCACCTTCTTCCACCAGGTGAGGATAAGAGAAATCTGAGTTAGAAGAGGTCCTTCATCCCACTCTGCTGGCACCTTGATCTCCGACTTTCAGCCTCTAGAACTTGAGTTAAGATGCCAGAGTAGTAGGAGGACTCTATGCTTGCCTCATAACTTGAACACTGCTAGATAAATAACTGGATCATTCTGAACACCCAGGAAATCTGTCTAAGGACCTACAGAACAAGCTGCATGACCAGGAGGAGAGAAGAGGCCACATGGTGGAGGGTAGGTGGTGAGGAGATGTGATTTGGGGGAGAAAAGGATCATGGGTACTGCGGAGAGGAGGGAGCCCTGATCACGGAGAGAGGAGACAGAGAAAAAGACAGAGGGAGCATCGCACAGGGGCTCACACAAGGAAAACTCTTCTCCAATGCCACTGACTGGAAAATGAGAGGGGCTGCTTATCTTCAGTGTTTACAACCAGCAGAGCTCCAAGACTGGAGTTTCAGAGTTCTGCACCATGGATGGTATGGAGCCAGCAGGCACTGCAGTGCTTCTGTGGAGAAGGCAGGCAGAAGCCCAGGAGTAGATGATGCAGTCTGAGGATCCCCTGGGGCACACTGGGCGAGATGTTTCCCCTTCTTGGAGTGCATCTGGGAGAGGTGGCATTGCCACACAGGGGGCAAAAGAACTGGCAGGCACTATCGTGCTGCCCCATTCATTGGCACAGGCATAGTGATACCTGCTGAGGGTGGCTAAGCTGGACTCGGGCTTTTTGCTGTGCTTTCCTCTGAACTCCAAGCTCCTGCGTGTTGGTGTGACTGCCCTTCTAGGATAAACCAGCATCAGCTCCTCAGTGGCATGACCTTCCCCCAGAGGACCAGCACGGTCTGAGCCACGCTGGATCCCTAAAGTTTGGAGTTTTGAAACTCACCAGCAGGTCTGATAAAACATGGGTTTACTGTGCTGCTAAGCGAGCAGACAGCCCTGACACAAATGTCTCAGATCCCTGGGACTCACGAGGGGAGACCGTCTGCTCTCCAGTGAGGACTTTTCAGACAGTGGCAGGTGTGAACGCACCGGGGACAATGGAGAGGGCTGGTGCCATTCTTCTCCCCTGCCCATCAGCATGACCGAATGATAGCGACCAGCCCAGCACCCACAGTGGAGGCCAGAGCCACTTAAACCAAGCCCTGTCCCCCTGCACTCTGCAGGTGCTTCTTTACTAGGGCAAATGAGTGTGAGACACAGAGCAGCAGGTTCCTCCCCCAGAAGACCAGCACAAACTCCTACCAAGCCTGCTCACCACAGACTGCTGTAAAGCTTCAACTCTAGTGGCAACAGATTAGGCCTCTTAACAGGCAGACCAGAACACACCTAGTTAAGATCTGGCACATTCTGGACAAGGTCCAAACACTGTCCACTGCAGGCAAGGAGACGTTCTCCAAAGGACTGACCTCAGAGAAACAGCAGCCCAACCATGGAACATAGCATACACCAGAAACATCTCCTAAAGCACCAGGCCCTAAGAAGTATATGACCTCTTCTTAATGAAGCCATTACTCCGGGGAGCAGGAAACACAGGCTCTCCCAACACAGCAAAGGAGACAAAGGCCTAGACAAAGTGCCAATATTTTTTCCACCTGTGCCAACTCACCATGTTATCACATCTATTCCATCAGAGAGATACTCAGGGAAATATTCTCAAAATTTTCATACATAACCATGGTCAAGAACAAAAAATAACCAAGAGAAGACAAAAAAAAAAACCCCTAAGTCACAAGTAATGGCCTTCCATTCTGAGTGATGCATTTCTTTTAAGTTTACTTATTTATTCTGAGAGAGAGTGCATGAGAGAAACAGAAAGAGGCGGGGGGGGGGGAGGGAAAGAGAGAGAGAGAGAGAGAGAGAGAGAGAGAGAGAGAGAGAGAGAGAGAAAGGGAGAGAGAGAAAGGGAGAGAGAGAAAATGAATCCCAAGCAGGCTCTGTGCTGTCAGCACAGAGCTTAAAGTGGGGATTGATCTCACAACTGTGAGGTCATGACCTGAGCCCAAATCAAGAGTCAGACACTTAACTGAGCCACTGGGTGCCCCATGATAAATTTCTCATAAAAGTTTCAACACTGGGGTGCCTGGGTGGCTCAGTTGGTTTGAGCATCTGACTTCAGTTCAGGTCATGATGTCACCGTTCATGAGTTCACGCCCTGCCACTGGACGCTGTGCTGACAGCCTGGAGCCTGCTTCGGATTCTCTGTCTCCCTCCCTCTCTGCCCTTTCCCTGCTAGCTTACGTATGCTCTCCCTCAAAAACAAACACTAAAAAAAAAAAAAAAAAATTTAAAACAAAAAACCTTCAACCTCACTATCAGAAGAACTAGAATGACTGAGGGATACTAAAGCTCAATTATTTTTTATTGTGGGCTCCTAACTGTCTCCAGGGAAACTGGCATATGAAGGGACCTGACAGAGGTCTATGGTGCTTTCTTACTGCCGTGTCCTCAGGGAAGCACACCAGAATCCCTTGTGCCCGGGGCTACATGCATGAGCTTCCAAGACCCAGGAGACATCTATACCTGAATAGGGTGACTATCTTGTAGTTTGACTAGTTAAGTAATTGCTAGACAGCAAAAGGAAGCACCTAGGGGACAATCAGAAGAACTGTATATCCTGCTAAGGAAATCTCACGATAAGGATGACAATTGAGACTGGATTTGGACTGGATTTACTTTAAGTTAGAACAGACTTACACCATTTGTTTTAATTCAGAATGATAGCAACAGGAGTTTTATACATTTACTGCCACCTAGAGAAGGCAAAGATAGTTAAAACTAAATGTCTATAACTGTATGAATTAGAGGTCTAGCTCTGATGAGGAAAATGCTCTTCCTGTCTGGCTGGCTCCTGGGTGTTGGCTGGGTTCATCTTTCCTTGCACTGGTTCTGCAACTCTACAAGAATGACCGGAACCCCAGGAGCACAGGACCATTTTTATTGAAGGATATGTAAGTATGCTGAAGCCTGTAGGATGCCTCATTCATCCAAACTTACAAACCCATTCAGCTACTTATAAATAATCCACTCAAACCTTATCCAGCACCTGCTAAACCAGAGGCATATAATGGGTGTGTGAGGACCTCAAAGACAGACATGAAGGTCCCTATTCCCAAGGAATTAACAAGTTAGCGGCAAAGAGGGAAGAGCAAAATGCAAATAAATATGCCTGAAGAACTATTCAATACCATCCTGATTCTAAAATGCTTCACAGCATGGAGAATCTTTTACTCTGTAAGATTCCTAAAGTCACAGAACATCAAAAATATTTTTTAAAGTTTTTATTTATTTTGAGGGAGAGCCAGCATGCATGAGAGCTGGGAAGGGGCAGAGAGAGAGGGAGAGGAAGAGTCCCAAGCAGGCTCCATGGTGTCAGGGCAGAGCCCGATGCCGGGCTTGAACTCATGAACTGTGAGATCATGACCTGAGCCAAAGCCAGACACTTAATCGACAACTGACTGAGCCACCTAGGCGCCCCCAAAACATTACTTTCTTAAAAAGACGTGGGTCATTGTCTAGAAATGGTTACATTAAGGCTCTTTCTTTTATTTCATTTACATTTTTTCACTGTTTATTTTACAGGAGGCTTCATAGCACTGCTGACTTCACTTGCACAGGATAAGCTATTTCACCCTGTTTGCTGGTTAGTCATCAGTCACCTTTCTTTCCCTGTAATCAGCTTATTTTTGACAGTTTTTTACCTTAATTGACTTAATTTTAAGTGCTATCTTCTTCCTCCATCTGCTTGATTTTACAGGATCAGCCAGGATGTCTTAAGAGTGGCTAGCTTTCGCTTCATGTGTAACTAGTGTAGCTGCATTTGAACACTGACAGCAGACTCATCCTGTCACAGAGTGTTCTGCTGCTCCTCAGTGGGGCCTACAGGTCCAGGGCATGGGCTAGATGATTTGACATAGATAGCCAACATAATGGTCAAGTCCAGAGTACAGGCTAGATGATTTGATATTCAGATACCCAACATAATGGTCAAGTCCAGGGCACGGGCTAGATGATTTGACATAGAGAGCCAACATAATGGTCAAGTCCAGAGTACGGGCTAGATGATTTGACATTCAGATACCCAACATAACGGTTTAGACTCTGGAGTTAGCTATGTCTTGGCTTTTATCTTAGCCATGTCATTTACGAGAAGCCTCCTTAACCCTTGGGGCCTCAGCTTCTTCAGCTGAAAAATGAACATAATTCCACTGTACATAACTGAAGGCAGTATTGAATGAGATAACTTCTGTCAAAATACCTAGACCATGGCATTAAATATGGGCAGTGAATATTATTTCACTTCTACATTCTTTCTCAATGATGTAGCTTCATTATTCTACTATTTTGCAGTCTTAAAAAAAAAGGTTAAAAAGAACTCGGTGGTCTTCTTTATCACCTTTGTAATTTGCTAACAAGCCAGCTGAAATATTCTGACAACACAATTTTTAACATGTAAGATGTTTACTGCCATGTAGGGCTTCTAGGTAACAATAGCCGGAATACAAGAGATCCTGACTAAAGACCTGAACACCTGACAGGATCCTGATCACCTAATACACACTCCACTTGACTTCCAGTACTGAAGTTAGCTAAGTAATTAAATAGGGTGGCCCCTGTGCCTTGAATTTTCTTAAACTCATGATATGGCATTGGCTTTACTGAGGTTGGTAGCAGGCCATTTTTAACTGAAGGTCACTGACTTTTAAATTACTTACGATACAATAACATGACTTTTTTTTTTTTAGTACATTCTTTACATGTCACTCTCCCAGTATAGTTTTCTATTTTAGAAACTACTTCTATTAAATTACAAACTTTACAATACCCAAAAGACTAGAAAACAAACAAACAAACAAAAACCCATCAGTATATACGTAACTGAGGTTATACACAAACACATATTCATGCATTGGGGCTACACAAAAATTATAAAATTATTTAGCCTTGGAAATAATGCAAAAGAGGTAATTATACTACATGCCAAGAATGTAAAACAAAAATAAATTCTGCTTCCCCAAAGAGATCTTATCTGAAGATATATAAATCCTATTCAAAGACTTTTTATTGAAAGCAACAGGGTGCCAGGCTGGCTCAGTTGTTTAGAGCATGAGACTCTTGATCTTGGGGTCATGAGTTTGAGCCCCATGTTGGGCGGAGAGATTACTTTAAAAAGTTAAAAAGAAAGAAAGAAAGAAAGAAAGAAAGAAAGAAAGAAAGAAAGAAAGAGAGAAAGAGAGAAAGAGAGAGAGGGAGAAAGCAAGCTCGCTCCCAGGACTTAGCAAAATTCCTGGTATATATGATTGATAGGCAATCAATAAACCCAGATCAATAAACCTTTCCTACAAAGTTACTAACCTGAACTTTATTCTATATGTAAATATAGAATCAAGTTATAAAGTTAAACACTTGCTTGAATTCTATAAACACATGAACTGCAAATAAGAATTACCCTAAGTTGCCAAGAAAGTAAGTGGCAGAACCAATAAAAAAGTTCAGGTCAGTAACTTTGTAGTTTCTACCAACCATTTTACAAAACATTACAAAGATCCAGGCCATTATCGTTACCCTTGCTCAGAGGTGAAATAACTGAAAGAAAGAAGCCATTAGGTCCAGACATCCAACAAGGCAGATTCGGTAGAGAATTACAATGTTCAGCCCCAGATGTGTTTTCTTTTTCATCTTTTTCATTCTCATATTACGTTTTCCCTGAATGCTGCTGTTGAATTCCTGGTGAAAGTTATCAGGAAGGAAATCTGCAGAGGAAAACCTGGTGCTGAGTCTCAGGACCCAGGGACTGTGTCTCCCACACTTGTCGGCAGTTTTACACTGTTTTTCCGACAGGCACTGCTGAATATTTCAAGCAGCACAGATGACAAGCGAGGCAGAGCAGTTTTACTGCAGCAGGACCCCACTGACAATGTCCTCTATGGTTCAATGAACTCTTTACAGAAAGTTGTCTTTTTCCCCCAATACAGTATATCCCAATAAACTGAAACCCGGCTGCAGGAACAAAACATGGCATAGGAGATAAAATCATGACTTGGCAGATAATTTCTTGAATACACAGATCGTTTTAAATCTCCAACCTTTAGCCTCTGCTTCACCCAATAATATCGTGTACAGATTCAGCAATACACTTAAGACCAATCTGTTGGAACTGTATTTTCTTATTTAGTATCTTTTTTGGTTTAAATAAACTAGAAAGAATTTTAAGTTTCCTTGTTTATCCATTAAAAAAATGTCCTAAGAATTTTCTGTAATTTCACTGAAAAAGATACAAATCTCTAAAACGTGAAATGTCATAGGCTATTGAACACTCACCCAAACCAGACTTTTTTAATCGTTTTAAGTGCTGACTTGTTTGTTTTCCAGTGGGAGATTTTTGCCCATGTTTCATTTCTTTATCTGAACTGTCTGCTTCACCATTTTTAGATTCGGAGCCTAAAAAAGGAAATAGTTATTATGTCATTATCTTCCTCTTGCTGTCCTTGAAAAGAAAAATCTAAAATTGTTTCAAAAACCATAGATATAATCTCCTTTTCTATAAGTTAATTCACTACCTTTGGCCACAATCTGATTCCTCTACTGGATATAAAGAGAAAAGCCCAATAAATCAATCAAACAGAACAAAAAGCAGGAACAGATGGCCTAATAGTGGAGTCAAAAACACGTTCTCTGATCTGATAGCTTTTAAAAGAAACACTCAGATCTTTTGTAAAAACACACGAATAAGCTTCAACAATACTATACCATTTAGAGACCATGCAAGACAGAGACAGAAACATGAAGGCAGAAGAGAGGCTTGAAGAGAAGGAGAGAGCAAACCTCTAGAAATAACTTTATGCTGAAACAGGAACAGAAAATACACACATCAACCTATAATAAATAGAATGGTACATAGCTGATAAAGTGACAGAAGGTAAATTAGAAGAAAAGGTCAGGGCTGCGCTGAGGTGAGAAGAATGTTCCCAGGACACAGAAACTAATAAAGGATGCCCGATTTTGCCGAAGACTGAAAAACAAATTCACACTCACGGAAGAACTGCTTTTGATGGCATTACACACCAGCATGGGGTCCACCATTAAAGTTCAACATTCAAACAAAAGCCAAAGCCACAACAAAAAAATCCACCTAGCAGTCCCACACATTTTCTTGCACCTATTGACATCAGCAAATGAAGTCCTTTGATGATGAACGAGCTGGTGCCTTTTATTTTCTTAAGAACAAAATGCCCTGTTAGGTTTGAATCACTGAAAGAGTCAAAAGTATAAAAAAATTAAAATGAAACCTCAAGTAGGAATATTATTCAGTTGCAGAGCAAATCTGTGCCATCTCTCACAGTGAGGAAGTCTCCTTCGGGCAGAAACTGGCCAAGCATACAATATTTGAGCTCTTTACCTGAAGGCGAATCCGACTGCTCATCAGACACCTTTAATGGTGTCAAAACAACACGAGGAACAGTCTTGTTTACCATCATTGAGACTCCATTTCTTCTTTTCTGCTGCTGCCTCAAAGCCTACAAAACATGATAATAAAATATAACATAAAACTATAGCCAAAATGATTTCTCATGATCGAATTCAACGGTCCATTTGCCCACCACTAGATACCACCTCTTAAGAGACTTAAATTCCACAGAGTCACTAATTTATCCTGATTCTTAATGTCATTTTCATGTCATTTTCCCTCAAAAGCATAAAATCAGGCTTTGGCAAAGGGTATCAACCTGAGAGCGTTTTGGGGTACAATTCTGAAAACAAAGCAGCACTTAAAGGTTTGTTCTACCTCGGCAGCATGGCTTGGGAGCCCATGGAACTTGAAGCCATGGCTCCCAAGTAAAATAAATGCAAAATAAATGTTTCAAGACCAGGATAAAAATATATGTGTCTGCACTTCTCTTGCAGGTGCGTCCTCTCCAGTGCACTGCTCAGTCAATCAAGTTAACACCGAGTGTCATCAGTATGTACAGCAGGTAAGGACTACAGTATTGATGCACTCACTCAGCCGTGGGGAGTGCTGCACAAAATCACTGAACATGGCAGGAATCATTTATTTCTGTGAAGGGAATCAGTCCTAATCTTGGAAACCTTGCAGCACTCGGCTTCTGTCTGCTTGACTTTGGGCATTAACCTTCAGAACACGAACATGACGGCGTTCTGGCAAATCCAGGAAAAAAAAAAAATTGATACGAGAATAAATCTCTCCAAATGGGAGTGCTTTGTGTTTCATAAATGAATCAACCACAGCGATGATAATGTAATAAAAGACATTTAAAAGTTCTGAAATACAGCTTATCCAGTGGATCGCTTTACACAGAAAATTACCTGTAATAAAAAGGGTATTCAGCACACGAAACTGAAGAGACATTAAATTCCCAGTTACAGGGAGGCTAAAATTCCTCAAAAGGTTAAAAGGCTGACCACAGACAGTCTCAAACATTTTTATTCCTGGCTTCTGTGTCATTTCTACCAATTTTATAACAACTCAGTTACTTGATTAATGTTCTTCGACCAGAAGTTGTCACAACCTCCTAAAATACTGCACTGACTATATATCCCCTGCTGTCAGAAACAATGTCACTGTATTTGCAAAGGGTATTAGTTGAATGTCCAACTTGTAGACCATAAGATTTAGCAATCAAATAATTACAGAAGTGAAAAATTAAACACCACTTAAATGAGAGAAAGCAGATTCAGATGAGATTTAGAACCAGATGGCAAAGCGAGTGGCTGGGGGAGTCTATTACAAACGATACTGTTGGCTATTAGTAACACAAGCAACTTCCCTTCAATTCCTACATCTCCTGGGCTTTTGTCAAATACGAGGCACCATGTGGGGACAAGAGATCAAACCCGAATAAAATGCCCTCCTCCTCACCTTTTGCTTGCTGTCAATAATATATTTAATGAGAACATGTGTGCCATAAAATATTTAGGACATTTACTACTTTTTTTCATCAAGGTGTACATAACTGCATAAATGTCTATAGCCTGGTGTAAAAGCTCAAAGCTTTTTATAGACATTAACCTATCAATCCAATAACAAAACAGAATGAGGCAACACAGTGCCTCAAATTACAATCAAGACCATTTTTGCCTACTACGTAAGACTTCACAAAACAATAACCTGTGTACAAAGAATGATTAATTTTTAGGAGTCTATACATCATAGATTTCGACTATTTCCCTTTGCAATCCAAGTGAGTATTTTAAAAAATATTCATTTTATGTTAGGGTGGATAGGTATATATTTGAAAATACCGCTTAAGAAAAAGAGATTAAACACAGGTGCTACCTAGAAACTGGAATCATAAAGTTAAAGATGCCATGTCTTTTCATAGCATTTTTGGTAGATAATAACTAAAGTAATAAACATTTTGTCCTGAGAGGACTCTACTATAGAAAAATTAGCAGCTGGACAGACAGCACACATGACAGAGATGGAGGGGGAGGGGGAGGGGGAGGGGGAGGGGGAGGAGGAGGAGGAGGAGGACGACGACGACGACGACCGGGAGGGGGAGGGGGAGGCAGGAGGAAGAGAACCACCACCACCGGCCATGCCAGCACCACCCAGAGCGTCAAGGTGCAGCCAAGGTAGGGAAAAAGGAATACTAATCAGTATTGAGAACATTTCAATGATTTTTTAAAATAAATACGTACACAGAAATTTGAATGAATATTTCTTAACACAGTATTTTTAAATACTGAAATGAAACAATGTCTCTTGGTGACCAAAACTAAATGTCCCCAATTAAAAAAATTATTTTAAGTGTATTTAAAATATGCACACTTTCCTGTTTTACTTCTGAAAAACATGCATTATATTTGACCCCAAGTAACATTTCTACGGGCAGATAAACAAAAATTGGGAAGTCTTTGTTTACTGCAAGGCCAGTGACAGCAGTGAAGCAGCAGGCTATGAGGCAAACTCAAGGAGTACCACAGTTCAGTTATTAGAAGGAGCATCTTGATCACATTTACTAGATTCATGGTCACTTTAGGCTAACTTGCAGATTCCAATTCACTTCCCAGAAAGCAGGATTTATTTGACTCTGGACACTAAGGACACCTTCCAAGCAGATCAAAATGTGGATGGAGGTAGAGGCAAACCGTGCTAAGTGAGGGACTTGGGATCGTGTGGGCTCCAAACAAGAAAACTCTGGCACTTGTCATGTCCATGAGGCTGGCTGTAGTACAATGGTTCCTGTATTAATAGCGATCCCTGTTTTCTTGTTGTAGGGTGTTCGTCCTGCAAGTAACGAAGCTGGTCGTTCATGGGTTGTTTGGTTACATAACTCTATTTCCGCAACGGCGGGCACATCCACCACTCACACATATGCTGCATGTCTCCTCACAATCCCTTGAAAAATGTGCAGTACTTTTTTGGAGCACATCGGCTGGGGTGAGACAATGACAGTGGGACGCGGAAGTGAGTGGGAAAGCACATATCCCGTTGGAAGAGGCAGTAAGTACTCAACAGATGCGACACAACTAGATTTTTAGGTGAGTCTTCCTGTTTTTAAACAATGTACCAGACAAAACAAAGATGACTGAGCTAAACTCGGGCTGAGGGCACCAACCTTCGAGACCTACTACGCACCTATCCCAATGGTCCTCACCTCACCAGATAAATGAGTCTAACCACTGCCCAGCAGAGGGCTTATAATGTGAGGATCTGTAGAGGAACAGGGACTGGCGCGGAGCCATCTTACTGACTGTGTGGTGCACTGGGTAAGGGCAAGGTTGCAGAGGCAGAGAAAGAATTAACTAACCAGCTGAGTAAGGCTGGGTAAATTACTTGGGCAAAATGTCCCTATAAAACAGAGACAACAGTGTTGGTAAGATGTTTTAAATACGAAATCACAGAACAATATTTAACACTATTTGTAGCACATAGTAAATATTCAATAAATGTTAATTATATCTGTCTAATGTACTCATTCTGTAACGAATGCATTTTTTGAGGACTTACTGTTGTAGTCCGGTATACGCACTGCTGATCCATAGCAATGAATAAGACAAAAACATTTTTGTCTTCATTATTTCACATTTTAGCAAAAGACTGACAAGGAATCACAGAAAATAAACATCATAGTTTTACACACACACACAAGTACTAAGAAAATTATGCCAGGATGATGAGGGAGAATAACTGGGGTGGGAAGGAAAACCTCTTGGGGGGTGACAGTTGAGAGGAAATCCAAATGACAAGAAGAACCAGCCACGTGAAGATGGCAGAATCTCCAATCAGTTTAAAAAACAGTATTGAGACCCCTATCAGGAAAATTCTTTGGCGGTTCAAGGAATAAATAGCCAGGGTAGCTGGAAAAAAAGACTAGGAAGATTACAGAAATGGAAAAGAATTCCCCGAAATGATTGCCAAGGGTTTATTAGGAACAGGGGATTTATGGCCAAAGCAAAAGGCAGCTGTACAACCCCAGTCTCTTCCCACAGCCTACAGTGACCACACTGGTACTTGTGCACTGGAGATGTGAAAGAGGCCTCGCAAAGAGAAAGCACTGGGTGTCTTCCAAGAAATAAGTGTACTCTGTCTTTACACACTTCTTCGGCATACATCTATAAGGCTCCACTGCATGCAGTACCTTGCACCCCACACCTTGGACAAGCTTCCCAGCAGTTCTGAGCATTTTGAGCCCTTTAGGGAAGGTTCCTTTAACACTCCAGTAACACTTCTGCCTCAGAGCCTCTGCATGAATTCTTTTCTGTGCATGTACGCTCTTCCCTCAGGCATCTGAATGGTTCATTTCCTCATATACTTGAGTCTACTCATTGCCTTTGCCCATCTGGGCTGCTAGAACAAGGTAACACAGACTGGGTAACCTGTAAACAACAGAAATTCACTCTACACAGTCTGGAGGCTGGAGGCCTGAGATCACAGTGCCAGTGTGAACCTGTGAGGGCCCCTCCTTTAGACTATGGGCTTCTCTTTGTATCCTCTCGAGGCAGACAGGGGCTAGGGAACTGTGGTAGGGTCTCTTTTGTAAGAACACTAACCGCGTTTAGGAGGGCACGGCCCTATTGGCCTAACACTTCCAAAGACCTCATCTTCAAATACCATCAAATCGAAGATTTCAACTTATGAAATGTGGGGGACACAAACATTCAGGTCACAAACTCTTACACTGCATTTCCCACCATATTCTCCATCCCCAACACCCACTATGCCTTATTCTCCTCCCATGGAAAGTATATTATACTGTGTAATGTCATTTTCTCTTCTCTTCCCCAACCTAGAATACAGACTCTATGAAAGACAAGGATTTTCATCTTTTTTTTGTTCACTAACATATTCCCAGTGACTAGAAGATGATATGGGCTATACTAGGTGCTCAGTAAATATTTACTAAGTGTAAATAAAAAACTCATAAAAATAATTTTAATAAAAATAGAAAAGCTCTCATCTATTTCTCTGTAAATTATATTACTGGTTTATTCAAAAGGCAGAGATTGGCATGGAACAATCAAGAAATAACTTTATTCTCCTAATGTTGCCTTCATATGTGTTCTGACCAATTTCCCTTTTCCATTTCTGGACAATACTTTACATACAACATACAGCTTTTCGGGTCATCTTCAAGTATTTACACAGTCTCATTTTTCAGGCTTAAAAACATGAGTTTGACTATAAAGCCTTCTTTCTGCTCTCCCAGATCACACCAATGCTTCGGGTCAAAAACTACATTAGTTAACAGATTCCTGATTTTACTCTTCCTCCATTTTCTTCCTCCATATCTGGGCTCCCCAGGATTGGGAGTTGAAAAGGAGGTGAATAATAGGTCAAAGTTGTCTCATCCAGTATTACCACAGTCACAGAATTACAATCTTTGGGGAGGCAGGAGGCCAACTGCTAGATTTGGATGGCATACATTATCTAGTTATATAGATAACGTTACCTATGTACTTATCATCTAGTTATAACTATATATGTATATACACACACACACACACACACACATATATATACACACACATGTAAAAGTGTGTATGTACATATGTATATATGTAGGTGTGTGAATACAAATAAAAATAAACATATAAAATATAAATGAAAAATATATATATGTATACATATATACATATATATGTATATACACATACATACATACACATACATACATACATATACATACGTATATACATACATACATATAAAATCCCATCCTTCATGAATGTTTCTGTCCGAGTCTTTCTCTCACTTAGACTGTGCCTCCTTTCACCAAGAGAGAGGATGTAGCAGAGCTCTATCCACTTTAATAAAATCTCCTTGGTTAATACTCCTCCAAATAAATCTTGAGCTATTTTTTTATATCAACTATTGATCCATGATCAAGGGCCATCTAGGCTTCTTTCACTAAGTCCTTTGAGGTTGTGTCTGGCACCTCTCTTTACAACAGGTATACGTGTATCCCATTGTCCTCAGTTTTGAGCTTTAGCTAAAATTCCAGAAGAACAAGAAAATTCCTGTTTTATACTCTGCTACAAATATCACAGAAGTTAAATGTAACTTAGTTTATCATTATCTAAATTTGGATATCCCAAGGCCTGGACAATAGAAAGCCACATAATAGATTAAGAAAATGAGACTAGGAGAGTCACTTTAGATGGTGGTGGGAGGTTTGTTCTTCACAAGGGTACCCTAAAAGGGAGATTTTATTTCGTTGTGATAAATTACAAAAGGTGGCTTTTTCTACTTCACACCAAAGGTCTCAATTAGCTAGAGGCAGCCCTGTTGATCAATCTATAACATTGTATTATTTTGACACTGACATTATGTAATGTCTTAACGTATTAGTCTTGATTCATTTTAGGGGGATGATATCATTGAGGTACTTCCAACTAACCAAGTCTTAGCTATACTTTGAAATGCTAATGGAATATCTCATTGAACAAGTTTAAACCCTGTAATTTCAAAGCCAGGAACACACGTTATCAAAACATAAGAAGATGGCAAGTGTAAATGAGTCTACTATGAAGGAATATACCTTTCAGCTGTCCACGTATATAATGTCCAACACACCCAAGCTACACAGAGTACATGGCACCAACCAAGTTTAATACTTCCAGGTACTATTCAGTATGGAAAAAAAACAAAAAACAGGCTTCAACTTGGAAATGAACTCACTTTCTAAGTAAGTTCTAAAGGAAAACATAACAGGAAACAAACAGAGCTAAACCAGTCAGGGAAAAGTAAAGATCCTATCATACATCAATTACAATTCTGGCTTTAAGCAAAAGGAAAGAAATCAAAAGATGCTGACTGAGCATCCTTTTCTCTAGAGATGTATTGTGATATTCTCTTGTAAAAAGAGACCCCAAAAAAGCCTTTAAATAAACATTTCATTTTGTAAACAGAAAGGCTTGTCAGATAACTCTAAAAAAAATTGAATGGTTCTCGTTTTACTCTAATGAAAAATAAAATAAAACCTAAAATCACAGGCTCTGCGCTCACTTGGAATTTGCATAAACCAGTAATGCCTGCTTTATTTGAATAGAGAAACAACACTAACAATGTAACTTAAGAATGCACTGAATGCAATAAGTCCTTTACTGAAAAATGTGAAAATACCACACGCTGTGAATGCTAAAATAATTAGAAATACACACATACAAAACAGCTGGCTGTGTCAGGCACCACCAACTTGCATTGTTGCTAGTATGATAAATGTCAACGCCCATGTTCAGAAACTGCCATCGCGCAACATAACCTTTGGAATTTCACAGTAGTGGTCAAACATATAAAGCTAAAGCAAAATACCAAGACCATATCTGCTTTGTGATATGAAGAGGGAAAAACTGCCTAAAACTGCCACTTTATGAAAAAATTCTACCACCCTAAATAATGAAGGAACTCAAATAAAACAACAGCAACAGCATAGAAAGGTTCTACTCTGCACCATGTTACATCCCATAACAGACTCATCCTTCCTTAATGTTACATTTGATTCTGCTGTTTAAAAACTTCCAAAATTTAATCTCTCTTAATTATCCTTCTTTAAAATTCAAAATCTAATCATTTCATACTTTTTAAGATCATTACAACTAAAAAAAAACAAGGTGGAAAGAAGACAGGGAACAAGGTAATAATCAGCAATCTGCTACTCTCCAGAGGCTTCTGAATATGTTTTATTTGGAATATGCTTATTCAGAAAAAAATAATCTACTGAGATGACAATATATTATTCAGGTAATTGTATCTAACATATGATGCTAACTAACATTTTGATGATTAGAAAGTAAAAGGGACCCAAATATTTAGGAGCAATGACAATATTCTGTATCAACAGGCAAGGGACATTCTAGCCTCCCTATCGTCCAGCCTATAATTACACTGCAATCCGGAGTGCTGCGAAGTACAAGAGCCACTCTCTATGGCAACATGCTTCAGGTGGGGGTGGTGGTGGGGGCGGAGACAGGGCCTCAGATCTGAGAAATCATGTCTGGCTTAGTTTGCATGAAGGCTTATTTTAAATTATTATTATTTTTTTTTTTGCTACATTTAGTCTTACAAAGCTACTGGGTTTTGTTTATTTTCTTATTTTCCACCTACTTCTTTCTAAGATTCTACATGGGCCAATATACACTTATATTACTAGAGTCCTACTGACTCAGAATATACTTCTAGTAAAAAAAGAGCTATATATTTGATATAGTTGAGTGTCTACCATTATAAGTGTTGACGCTGAGCATAAGCAGTCTGTGTTCGAAAATAATATTAATGACTTTGCTGTCTTGCTTTCCTTACATTATACAAATACTGAAGAATGTAAATGTCCTTGGATATCATACTACATACTACATACCATATGCTAAAAGGCAGTATTCGTTAAGAGGGAAGAATCTAAAACTATGATTCCGGGTTCAAATATCATCTCCCAAACTCACTAGCTGGACAATTGTGGGCAAGTTAGCTAAAGTCTCTGGGCCTTATTTTCCTCATTTGAAAAATGGGAATACTAGTACACACATTAAAGGATTTCTATAAGGATTCAATGACATAGTATATATAAAATGCAGAGCATAGTGTCTAGAATTCAGAGCAGTAAATATCAGCTAATGTAATTATTATTAGGGTCATTCAGCTGGCCCTGCATTCATGAGATTATGACTTATACATGCATTTATACACACAAGAACATATTCACAAGTAGAGAAAACACACACACACACACACACATATATATGTGTATATATATACATATATATATATATATATATATATGTATATATACACACACACACACACACACATACATACACTTAGAGCGAATTCTATTTGGTCATAGCCATCCAACTATCCAAAAGAAAAGAAAGCTGCAAATTTGCTGAGGCTGCTACAATTTAAAATGCTTCATGTTCAGTCAATTTTTGAAATGCTGTCTTAAGAAATTCAGCAATTACAGGGAATCTGGGCAAAATTCTGCAAGAACAGCTTTTTTCTAAATGTATTTCCAATATGAATTTGATTATTAATCTAACATTAGCATATCTTTTACATATTGTGCCATATTCTCACTGTAGCTAATTTGCTATTTGGTTATATAATATGAAATCTTAAGAAATTAATACTCTTCTAGGACATGAAGAAGCTTACAGGACAGGTTTCTTAAAACAAGGCTTAAATCCTAAGCAAGCAAGTGGCAGTTCCCATGAGCACATGCTCTACAGCAAAACAAAAACACTAACTCAAAGTTAAAAAATGTTTTAGTAATGGCAAAACATGTTCCAGTAATACGAAACATGTTCCAGTAATATGAAACCTAAATGAAGAAAGTAAAAAATAATGGGACATAACAATACATGGATTTGAATCTCTATCTTTACATTCATACACAGGGATGTTTCATAATGTACATAGTTTTTAAATCACTGCCCTTCAAAAGTATGACTTTCATTTATGATTGTATCTATGTTTCTTAAGTGCTACAAGTACCAGTATTCAGCTTTACATCCTTTGTTCTATCCCGGTTAGTATTTTATTATCTGCATCCTATTTGCTGCCTGAATGAGCCTTTTCCTAGACTTCCCTGTCATCCGTCCTTTATTTCATCAATTAAAAAGGGATCTCAACACTGAATTCAATTTTGTTCTTTGATTTAAAACATTTCACAAGACAGAAATGGCAAGCTCACCAAAGATTATTTGATGCAACACTAATTACCTTAAATACAATACCAATGAAAGGAAATACTGCAATTTCGATAATTAGTAGAGAATAGAAAAGTAATTTTAATTCAGTACAAAAATGTTGAGTTTCTTTCCTAAGTGTCCTTGTTTGAAGTAGAGGAGAAGGTACATGGAGACATTCTAAGTCTAGGAGATTGGATATGACTATTAAGAACTTTACTGGTTAGTGAGACTTAAAAAAAATTAACTTTATTTAAAAAACATGATTTCTCGGGGCGCCTGGGTGGCTCAGTCAGTTGGGCGTCCGACTTCAGCTCAGGTCATGATCTCACGGTCCGTGAGTTTTAGCCCAGCGTCGGGATCTGTGCTGACAGCTCAGAGCCTGGAGCCTGCTTCGGATTCTGTGTCTCCCTCTCTCTTTGACCCTCCCCCATTCATGCTCTGTCTCTCTCTGTCTCAAAAATAAATAAACATTAAAAAAAAATAAAAAACAAACAAACACGATTTCTCTTTCCTTGTTATAAATTTATCTCTAGAATGATACTTCTCTTCCTAGACTTGGTAAGGGCCTGAAGGAGGTGAGATTGAGGGGGCTGTCACAGAAGGATCAAAACAGGAGTGCCTGGGTGACTCAGTCAGTTAAGTGTCCAACCCTTGATTTCAGCTAAGGTCATGATCCAAGGGTCATGGGATCGAACCTCATGTAGGGATCCACAATGAACATGGAGTCTGCTTAAGATTCTCTCCCTCCCTCTCTCTCTCTCTCCCTCCCTCCCTCCCTCCCTCCCTCTGCCCTGCTCAGGCTCTCTCTCTTTCTCAAAAAAAAAAAAAAAAAAAAAAAAAAAAAAAAAAAAAAAAAAAAAAAAAAAAAAAGGGATCAAAATAAAATATGTAAGAGATGTAAGAGAAAAGCAGTTAAACAAGGGAAAGCTATGAATTTTCACATGAACAGCCACATACATAAGCTTTCCACTTACTGACAGTATTACCATCCTGCAATGTCCCCATCTAACCACGGCATCTCCTTTCCTCTTGCACACACAATTCAGAATCTGCCAGTGTGGCAGCAATAGCTAACATTTACTGAGTGACTATAACGGGTCACTCATTGTACCATGTGCTTTCAACTTCTCACCTCACTTAATCCTCAGGTCATTCCCATGTGAAAGGTACTATTATTTTCCACATTTTCTAGAGAAGAAAGTCGAGATTCAGGGAAGAAAAGCGTCTTGCCAAGAGTTGCAAGAATTCAAGCCAGGGTATCTCAAAGCCTGGAGGCCAATCTTACAACCATTCCCTCCCATCACCATCTCAGGGCAAGGATGCAGAATTCAAGACTGCTTATGTAATATCAAGATGATACTGCAAAATTAACCAAACACTCACTGATGGACATTCTTGCTCAAAGTAAGCCACAATTACTGTTTTTCTTATTTGTAACTTAATGCATCTCAGTAACAAGAAAGAAATTATCTATTTTTTTACATCAGCTATCAGTTAGACATGAGACCACAGAGGCATTATTCTCAACATATGCAATGCATTTATGAACCCAGTATGTTTACTATAAACCTTACTCAAGAAAATCTTAGTATAAGTTTTTATGATTCCAAGGACATTTTCCCTCTTCTTTTTTACATCGAAGTTCTCAGCCAAGCCTCTCCTAGTTTTCAGCATAGAGTAAAATTAGTGTGAGAATATTATGGAAGTGGTTGAACGTAGGACACGTCTGTTGCTTTCTGATTGCTGTGTTCTTATCTATTTTTCTTTCTCCACATAACACCTTAAGAAGGTAGAACAAAGAACAAATGCCAGCTCTCTTACCTGTTTAAGAGCCTTTTTGGTGTGTTGTTGAAAGGAAGACACTAACTTGCTCTGCACTGCTGTGTTAGCAAGGCTTGAATCTCGAGTGGAAGATGCTTCATCAGTTACCTGCTTTGCACAAACTAGAGACACAGAGAGATAATGATATTACTAATTTGAATTCCTTTTTTTATACCCACTGTAATTAACTCACTTGGAGCTTCTCTCCAATTGAGAATGGATACCTAAAATAAAGCCAAATAGCACAGTAAAAAGAAGAGTATCTAGATTTGAGAGAAGAAATCGGTTAACAACTGTGTGGCCACAGTTTCATGTAACCTCTCTACACCTCCGTTTCCTTACCCACTAATTGATGATAATTTCTATGTCATGGGGCTGTTGTGTGGACATAAAAAAGAAAAACATAACATGTGCCTCAAGACTTGGGCAATGCATAGTATTTTTGAAGAAACAATGTAAACTAACGAAACTGTTTCAAATCTACCAACCTCCATGTTGTTCTTCAATTTACCAGCCCTCCTTCTACAGACTCTACGGCCTACTGTGACACGTTTATCTTCTCCTATGGGCCAAGACATCTACCATGGAGAAGGAAAAATAAAATCCGAGATTCTGGATGTCAATTTAAGACAACTGTGTTCAAGGAAACCGTGCCCTCTTTAGATTACCACGTACTCTGCCCACTTGTACCACAGTCAAGCTTTCCTGTCACCTATTCTACAGAGGACATTTTCTTCAAAAAGGCTGCAGAAGAGCCAATGTCTTGCTGTCATGGGTGACAAAGGCCCACATTCACTTTCTTCTCTATGATGCCTGGATTATAGCTAGAACTCCTCTTCAGTCCTCAAACCTTCCACCCGAGAGAGAAGGTCAACCACTGAGTAACTTCGGCAGCAGCACGGACGCTGGCCCTTTTCTATGCACAACAGAGGGGAAAGAGCTATTTGGAAAATCAAAGTAAGGAAGCACTGTAATTAGTGGCAGAATGGAGGCATATGTCAAAGGCAGGAGGCAAGAGGAAGTTAGATGGAAAAAAATAACTTGAGAACATATTGGAAAAGCTCAAAATATGACTTTTTAAGGGCACCAGGGTTAACATTAATCCAAGAAAATTTCCAAGGAACAGTAACTTGAGAGGATTCTGACCTGAGCTCTAGAGGCAGGTGGAGGAGTAAAAATTGTTCTAGTCAAAAATGGAAGCATATGCACGTGCATAGTGTTGAGAACACTAAAGCTGCTTTAGATAGACTCAAGCACATGCTGCCTAGAAATTAAAAATGTGGCTCATGAAAGAGAATGTTAGGAAAAAAAAGAATTAGTCAAGTTTTTTTTTAATACAGAAATTAATCAAGGTACTGATTACTAAACAAAATGAACAAGTTTTGGACCATGAAATAATTGTTAGTTATTAATGCCAAGCACTTTACATATGTGATCTCATTTCACCCTTGCCACTTCCTTGCTGCTTCCTTGCAAGATGGAAAGGCATTGTCTCTGTTTTTGAGAGAGAAAACTAGAGCTTAGAGAGGCTCAACTACTTGTCAATAGTATCACAGCCAACAAAATAGCAGAGATGGGAGCCTGGGCCAGACCCATAGTTTCCCACTTAAAATATTCGGCCTCAAAGCCCCGCAACTGATGCAAAAACTTAGTGTCTAAAGAAGTTTAATTTAGTTGCATCCTGTAGAAAGTGCTGTAACAGGAAGTTAATAAAGGCAGGGAGATCAAGTCATTTAGTCACCGACATGAAAAAACATGAGAGCGAACGGCCCAGAGAGTACTAGGGTTGAAGACGCAAAAGTATTTGCCCATGGATGGAGTCAGAGAAGCCCCTGAATTAAAGATCAGGTGATACCATACGACATTTTTCCTTAAAACACTCTAAACGTTGTAGTTAAGAAACATTTTATAACACTGCTTGCATGAACTATGGCTCCTAGGTTTTTCTCCCTGAAATGATCACTTAAATCTTAACACACTGCCAAATCTTACTCAAGAAAGATTAGAAATCAATCATCGGTTTACATTCCAAAGATAAATTGACTTTTATGGTGATTATACACATGGTCTTTTCGATGTTCTGAGGTCTCTATGAAGTGTAACAAACCGGGAACTGAGAGGAATGTGGCCAACAGGTCAAATGATGCCAACTACACGGGCCTCAAAGCCGAGCCACAAGCAAAGTGGGCGTTAACAAATGCGTTTCATTACTTCACGTTCTTAGAGTAGTATTTCCACCTAGACAAATGGAAACTTACTGATTAGTTAAAAAGGAGAACAAAACGCAGATTTTGGATTTTAGGGAATTGGATTTTAGGGAATTTATGGAAAACAGGAGAATGCTTCTGCATATTGAACATCTACACAAATTTACCAATTTGCTTATTAGGAAGCACTTTTATTCCTAAGTCTTTCAAAGGTAAACTCCAGTGAGGCAGGATCAAAAAATGACAAATGCTGGGGCACCTGGGTGGCTCAGTTGATTAAGTGTCCAACTCTTGATTTCAGCTCAGGTCCTGATCTCTCGGTCATAGGATCGAGCCCCACATGCAGCTCTACACTGAGCATGCAGCCTGCTTGGAATTCTCTCTCTCCCTCTCTCTCTGTCCCTCCCAATAAAAATTTTTAATTTTTTTTAAATGACAAATACCGAATTAGTACGTATGTAATTGAAGCCTGCTATTCCCCTCATATTCTTCTGACTGCAGCAATAAGCAGTACACAGCTCTCCTTCCTGAGGATGACAGGTACCTTACAACTCACTCTATTTCTCTCTGACCTAGAAAGTCACTGAATATCATGATACCTATTTCAGTATCAGAAAATATATTGCATTGTTGGATTTAAATTCACTACTGCACTATGTCAATAGTGATTCACATGTATTTTGTGCTTCCAAAAGGAAGATTCTGTTCAACTTAAAGCCCAGAATTTCAGATGGCAGGGCGATAAAACGAAACAGCATCAAGGAATCCTATGAAGTTTTTTTCTCAAAATGACTCATTTTCCTTCCACTAAATTCTATTTTGCTCTATCTTCCAGTCCATCCTACACTCGAGAGAAGCATCATGAGGACTCCTTCCTATATAGTTTATTTCCTCCCTGATCCCCTCTTCTGGAACTTGCTCCTATCTCCTGGGACAAAACCATTTTTTCCCCTAATTATTTATTTCTAGTAACATAATTATAGAATCTTTAAAAAAGTAAATACAATAGTGGGGGCACCTGGGTGGCTCAGTCGGTTAAGCATCAGCTCAGGTCATGATCTCACGGTCCGTGAGTTTGAGCCCCACTTTGGGCTCTATGCTGACAGCTCAGAGCCTGGAGCCTGCTCCAGACTCTGTGTCTCCCTCTCTCTTTCTGACCCTCCCCTGCTCACGCTGTCTCTGTCTCTGAAAAAATGAATAAACATTAAAAAAAAAATTTTTTTAAGTAAATAAAATAGAAAATAAAATCTCTAAGTGAGTGTTCCTTTGGGTTAAAAAAACCAAATACCTTATTTTTAAGGAAAAACATCAAGAATAAAATGAACAAAGACAGGAAAGACTAAAATGCCCAATGCAATGCATCCATAAGCTCCAAACAATGCACCTGCATGTGTGGTGTGTACGTGCCTGTGTGTGCTGTGTGTGTATATGTGTGCACTGACAAAAATAGACCCTTAGCACGCGCATATGAGGATTTTATTCATTCTTCTGCCATGTATCTGGTGAGGGTGGCTGAATCGAAAAACACTCACTAAGTAGCTGGATTGTGGAGGTTCACGCAGATTCATATTCTGACAAAACACACGGTTTTCACTTTTATTTAATTCTTGCAGCTTTCTTAATAACAGATGTGATAAATAAATAATACAGGGCTCATTTTAAACAGTTGCCTGAATATTTATATAAGGGACTGAGCCTGGCCTATGAAATACAAGCCAAAGAAAAACTAATGTTAAAGGAAGGACCAGGGGAAATCCCTTGTATGTGAAATTATAACAGAAACCAGGAAACTGAAGAATTAGGGCAGATGTTTTATCCAATAAATATCAAACACTGACAAGCAGCTTAGAAAGTGATATGTTCTTGGTATTCAAAAACGAATGCAGATTTTTTTCCCCCTAACTTCACTGGCATGATCACAAAATGAATGTCAGGATTTATACCTCAAAACCCTCCAAGACTGCCTGCCCTTCCCATAGGTGGAAAAACCAAAGACAAGAAGACATTTTTTTAAAAGGTACAGAAGTATTATTTCTGTCTACGATTTGCTTGGCTGCCAAAACTAGGCAAAGCCAAAGACATACTTAAATGCTCATCTGCTAGCTTTAAATTCAAACAGGTAATGAGATTATCAGTATTTGTTTGTCAACCACTTCCAATCTCACTAACACTCACATTCCCAAAGCCCTCATTCAAAATATTCTACTTAGAAGGCTCAGGAGCAAAGAGAAAGGGAGGATTACAGGTCATCATGAAACAGTCCTGAAGGCTGGAGCAACTGGTGACTGGCCAGCAAGACTGGATTTCTGACTCTAGAGTCTCCATGCTGTCCTCCTCTCTCCCCTTTGTCATTCACCATTCAACTTGAAGATGAAACTGAATAGAAAATACGGGTTAGGGCTCCTATTTTTAAAGCTGCGTGACAGAGAGAAGGTATAGGACATTCTCCCCACAATGTAATTACTAATCCACTGAAAAGGGTACAGGAGGGCTTCGACCTTTAAACCGAGACCTAAAGAAGGGAGAAACCAGAATGCAACCTTGACTTTGTCTCTCTTTCTAGTTTCACATCTTGTCTGCCTCCCCAACTCCCATCGTCTCGGATCCAGCCAACTGAGACCCTGTGGTATTTCCTGAACACAGTGACTTGCTGTATTTACTGTGCTTGCTCTAATCATTCGTCATTCGAATCCCCTTCTCCATCTCTTCGCCTAGCAAATTCACCTTGGCAGACCAAACTCAAACAGCTTCCCCCAAAGCCTTCCTGACTGTGCCAGTCTCCGAGGTAGGCTTACTCCTCCTTCCTCCATGTTTCGTTGGAACTTAGTGTATGAATTCATGGCATTCACCGCAACTGGTGCTTCTGCCTGCCTCACCAGCCACAGCTTCAGCAACTCAGGACTTACTTATGTGCAAAGACAGGCACAGAGCAGTTGATCTATAAAAGTTTATTACACTAAACTGTGAAATGTGATTTTCATTATATTTATCTAAAGTATCTATTTTTAATGTTAACTTTCGATTACGGCTTTTTAAATTTTTAATGTTTGTTTATTTTTGACAGAGAGACAGACAGAGCATGAGCGGGGGAGGGGCAGAGAGAGAGAGAGGGAGACACAGAATGTGAAGCAGGCTCCAGGCTCCGAGCTGTCAGCACAGAGCCCAACGTGGGGCTCGAACTCACAGACCGTGAGATCATGACCTGAGCCGAAGTCGGACGCTCAACCGACTGAGCCACCCAGGCACCCCCAATTATGGCTTTTAATAAGAATTCGTGAATGGGGATGTCAGCAAAGTACAGTTTATTGTTATGGAAAAGCATATACAAGAAGTGAATTTTTTTTTTTTTTATCTTAGGAAATTGTTTGTAATTATCCTAAAGTCAATTAGGGAAAATATGAAAACCAAACCACAAAACATCCTATGAAGGTCAGTGGAAAGTCATATGACCTGCCATTCAATGCAGATAAATTCCCTTCTGCCATCCTTACTTGTTGCCTTATTTTAAAAGGAAAGTCACAGTTTGGAGGTTTTGCATAGTGGAATAAAAATAAAGATAATTTAAAAGTCAAAATTAGAAATCACAATGCTTACTTAAAATGGCAGGAGCTATAGGAGGGCAGAACTACAACACAGACCAGGATCTGTGCACAATACAGTCACTGCAACAAAGATATTAATTGCTGTATCCCACTAAACCACACAGTAAGTAATAGGCTATCAGAGGTAACTGGTGTTTGAAGGTCTAACTCAGGCAGGAAGAAGAGCAGCCTTTGATCCATTCCATTTCTATCAGTTCTCCCTCCAATTACTCCCTTTCAATTTTCTGATCAAACTAGATGCTCTCAAATCAAAACAGTTTTCTGTAGAAATAATCCTGCTATACACTATAAGCTTAATACAGGTTTTATAAATAAACAATTTAAATTGAAGAGCACAGAGTATGTTAGGGATAACACAGTGACACATGGTTAGAATTCAATCACATTTCAAAAGAGAACGAAGTCTTAGAGGAAGCTTATTTATGAATCATTCATTTGGTCGCAAAACTTTTACTGAACACCTTCACGCCAAGCGCTGTTTAAAATGCAGGGGGAAAGCAGTGAATAAAACCCAACACCTGACTTTGAGATGATAAAGCTTTTTAAAAATGTATTTTTTCTAAGAACAAGGATATAAAAATATTAATTCTATGTGAGGAAAACCAAGTGTACGAAAACCTACCAGTGATAACTAAAATTTGTTCTGAAAGATCGGTAAGTAAATAATTCAAAAGTATCCCCACATGACAAATAATAAAAAAAGCTTATGTTTGGATTATGTGTGTTTTATGTATCGTACTTACATTTGAAATTGTTCATATCAGACGTTCCAGATATACATGGCAACAAAATACATGCCAAAAACTTTTAAATGACTTAATGAGGACCAGGCAAATCCATTTGACCCCCAAATCACATCCATTTGACTCCATTTCTTTCAGAGAAGAGGTAATTCCTTAATTATTTTTGGATCCAGACTAAGGAGAACTCCCCTCTCTAAAAGCATTCCTTATTGCAAGATGGGTATAGATATCTGGATTTAAACAACTTCCCTCGTTGCAATAAAAGACAAAACTCAAAGTGTATGAGTTGCCAAGAAAGGCCAGCAATTAGATAGAGAAACACTAGCAATAAAATAAAGGAAACAGCAATTTTTCCCTAAGAAAATTTCAAGGGAGAAATTGTCTACTAAACACTGTAGGTATTGATACTTGATAATATTTGCACTATCATCTATGAGTAAGATATAGCTAATATAACTGAAATTTTTACTGTATCATTAGCTCAAAAATGCCCTCTCTTTAGTCAGAAGAGGTTTGCAGAAAAGGGAGCAAAATAAAACAAAGGGAATGGTGAATCATATGATAATAACGCTAGCAATGTCTATCAGTGACAACACGCTCCAACAAGATGTAATCAGGCTGATATCATAGGCTGTAAGTGATGCTCCTCTGATATTATGGAACTGGACAGACGGCAATTTCATTGCAATGTCTGTAAATGGTTCACAGATATTTCGGTTTGCCCTGGACACGACACTGAAGCTCCACAGGTAACTAGGAGGAACATTTGCGCACTGAAGGTACAACTATGGGAATCCCTTCTATGGGCACTCAATTTATCACCAGAGCCTTTCAGTTACACTAATATCTCTGGATATCCATAAAAAAATATCCCTTTAGGGGCGCCTGGGTGGCGCAGTCGGTTAAGCGTCCGACTTCAGCCAGGTCACGATCTCGCGGTCTGTGAGTTCGAGCCCCGCGTCCGGCTCTGGGCTGATGGCTCGGAGCCTGGAGCCTGTTTCCGATTCTGTGTCTCCCTCTCTCTCTGCCCCTCCCCCGTTCATGCTCTGTCTCTCTCTGTCCCAAAAATAAATAAAAAACGTTGAAAAAAAAAATTTAAAAAAAAAAAAAAAATATCCCTTTATAGTCAAAAGAGAAACTCAAACCAGAAATAAGGATTTAATAGGAAAAGCACTTCTATAGGTACTAGCCTTTCACCACCTAATCCATTCCTACCACAGAACCAATATAAATTCCTTTCTCAGAATTAGGGAGAATAATAACACAATGAGCTGCCTGAATGGGGGGGAAACAGTAGAAGCTATTTCTTTTACACTACACAACACCTGTGATCTTCTACACTGTATAAGGTTCTTGAAACATCTACACAGAAATACAGCAAAATCCACTTAGGAAATGAGAAATATCAAGAAGCAGGCAGGGAGAATATCATTAAAATGTTGGTACAGGTCAAGGGTAAATGTTTCCTTCACTCGTGGGCATCACGACTAAGTACTTTATACTTTGACACATAAAAGATAACTCCAGTACACAATAAAAAGGGAGCTAGATAAGGCACCGAGGTGGTTTGCTGAGAAATGGTTATACACTGTCGCTTTAAAAAGGAGAGAACGGATAATCTGGCATCAATGAAAAAAAGTGCTTTACTCTTTAAAGAATAGGTGCTTTGTTCCTATATACTAATTATAAACTAATAAATCAGATAGAAGCTTCACTAGTTAATATGAGTAACTGAGGGAATACCTTTAATTCTGGTTTTATTTGAGAGGGAGTTTGCTTTTATTATGAGATCATACTCTCTTTCCAATCTTTATATTATGAAATACTTTTCTCATAGCATGAGAAAAGAAGGGAAAAGTACACTTAAATGGGTCATTTTATCTGCACTTAGAAAACTTCCTTTTCTTCCATGACTCTAGGCTATTAAAAGTGACCAAAATCCATTTATACAGGAACAAAGTCCACAGTTCAAGGGGAAGTATGTAACAAAAAGAAGTCCCTAATGGGTAAAAGAAATGAAAAATAGTATCCATAAGTAATGTTTAAAAGAGCTGGGATAAGTTATTTGGAGGAGATGAAGGGGGTGGGGTCTAGATGATGCTCAGCTGTTCTCCATCACCAGAGAGTTAAAAAAACAACAGGGAATGAGTTTAATTAAAAGCAAAAAAAAAAAAAAAAAAAAAAAAAATCAGCATAAGGAAAAAATTCTTGACTCTAAAGCTTATCAACAAAGAGACAAATATAAAGGAGACTGAGAGATTCCTATCCCTCTGGACACTTACTATTAGAATAATGTCTAATTGAATTGACTGGTTTAAGTCAAATGCTGGCTTGAGAGCCAGGCTGCATGAACTCGAAGTCATGAATGCTGTGGGTTGGGATGAGAGAAGGAAGAATAAGAAAGAGGAGGCAGAGGAGCCTTGATATCCTGCCAATGGTCATTTCTGACTGTGAAGAGTATTCTCTTTCCCCCGTATTTCCTTCCATACGTAACTAAAACAATATAATTTTCATATACTTAAGTTTCTCTAGGCCACCAATGTAGAACAGGTGTCTCCAAGAGCTAACAAAGCTGTTGAGGAAAAAGAAATGTGAAAGAGAAGACCAATTAGCTTAACCTAAGAAAAGCAGGAGACCTGGTCCAGTCATTGAAAGCGTCATCTGCAAGATTCCCTCATCTGCCAGATTCATTCTAGGAATGGCTGTCAGGTAGAAATTAATCATGAACACAGAGGCTATCCTATGTAAAACCACACAGGAGCAATCACAGACTAGCTACTGAAAAATCTCCAGCAAGACCAGACCAATACCACCACAAGGAAAAAGACACCACTTACATTAGCAAAATCTTCCAAAGTTGCTCAAGACACTGCCTTCACAGCTCCACCGTCCCCTCATTTTCTTCTCCCCAACCCCTTATATAAAATTGTCACTGATAAACTGTCAGTGTGACTGCTCCCTGAGGGCACCTACAGCTTCATTAGTACACTTCTCACTTCCTCCAGGAAGCTCCTCATCTGTATGTAATTGATGTCTCAACAGAGATCCTATCCACACACTTCAGGCCATCTTAAAGCACTTTTCACTTCTGAAAAAAGACCCCTTAAACTGTGGCCTCTGAGCCAACGAAAACAAAGAGTGAGCTGAATAATGTTTCATTAAGTTAACACAACTCTGCCAAGAATCATACAATCAGAAACCCACTTATAAAGCTGGCCATAAAGAATAATGAAAAAAGACCATATAAAATTCTTCAAATGTTGGAATCATTATTTACCCTGGGATCTAAGGGCTAAAACATAGGATATATGTTCTCTATAATTTTTCCCCTAAATAGAGACTTTTAAAATACTAATTCCCCTGCTAGAGTGCTGCTTCCTCCCTGAAAGCCATTAGGGTTAATAACAAGCAGAACCTTTTTTGATCTCTGTGGATGAAAATTGTACATTCTCCAGTTTTTTCCTTTTAAATAGTAGGATGGTTGCTTTTGATTTTAAACATGCAATATAAATTAGGGCCACGAAAAGAGAAATTCATTTTTTTCTTGTTAATAACAAGTTATAAATAGAAGGTGAAGAGAGTGAAGGCTCTGTAGTGATACGATCATTTCATATAAAATATGTATGGGTTCTGCAGCCAGCAATGCACTGTAAGTCAACTTAATATGTGTGAGCAAACTCATGATATACCAATGTATTATCCTCAGAAAACAACTCAGACACAAATATACCCATAAATCTCTGACTAAAATAGCCCATAAAATTCAAAATATTTTCTTTGGGTGACATAGATCTATACTTATATTGGCATAAATGGTCATGGGTTGTCAACAAAGATATATCAAGTGATTCACCTAAATCACTCTTCAATCTCTATAGCTAAAGCCTGTAAAATCTGAAGAGTTTACCTTCTTGAGTCTGCATGTCTAATTCTTATTAACTTGACAAACTGTTTAGTAGGAGTCAAAGAAACGTAACTATAGTTCTGTGTCTTGTAAATTCTATAATCGATAATATACCACTTTTGCCACTCTGTAAAATTTTCAACAGAACTTTAAAACAAAATACCTTGGCAAAAGATCACCCATTTAATAAGAATGTTTCTCTGGCCAACTGACTGCAAGAGGAGGACTAAAGCATTACTGTTATTATCTCAAATCTAAAGATTCAAATATTACTGACTGGAATCAAGCTGCTAAGATTTCTTATTACCACTTTTTGTAAGGGCTTTTTAAAACAAATACAAATTTAAAATATATTAAAAATACTTAAAAAATATTTCTCTGCTTACCCCCTTTAATGGTGCAGTGGATGTCAGTTGATCTTTATTCATTTGAAATAACTCTATAATAGCTTATTCTCTGGATTGCCACAAGGCGATGTTACCGATTGATAGTTATTATTCACATCAACACTTCCGGCTCTTTCATCCCAAAGGAGGAATGAGAGAGGAGAAGAAAAAAACCAGATGGTGGGACCCTCCCCTTTCCCTCCCCCTCTCCCCTCTGCCCTGGCTCCCAGGTCCACACATCCCCACCTTCACTCTCTGATTATATTTTCAAAGTATATTTGTACAGCTGTTAAGAAGTGCAGAACTTGCATCCATTCTAACTTCTGGTTCAAATATGTATTAGAAACAGATTCAGCAAGGAAACCACCTGAGCTGGCTCAGGACTTTACTATCAATTTGTAAGAAACCATGTGATACCCTACTCCTTAATTTGGATAAGCCAGGGGTTCCTCTTTGTCAAATTCTCAAGTCTATAATCAGAATAGATTTAAACAAATGTTGGAAAAGCAAACTGTAGCAATGACTCCTGGCCGTTAGTGTTCCTTGTGATTCCAAGAGAGTTCACAGTGGTTACAGCCTGGCTTTTGGTGTCACATACATCTACCTGGCTTACCACTTGGATGAGATATTTAACATACCTAAGTTTGTCTTCTCACAGGTGAAAGAAAGAGAGAGAGAGAGAGAGAGAGAGAAAGAAAGAAAGATTCCTTTCCTTCCAAGAAAGAAAGAAAGAAAGAAAGAAAGATTCCTTTCCTTCCAAGCAAGGAAGGAAGGAAGAGAAAAATAAAAGTAACAGAGCCTAGAAAGACTAATCATCTCCTAAGAATGTTGTGAGGGTTAAACCATATACATGTAAACAACTTACAGAGGCTGGGTCTTAGAGGCATTCATATTTTCAATATCTAGGTCTGGCAAGGTTCGTGGGATATAAACAGAAGAATATGGTATTTACGTGGATAGGAAATATAGTTATCCTAAAAGAAGCATTTGTGGTTTGCCATAAGATGCAAAAGTGTAAAAGTCAAGGAATATTCAAGGAAATAAGCTGTTTACTGTCCGTTCAGTGATTCCCCAAAGCAATTTCTCTAATGCAACTTCAAAGGAGAAACCAGAAAATCTAGTCTCGGTCACATTAGCTGGAGATGTGTGGGTATGTGTTATTGTGTGAAGTACCTATCCACATTTCAAATTAGGGGAATTTACTCATCCTGCTTTGTTTTGGTTATTGGCTGAGTGCTCTCACCCTGTCTCCACCCCTTTCCAGCCGCTAAAACCCTCCCACTGTTTCTTCTGAAATTCCGAATTAGTCATTTAGCAAAATCTCCCATTAACCTCCATCTCTTCTCAGAATATTCCACTCACATCTTGGATCTACAACAAAACCCGACTCTCTCCAGTGAACACTGCCACTTTCCCTGGAAGCCTCTCAGGCAGAAGTCCCTCACTTTTCCATACATCTTGTACTACTGGGACTGGAGATGGGATAGGTGGTCTCTGTTTCCCCTTGCTGCTTATTAGACGCCTCCAGCATGCTATCTCACTCCATGAGACCATAGTAACAACTACCGCTCCTTCCTGCACTCATCTACCAACTCCTGGGTTACCCCTCTTCATGTTTTGAAGATTTTAACTCCTAAATGTCACACCCTTTCAGTGCTAGTTCTAACATAATTGCCTGTTTCAATATCCACACAGATGATTCTCTAATACTTTACACCTGGGCTACCACCAGCCTCTACGTCTTTGTGCAAATAAGAAAAAGCAACATTTCCTCCAAGGAGACCCAGCTCCATCCCATAGCACTAGGCTGAGCAAACAGAGGGCTGCTGAATTTCAGCCACTGATAATGGTCCCTTCAGTCAGGCCACTCTGAAGAGGGCGCACACTGCCTAACCATTCATGACAGCCTTAAACCTAGCCCCCTTCTTTCTTTCCTCTCATCTCAGACATAAATTCCATAATATCGTCCTAACCTCAATTTCGTGCATTCCACTCACATCACCTATCCTTCTAACTCATTTTCTCTAGAACACCAAATCAAACAATCTTATAAGGCCAATCTCTTCATCCATTTAATAGATCCCATTTCCTCTCATCTAATCAAGCACACGGCCACAGGTCACCTTCCTCATTATCAAATTCTCCTCAACTGGATTCTCCTCATCCTCATCCAGTTGAGGATATCAACTCAATATCCTCATTATCTAGAATAATTAGAATTATTCTAATATTTATCTCTCATTTTAAAAAAAACTTTATTTTTTAAAAAAAATGTATTTATTTATTTTGAGAGAAGGGGGAAAGGGCAGAGAGAAAGGGAGAGAAAATCCCAGCAGGCTCTGCACTGCGGGGCTCAAACTCACAAACTGTGGGATCATGACCCGAGCCAAAACCAAGAGCTGGACACTCAACTGGCTGAGTCACCCAGGTGCCCCAAAACAACTTTCTTTTGATTCCACTTTCCCTTCTAGCCATTTTCCCATTTCACACCTTCCCTTTATCTCAAAAATCCTTGAAAGAATCATCTTTTGGGGACTCCAATTTCTGTCCTCCTATTCTCTTGAAACCACTCCACTCAGGCTTGCAGTCTCAGCAGTGGACAGAAATTGTCATTGCCAAGTTCATCACCAACCTCACAAAGCTAAATCCAATGGTTATTCTCAGTCTTCACTATAAGCTGATCCATCAAAAGCATTTGGCACATTTAAGGTGCTTCCTCCCCAGAAACACTTTCTTCTCTTGGTTTCCAGGACAGACATGTTCTTCTATCCATTTATCTTTAGTCGCATTTGTTGTAATTATTTCCTATAATTTCTCCAAGTTCTTAAAATTCAAGTGCCCATGAGCTCAGTCTTTGGGCTTCTTCTCTCTTCTATCTGCCTTCAGTTCTTTGGTGATCTCATCTGTTTATGATCTTTGAATATCATCTATAAACTGACCACTTTTACACGTGTATCTCCAGCAAGATCTTCCCCATGAATCCACGACTGATAAATCCAATTATTTAACACATCCACCTGGGTGTTGAAAATGAAGGTCATACTTAATATGTCCCAAACTGAGTTCCCTATCAACAATTCTGTCTCCTAAACTAATTCTCTTGCAGATTTTCCATCTAAGTTGAAGATAATGCTAATTCTTCTACCTGCTCACACTCAAATTTGGGGGTTATCTCCAGCTCCTTTCTTTATGTCACAGCCATACTAATTTTAGCAGCTGCTGTTAGATCTAGCTTCGTATATATCCAGAATCCAATCACTTTCCAGCATATCCACTGCTACTCTTTTTATTCAAACTCTTATCTGATTATGGCAAAAGCTTTCTAACTGGTCTCTGGTTTTTGTCCTTGTTCCCCTATATATATATATATATATTTGTAATTAGTGCTCCTGCTATACTTTAGCTTCTGCTAAAATCTATGTGAGCTCCTTGTCTCTCTAGCTCAAAACCCTACAAGAGTTGAACATCTAATTCAAAGCAAAAGGCAAGATCAAGGCACCATAATATCTGGCCCCATAACTTCTCTAACTTTGTATCTTACCATCCTCTCCTTTGCTCACCCTGGCCTCCAACCACACTAGGCTCTTGATGTTTTTGGAATATTCCAGGAACTCTCCTGCTTCAAGGCCTCTATAATTGCTGCTTCTTCACCTAGAACTCTTCATCCTTAGATACCTGCTGCCTTCCTTATTCCCCTCAGATCTTTCTCAAATGTGCCCCTTTCTTTGACTCTTATCTCATTTATTTTGCCCCATATCACTTTTTTGGAACTGAAGAAGCTATACATTTTACATACTTATTTTGCTTAATGTCTGTATCTCTACCCATCTAAGACCCAGGGGAGGTCTCTTTTTGTTCTTGTTTTTACTGCTGTAACTGCAGTGTTGAAAATAGTACAGGACACACAGAAGCTCAATAGTTTGAGAGAGAGGGAAAGAGGGAAACACAAGTGCCCATTGAAGCCAGTAGTGCAACAAGAGGGATAATCCAGTAAGATTCCCCCTCATCTTTCTGAAGGAGAACAGTTTGCTCCATCTAGCAGCCCCTCCAGAAGGCCAAAAGTTGCTGTGCATCTCTGCCTTGTTCTCTCTGTAACCACAAGGCCCCGTCAAAATTCACAGTACTACCACAACGATAGCATGGGGGTGAGGTGAGTTTTCAAAAGGTGTAAGAATAGGGACCTCAAATTCAGTGAGAGTTGGTTTTCAAAAAAAAAAAAAAGTCCACAAAGCTAACTTCAGCCCTTTTATTAAGAATCTGTGTTTCCTACTTTAATTCACAACCTCTATTGCAGATCAGATAGGCACTGAAGCAAAATCAGTCTCCTGGGGACTATCAGAAATCATACCAACTTACAGGGCAGGAGTGTCCAGTCAGAATACAAAGGGACTATGTGTGGCCGTTAATAAAATGAATGGCTTTGGGCTATTACTGAAATACGATATTTCTGCAAGGATCCTTTAAGATTTGTTTGTGTAAAGATAATTTACTGATTTCTATGAGTCCACCAACAGAGGCTTTAATGACACAGTCTTCCTCCTGAATCATGATCTGGGTCCACTTTGTGAGACTAGTGGGTAGGGTAGGAAAAAGTACAGCAGCATTTGTGGAACAAAGATTCGCTAAAACTGCAGTACAGGAATTATATACACTAATGCAATCATAATGCACATGTCTTGAGAAAGATAAAAATGAATTAACATGGGCAGAATTCAGAGGCAGAAAATGCCCCCTTAGAATTCTGGAAGGGTTGCTCACTTTTCAAAAGGGTTTCACGAGAACATAACTTATTTGGTCCTTGTTTCATTGTTAGGAATACTAAGATCATCAAACTACTTGTGATCACAGGAAAAAAGAAACACAATCAAAGACAAAACAGCATTCTCTGTCTCACATAAGAATAAAACCACCGGATACCCCCAGTAACACCCTCATCTTACAGGAGAAATATACTGAGAGCACTTGAGAATATTACCCAGAAAAGTCCATACTTTAAAAAATAACTAAAACAAAAAGCAAATAAATGCATATTTTTCTTAGGTGATAATCTTTTGAATAAAAATTACTTGATGCTGAATCTAAGCAAGTGGTAAAAACGTAGAGAAGAAATTATATCTATAATGGTCAGGAATTCAATCTGTGAATTATTGGACTTCTACGTAATTTCTAAGAGTAAGGTTTATATCTTAAAGTTCATCACACTTACCTCCATTTCCTTCTCCACTGGCATTGGCCTCTGCCATTTCTGCGCCATCCAGTTCAGACTCACAGCCTAAATCCAATGTTCCATCAGCTGGGCATGACGACTCCTCTTTCTATATTATTTTTAAAAAATGATGATTTATGGAGATGTACTGGCAACTGAAAACATTTAAAATACTTTCAGAGTCCTAAAGTATTACTACTGTTACTTATAACTTGGAATTTCAACAGATTTACTTAATGTAAAATTAGTCCTTCAAAAAAAAAAAAAAAACTAGGAAAAGTACGCTGCCACAGATGATTTTTTGTAGATAACCTTTTAAAATCTATACAAAAGTGACATATGCTGCTTCCATTTTTTTTTTCAATTCTACATTCCTCCTTATATTAGGAAATGGTTTAACAACTCAGAATTTTACCAGTACATTAAATACCCAGGTACCTACAAAAAGCAACTGAAATAATACAAGTCTTTTTGATTAACCTGGGTTATTTTGTGAAACGCACACAGTGATGAGGGCCTAATGCTTAATGGCGGAGAAAGAACCTTTGCTTCTTTGCCAGGTATAACGTTTAGCATTAAAAACAGCCTTCTCAAAGGAAATTAATGACCTTTAAAGGTAATCCATCATTTATTAAAAACAGTGACTTATTTTTAAAATATAAGAAAAATAAGTTGACTTATTATTGTTCCAAGTTACACAACCATTTGGAGACCATCGGCTTTTATCCTCTGGAACTTTGCATCTTAGATAACACTTCTCATTCTAGTTGGGAAGGGGATTACACTAAAATAATTAAGACTCAATCATCTGAGTCTTTTTATGTCATTTCTCTATTCTTCTCACACAACAAGAATGCATTATTTAAAATTCCCTTGCTGTTTTAAAACTGAACGATTAATTTAAATCAGCAACTTTTCAAGAAGGATGGATAAACTTATTTTTATAAAAGACAGAAAGGCACACAGGTGTGAAGTCTGTATATCAACTGATGGTCATTAAGTCAAATAGTTTACGGCAACTGTGATCATCTTAAGCTCTTGGCTGATGCCTCATGGCACTCCTCCATGTAAATTTTTAAGAATCAAGAATTTTAAGGAAGCCACAACTATTTTCCGTTACCATATGTTATACTGAAACCACAGATATGCTCTCCTTGAAGAAAAATGTCATTGTTTATTCTTAATATGAAGTCACTTTTAAGACATCTGAAAACATTTAAAAGGCATAGGGGTCACTTTTCTACCCTTCACCCAAATCTAATTTTGTTTACCTTCACATGTCTGAGAAAACGCATGATACGCAGTAATAACAGACATAATACGCAGAACAATCCAACTTACTTTGAGAGCATAGAGGCCTGACTTTCCAGGGATTTTGAAGAATGTTCCATCCCCTATTCGAGTGTTAGTGTGAAGCATTGCATTCAGACAGGCTAATGGAGAAGTTCCACTAGAAAATAAAAGTGTGCAAAAATGAAGCAGTCTGAGATGCAGTTTCTGTGGCAAAACTGTTCTCAGTCTCTCAAAAAAAGACCTTCTCACATGCCTTTTTAAAATATCCTTCCAACCCTGAAAACATCTACATTACAATAACAGGCCAGTCCAGTTTTGCCAAAGTTAATCAGATGCATCTGTCTTATAGGCTTCAGGCAAAAAGTCTCCTGAATTGAAATTATGCTTTTATTCATAAAGCAACCAACACTTTATTTCCAAGAAACCAAAGCCCAAACGTTAATGTGCTGTTATTTTACAAATAATACCACGAAGCCTCAGTTTTTAAATATTACAGGCAACTTGATGGTTGCACTTGAATGATCAAATAAACCAAGTTCAAGGACAGCTCCATCCTATAGGTTGAAAAGCAACAAAAGAATAATAAGAAACCAGGGAAGAACTGATTTGAAATTACAAGTATTTAAGTTACTCACAGGACTGCATTTCTCACACGGCCAAATAAAAATGTCTATCTGTGTTTATACCTCTGATACAGCTTCTACGATGACATCAGTTGCTCAGATTCGTCAATAAAAAAGTATGTGTTTGGGAATTCTACCCAGTTAATAATTATGTTCTGTAGTAAAACTGCAAGTGACTGAATTATGAAAACAGATTTTTTTAAAGAAATCAAACAGAATTAAACTAATAATTAAAAATATCAATGCACATATGTACAAACATTGAAATGCATTCATTATACTTAGAAAGATGTTTATGAAATGTATATGTATGTATTTTCTGGAGTAGACTTTAGAACTTTTTTTTTTGTTTGCAAACTAGTATTTTGCAAACCAGAAGTTAGAGCTAGTATTATTACTTTCATTTGCTAATGTTGCCATTTACATTTTACTTCCTAATATGCTAAAAGATTGATATTTGATTGAACCAATATTGATTAGAAGCCCTACTCCACCCCATTTGTGTCATATGGGTTCTGGGTATTTAATCCAAAATATTCTCAGAGAAGAGAACCTCTAGGATATTAAGGTTTTGAAATTTGAATTTCTATGACAGAAACATAGTTTTGCTTACTAAAAGTTTCTAAAAACGAAGACTATTAAATCTCTTACCTACTATGAAAACTCACAATAAAATTAAAAGGCTAAATTTGCCAAGTTGCAACAGCATGTGTGTGTGTGTATATTGCATATATTGTATATATTGCATATATATACATCATAGTCATAAAGGTTTATGAGAATTACAATAAGAAGAACACTCTCATTTTAGGAAGAGGCTTCTCTTTGCCAACATGTCAGTATGATCCCATTGGATCTGACAGGAAGCAAGAGCCCTAACATAAATTTGGTCATAGAACAATGCAGTGATAACACTAAAGTATACGTGGTAATTCTACTGTGTGCATTTATGTAATATCTTTCCTTGGGAGGCTTCTCCAAGTTTACAGACCTCATTTCATTATTTTTCCTCACAAAAGATTTTTTGCTCATATTTCAAGTGGGCTAGGCATACCTTATACAGTAAAATATATTCATCTCTCCCAGAAATATCTCTGTTCATGAACAAATTCCAGATAAATAATGCTATACATGTTATACTGAACACTCCAAAATACCTATTTTTGTCATTTTCTCTTTAGATAAAAGCACAGACAAATTGAAGCTGGGAAATTATTATGCCAGATTTGTGGAGTTTTAATTTAGTGAAACTGTCAGAAACACAGACTTTCTGTAGGGACTTGGCAAGAAAATGTTAACACTATAAGTAAAATAGAATCCAATACATAGAAATGAAAAAAAATGCAGACTTTTAAAAATGTAACAATAAAATTGCCCACCTAACAGCAAACCTCACACACATTCTTCTTGCTTTTTCCTAAAGTCCTAACACAGATTTAGAATATGAAAGAATACTACAAATTTAAAGACAAAAAGTGCTAAACAAATGCAATTTAACATCACTACAATTTACATTTTCTTTCTAAGGTGCAGTAAATGAAGATAATTGTAGAAGATAAATTGACTACTAAGTAGCAGTTTAATGCTATGCTTGCTGCAAATGTAAGTGATAAGCACCCAGTTTCATATAAATAATAAGCTCTGTGGAGCATGAATATATTATTAAATTATACTGTTTATTAATTCCATAAAGTAAAGATTTACTATGGAAATATTTAAAAATATGTACTTCACAATCACATGACAGTGTATCCCCAAGTCTCAATGACTACCGTCATTCTCCCAAATCATTCCCAAAATAAACATACGAAATCTGTTTTATTTCAAAACTAAACAACATTTGCATTTTAGAAGAATTAGAAAATATTTTGCAATGAAATGCAAATTTTACAAATCAAATCACTGGCTGATTAGTCACTTAGTTTTAAGCTTACAACCTGCATTTCTTTACAGAAAAAAAAAACCCTATATTAGGTCTATTTTTTTAAAAAACAATAAAACATTAGCATCAACTGTTTCATCCAATGCAGAACAGACATAGGAAAATGCATTTTAAAAAAATCCTTCATACTATTTATTTATTGCTATTAGCCTCAACAACCCCATACAGTCTAGAAATTTGGATTGCTTTTCCTGAAGAAATGAATGTCTTCACGAACTATTACTGAACAGTAGTAAATAAAAGTCTTATTTATATGTTTTTATTAATTTCGTATTAAAAAATTAAATCTAGCAGGCATGCCTTGGCCTGCTTTGAAGAAAATATATTTATATATGTTTATGTATTAATATATATTACAATGACTTACTGTGGGCATGAAAGAAGATAAGACAAATATATGTTAGAAATGTATTCTTAGATAGCATGAACAACTTTTACATAGCATTTCATATTTGTAATTAACAAAAAAACACATTTCGTTCACAGTTAAGGCAAGCGTTAATTACCTCAGTTGGAACTTTAAAAGTTAAAAACTCTATAATAAAATATGCATGTGTGTATATGATCTGAAATAACAAAACAACATTTTAACAACAAAAAAAACTCTGAACTTTCAAAAGTTACTTACTTTCTAAAAAGATGAGTTGGAAGAATCGTGATATCCCGAATTATAAAAGGAAAACCAAGAAAAAAGGAAGAAAAGAAAGTTAGTTTTCCAACTTTAAATACAATTCTGCATCTTACCATTTCAATAAACAGGGCAATATACAAGACACACACTGAACTTGTAGTTTTGGCTGCCAAGGGGGAGGAAAACCTGGGGAGCTGGGGTAGAAGGTGACTCATACTTCCTTCCCTAATGCCTCCACAACGTTTTCATTCTGTCCACAATGCACATGTATTTCTGTATCATAAATATAATTAGAAATAAATAAGAAGGACAGTATTTGTCCCCCGTTCTTTTCTTTCTGCCATTCCCTTTAATTGGGCCCTTTCCTATACACCTGCCAGGGTAGATATACAGCTTATTCTACTTGTTTGTTTTTCTCCCTAGACTGTAGGGTTGTGGAACCCTTCTGGTTTGTTTTCATTTCCCACAACCCCTGAAGCAGAACAGGGGTGGAATTTGGAGGCAGGGGAGCAGGCATAATTTAAACTGTCTAGACATCAAAGAACCCCCAGAGATGCTTTGCAGAGCCCTGGTGCTGTGTGAACTACAGAAAACCCATTGCTTTATCACATCAAATTGCTGACAGAACACATAAAATTTTACTAATAGTGCACACTTAGTGAAGGGAATGGATAGCCTATCTATTTTAATAATTTTAAAAACCACACACACACACACACACACACACACACACACACCCAGGGAATACAACTGGAAGAAACATACCCAGGGAACACAATTGGAAGAATATTTATAGACATGACAAAGAAAATATCATAATTGTGGTACTCCATTCCTTTATGTATAAAATAATAATGCTATACAATATTTAAGTAACACAACTTTTAGACTATTTTACTAAGTATCTCTTAAAAATGTCAGATAAAAGCTATTCCCAAAAAACATTTTCAATCTAATTTTTCAAATATGGGAGCATCAAAAAATTAACCCTGAACAACATAAGTCTAAAAACTCAACAAATTCAAGAAGCAGCTGTTAACAGCATTTATTGTGTTATTAACAGTTATGTGCTAAGTGCTATTAATATAAATTAATAGAAACAATTATACGTTCACTCTCCTTTCAAAAAAATTCTTAATAGCTCCTTTCAAGTACTTCCAGTATTGACGGCTTAAAGACAATATCTTAACTGTAAAGGCTATATTTTTAAGAGGAAATTATGTGGGCCTCTGGGGTGCAAGTAATATTTTAGCTCTTGATACAGGATCTTTGTGTTCACTATGTGAAAATTAAATTGTTTACTTAGGATTTGTGCATCTAACTATAGTTATACTTCACCAAAATGTTTTTAAAATCATAAAAATGAACAGTTCATTTTTGGATTTGTCTATTCATTTACATATTCAATGGGCAAGTCATTACTAGTGGAGAAGAATAAACAGTGAGTGTTGATGACTCCTTAACACATACAGGCACACTGTACACCTGATGTATCAGTAACCTACATGATTAAAAAAATTCTAGAAAGTCAAGGCCAAACTAACTTCTTACTCTTGAGAAAAATTACCACCAGCCTGGAACTCTTGAAAATGACTGAAAATAAAAACTTAAAAGCTATATACATTACCTAAATAATCCCAGCACATAAAATTTAGCCAAAGAATGACCTAACGCAACCTTGAAATTTGATTTTGAAGACAAAAACAGTGTTCCAAACTCTTATAGTGCCTCTAAGAAAATCACTAATGAACAGTTTTAACCAGCACAGACATGAGATATAAGTCTTAAAAATATAAAAATAAATAGGAATAACCAATTAACTCGAGAGATGTGTCATAAAAGGAAGATATTTTGCATATTTCCATGTGAAGAATATCCACATGACTTTCAAAATTCAACATGTCTCTATGGTAAAATTAGAAATGCAGCACTGGTACTCTCAGGAGGTAGATATATCGAGGAATGAAATAATTACCAAGTGACACATGTCATGCAATGCTCAAATCTAGAGAAACAATTTCCAAACCTAAGCATGTCTCTGATTGGCCTGAACAATACAAAAAGATACTCTTCTTAGGATAAACAGGAATTTGAACTTAGATCTTTTATTCACTTTGGAGACCTTACCCAGCTACCACCAGGTAGACTACAGTGGTTCATACAACCACGTTCATTAAAGTGACCTTTTGTTTTAGGAGGCAGGGTTCCCAAAACATTAATACAGGACAAAAGTATGCCCAGTATTATTTTAAAATAGTACCTATAAGGAGAAAAAAATAGGCCTCTACAAGTGTCAATTAAAGCCTATAATCCAAATTATAATTTTTAAAGGCCCCCAACTAAAATCTGAGGTGAGGCATCTATAAATCCAGACACTGAATAACAACACAGCACACTATAGCTGGACGTTGACAACTGTCTCTCCCCATGCCATGTTACCACTGCTATACCAGGAGAGACAACAGAGCACAAGGAGTAAGGCTGGGGCTTCTGGAGCCTGTCAGCTTGAATTCAATGGAGGCTACACCATTTACTAGCTGTGTGACTTCAGAATTGACCCCTCTGGGTCTCAGGTTCCTCAACTACAGAATGTGGTAACAGGAGTCACTATTTCATAGGGGATTATTCTGAAGGAGCAATGACTTAAAACATGTAAAACACTTAGAAATGTGTCTGGCATACTGTTAAGTGTTCAAAAGATTGTGAACTATCATTTTTATGAATACTCCTCCTCCTCAAAGAGACCAACATCGAGAGGTACACAAGATGGCTAATGGAAAGAATTTAACTATTTTGTAACTTGTCTGAAGAACTGGTTCAGGTTAAGATTTGGTCTAATTTCATTTTCATTTCATTAGCAAAAATAAGTGAAGACGTGGAATGCATAAACTCCAACCCCATCGCCTTTCACATGTGAATAACAGTGAAAATAAGATATTCAATAAAGGTAGTAGGGAAAGAACAATAATAATAAATATCTGTTATTACAGTTCCCATTTACCGAGCGTTTCGAATGTGACCGGGCTTTCACAACTATTATTTATATTCCGTGTAGCCACCATGAGAGGTAAGCATGATTTCCAGTTTCGCAGATATAACTGAGGCTGAGATGTGAAAAATCTTACTGCAGTCAAATAACAACTAAGTGATACAGCTGAAATCCAAATTCTATTCTGATTCCAAAGCCCATGCTTTTTCCACTCTCCCACATTCTTCTCCCCACAGTTGCCTCCTCCACTTAATTAACCCTGGATACTAAAAAAGAAAATGTAGCACTTGAAGGAAACACACAAAGAGAAGCCAGATGCTGGCAAACGATAAACGTGGTTGGTTCCATCCTCACTCAATGCCACCTATAGCAATGACGCCCTCTGGGTAGATTCCATTATTCCAAGAACTAGGCTGCAGAAGATGACATCGCCGTTCATCTTCCTTAGGTAATGCTACCTCTGCAAATTAAAGAAGAAAGAACTTTGAGAGAATATGGTAGAGAATTCAGGCCCATGACTGAGAGGACTCTGTAGAATTGGATCATTAAAGAATAACACGACCCGTTAATTGAATAAACATTTATTGAGCACGTTATATATGTCAAGTTAATCTTGAAATAAATTTGCACTCTGACAGCGCTTTGCACATAAAAGAAATGCAGACTGAGCTCAGCTGAATTCTCTGAATACATACAAAATGACAAGGGATTTAGGAGAAAGGAGCCTTGAGGCATGTGGCACGACAGGAGGAAAATCATTTCAAATTTAAATGTTATCCTTAGTTTATTCCAAGAAGATGACTGAGATGGGTTCATGTGCCAATTTCTTATGTCACCAACTCTAATGCAGGGGCAACCAACCCATGGGCACTGGTGGCTCTTCAAGACTTTATACTATTTCTCCGTTACCACAATCTCAAAGAGAATATTTTCAATTAGGCCAAAAAATATATCTTTCAAAACAAAATGGTGAACTTCATACATTAAAAAACAGACATTACTTCTATTTGGTATGATAAATTAGTTTAAATAATGATTTAAATTTCTATATTCTATGTGTACTCTTCCTCCTCTCCCAACTTGTTAGCAATGGCTAATACTACAGCATTTCTGAATGTGTTCTATAGGATATTAGTCCCAAGTGCCGCGCCCAAAGACTGTCATATGAATTTTGGAAAAGCAGCATACTGTATGCTTTGCAAACTCACCAAATACATTATTATATAATAAAGTCTGTGAAAAAAAATCCTCCTTAACTCAAGAAACCTCCTTAACTCAGTGTTGCCTAAGCATAAGCAATTAAAAAAAAAAAATCTTTCCCACCATAGTATTTAGCAACATACCCTATTTTAGTATGCCAAGAAATATACTTGGGAAAATGCTATACTATATTTATGACTAGGATCATTAGAAAAATCTACCTAGCAGTTGTAACTCCCAGGAATGTTTAATTTTATTAGCTGAATGCTTAAAATCTTATTTTAAAGGTATACAAAGCATGCGTTACTCTGTGGAAAAAACAATGCACTGTGATGAGTATTTTTCACTGTGTATATTTGTAAAATTGAAAAACATATCCAGGGACTTGAAATAGCATTGAATAATATAACGGAAAGTACTATATATTTGCAGTATTACCCAACATAAATATCATCTTACTCATCCTCCCACTGGAGATCTTCCTCCTGATCCTCTATCTCTCTCACCATCCTCCTTCTCATCACACAGGACTGAAGCATTTCTCAGACCCCTCAAATTATTGTGCCTCAACAAAGTTCATCTCTCAATTTCCCTTTTCACTTCCTCGCATCCTAATTCATGCAGTGTTTGCGTCACCGGTGGACAGTGCTACAGCTCCCCTAACTGTGCCTTCAACATCTCCCTGCTCCAACGCAGCCTACCCACTGGTGCCAAAGCAATGCTTCTATTCAGTTAACAAACAAAAACACTGCTTAGACTCCTCAGGCAAGGCCACACACTGGATTTTATTTATTTAATTTTAAAAACGGTGGTTTCAGAAGCACAAACTCCCAGGCTGAAATCACAGTCCTACCTTCTCCGCCTCTCGGATTACTCTCAGACCACTCTCCTATAATCTGATCTAACCCGGTAAATCATGTGCCTCCACAGTCTCCCATCTCTCGTTTGCTTCGAATGAAACCCTCTGTCTGCATCCCACTCCTTGCTCCGTTTATCACTCAAAATAAAATGTTTAGGGGTGCCTGGGTGGCTCAGTCAGTTGAGCGTCTAACTCTTGATTTCGGCTCAGGTCATGATCCCAGGGACATGGATACAGCCCTGCGTTGGGCTCTGCACTGACCATGAAACCTGCTTGGGATTCTCTCCCTCTCTCTCTCCCTGCCTCCCTCTCTCTCTCACTTTCTCTCTCTCCCCCTTTGCCCCTCTTTCCAGCTCACGTTTTCTCTCCCCCCATCTCTGAAATAAAAAAAAAAATAATATTAAAAAATAAATAAAAATAAAACCTTTAACTACCACCTGTATGGTGACACCATTTGTGATCCCAGGACATCTGTGTATTACAATCTCAACACTTTGAATATCTCATAGTTTCTTGTGCATCAACACTTTTAAGCTTATAACTTTCCTGCCCCTACTACTTACAAGTTTGGGAACTCCATAGGGGATAGGCATATATTTATCTTTGTACTATCTGACAAGCAATACCAATGCACTCAGAACATGTTTGTTGAGACGATCACTGCTATAAAGGTTGCTACAATCATGCATTTGTGGACCAGCAATGAATATCATCCACAGTCTATTTTAATTTATGACTATAATCATGGGTGCCAAATACCCTACACTCCACTCAGCCACACTGGCCATCTTATACATGCATACCATGCATTCCTTTCTCTTAGTGACTCTCCCGCCTCAGTAATGTGATTCCAGGTTTCTTATTAGTGAAATGGTCCTAATTTCCCCACTAGGAAAGGCTAGGCAGACTGAACTAAATGGTCAAATGGTGGGAGTTTGGGGAACTGATAGAGAAAGAAAGAGGAAAGAGCATACATTATTTTCCATAGAAATACAAAAGGTACAAAAAAAAGATTAGCTGGTGTCTACCTCTGCCTCCAGAAGTAGAGCCTGCCGAGAATAAAGCTAACCAAAGAAAAGCAGAACAAAACATGCAAAGAAAAGAGTGAGGAAAGGTGGTACCACTTCGACTCCTGCATTATTCCTTAGGGTTTTCTGTGTTCCCCTCACAGGCCCCTACCAGGCTGGGACACTCACGAAACGTTCAGGGGCTGCTGATAAAGTAACATTTCACAATTTACAGAGTAGAACAAAATTTAAACCTTGGCAATACCAAGTACTGCTTGAAAATGTCCAGAAATAGAAACTATGAAATACCCTGGTGAGAATATAAATTGACACAACCAATTTGGAAAGACATCTGGCAATATCTAGTGAAAAACAAAACAAAACATAAGTATGCATGCTCTACAGACCAGCAATTCTACTTTTTGGTATAGGTCCTAGAAAAACTCATGCACGTTCACAAAGAGACATGATTTTTTTAAGAGGAAAAAAATGTCAATAAACTGAATATTCAGCGATGGATTACAGCTATAGACACAGATATACTTTTACCTATATATTCATAGTAAAGCTATAAATTTCTGAGCTACAATAGTATACAGAAAATCTCTGACACAGATTGCCTCTGAGAAAAAGAAGGAAATCAAAGAAGCTCCAGTTCTTTCTGCTAGACTTAATTTAAAAGAAATCCAAAGCAACTACGACAACATGTCCACAACAGTGAACTCCAGCCACTGGTTGTTGGTCTGTGGCATTTTATTGCATTTTCAACATTTTTCAAAACAGAAAATCACTGATGATTTTGTTCTTCTATCTGAAATTTGGCTTCTCTCTAAATCTATCAGATTCTTCCCTTGTGTCCACTTATGTTATTGTTTACAGATTTTTATGCAAGCAAATAAACACATGGAAATTATATGGGAAGTGTAAAGGTACATTATCACACAGAATTCAAAGTAACGAGTTCCTCTTAGGGCTCCTGTCACTAGAGCATGCAACCTTTGATCTCAGGGTCTAGGTTCGCACCCCATGTTGGGTGTAGAGATTACTTTAAAAACATAAAATCTTTAAAAGTAATGAGTCCTTCCCAACTTCCTCCAACTGTACCTCCTACTTAAAATAATGACTATTAAGGATCTATCATGTTTTCTTCCAGAGCTTTTCCTATTTGCATTCATATACACCTGTATTAATATATTTTAAATTTATTTTTGAAATTTTTAATTTTATTTTCAATACAAATGAGAGCAGTCAGTGCATACTGATAGGTACATGCTTTTTACTTATTAACGCAACCAGGAGATTTTCTCACAGAATATCTTCTCCTCTTAACATTGTACAGATTACTGAATATTCTTAATATTCATATAGTACTTTTAATACCCCATAGAGTGGGCATATCATAAATTTTTAAAGTATTCCCTTATTTAATATTTGGTTTGTATCTAATTTTACCCATTAAAATAGTTCTGCACTAAATAATCTGGTATATACTTCTTTATATATGAGGTATAGATTGAATGTTTGTGTCCCCAACCTCCAAAATTTGTATGTTGAAACCTAGTATCCAAAGTAATGGCATGGGGAGGTGGAGGCCTTTAGGAGGTCATTGGTCATGAGAATAGAGCCCTCGTGAATGGGACTTGTGTCCTTATAGAAGAGACTCTAGACAGTTTTCTGCCCCTTTCCCACATAAGGACTCAATGTGAAGTAGGATGTCCAGTGGGCCAGAAAGCAGGCCCTCCCAAGACTCCAAATCTGCAGGCACCTTGATCTTAGACTCTGTTGCAGCCTCCATAACTGAGAGAATCAAATTTCTGTTGTTTATAAGCCACCCAGTCTATGGTATTCTGTTAAAGCAGCCCAAACAGACTGAGAAAATATGTATAGCTATTTCCTAGAATAGATTCCCAAAAGAATTTTTAGATTAAAAGGATGATTTTAAAATTTTGATAGTTACTTCCAAACTACCTTCCACTGAGAATAACTATTTTCCTCACCCTGGTAAATGGTGGACAGTATTAATCCTTAAATTTTTGTTAATCTATCCAAAATGGAGGTGAAGAGGTGATTCCAGGTAGAAGGAGCAGCATGAAGGCGGCACAGGTAGACAAAACTGAATGTGGTGCACAGAAACATGATTAGTTCTTTGATATTTCCAGAGAGTGAATGGAAGGGAGAGTAGGGTTGGGATCAGCTTCCGGAGGGAAGATGTACACACCATGCCATGCACATGACATTTATACCACACTTTAAATCCCATGGCCAAGAGCTTAGACTTCATGCGAGACATGATAAAGAGCCTCAGAGGACTCTAAGGAGGGAAATGGCCTTGTCCCTTTGTTACCATGAGGATAGATCTAGAATGAGACATGCCTAGAGACAGATCAAGTAGGAGCCTCAATACTAGACTGCAGGGAGGATGACAAGAACGTCACCAGAGCAAGGATGGTAGGGCAGAGATGGGGATAAAGAGTGAAGAAATGCATGAGAAGAAATACAGTGTGAGGAGGGATCAGTGAGACATAAACACTAACTAGATGTGTGAGATAAGGCAGGAGAAGGAACTTGGGATTGCTTTAGCTGCTGCGGCGGGGGTGGGGGAGGACAGTGGTACAATTAGTTAAGACAGATAACAGAGAAGAGATTGGTTTGGGAAAGAAACTATGGTGAATTTAGTGCTGGACTTGCTAATTTAAAGGTATGCATCCAAATTCAGATACATACATGCATCACAGAGTTAATGCTGGGGTTAGAGATAAACACTGGGGAACCATCAGCATATAGGTGATATTTAGAAAGGTGAAAACTGATAGGCACAGATGTAGAGTAATAAAAAAAGAGAAAAATGACTGACTTGAGATTATTATATTCCAACAGTCAGAAAACTACATGAGAAGATATTTCTGAGATGACAAAAAGGAAAAAAAAAAGAATCTTATGAAGGATTTCATTATAATAATGAAGTGTAACTCTAACCTCAGGACATGATGATTTTAGAAGTCAGAATAAATCTCTGTATTCATAGGTAGAAATAACTTATAAATAGGAAATTACCTAGAAGATCTCACCAGCAGGAATTTTTCTTTTAAATACAGTTTTTCTTTAAAAGGTAATATAAGAACATTACAAAATTATCTGTCAATGGATAAAAAGATGAAAAACAATCACTCAAAATCTCCTTAAAACAACTCTGAGCATTTTATAAATTTTCTTCTAGCCTATTTTACTGGTGTGCTTCTATTTTCAAGTTATAATTTGACTAAGCATTGAATTACAATATTTCATTTTACATGATACCCTCTCCATACTATAAAACCATTGTAAATACATCAAATGTTAAACATATTCTATCAACTTGTTTCAAACCATGGTTTTCAATCTGGCTATATCTTAGAATTTTTAGGGCAATTCTTTTAATGCAAATCTTTAGGCAACTCCAAACTAATTATTAAGTAAAAATCTCTGGGTGGCACCCAGGTATCAGCATTTTCTTATATCTTTCCAAATGATTCTAATTTATGGCCGAATTTGAGAACCACTGATATCACTGGTAGGCATTTAAATTATGTCCTTTGTAACTGAGACAGCATTAATATGAATCTCTTAGCACATGTTTTTTTTTTTTTTATTTTCAAAAATATTTTAAGATAGGCTTGCAGAAGTGGCATTATTAATTCGGGATGTTTAAGTTATGTAATGACCTTTTGCAAAGCCAACTGGCTTTTCAAATGAGTTATTTTGGTTTACACTCTCACCAGTAACATAGAGCGGGAAACATCATTCAGAGTCAAGGTGAAGTGTGTGGACTGATTAATTCATTAGGCAAACGAAGAAACAATCTCCAGTGGTTACTTTACCTTGCATTTCTATGATTATTGGTAAGATCAAATGCTTATCCACATACTTGTTTATTCCTTAGTTTTCTACATTGGAGCTCTTTTGTTCATGTCCTTTTACCATGATGCTCTGAGGTCATTTTTTTTTCTTAACTGTTTTAATAGTCTCTTTGTATCATACCTTCAGCATATTAATTGAAAATGTTTTCCCCACTGTCACTTAATATTTTTGATATGAGCACATAAAAATTTATGTAGTCACTTATGCCCATCTTCTTTTCCTTTGCACTTTGTTCTATAGCTTTTAACTGTGAAAGTCACTTCTTCATCAAAGGTGGATTCACACATGAGATTTGAATTTTTCTAACCTTCTCCCAATTGTATGACTTTTCGTTGGTAGGTTTTCAACCACGTATGTATCTTCCTCAACATAAAATACAACTACCGCCATTACATGTTCAATAAACATTTCTCACTTTTCATGGCTTTCTATGGTTCAGAAAGAAGAGCAGAGTTTTCCTGCCCATAACTGATTCATGTTCCTATTCCTTCTCTGCGGAAGAATCTGGTACTAGTCATGGGAAATTCCTTGGTCAGCAGAATGTCAAAAGAATTCAGCTCAGAGTTTTGCTGGCTCTGGGGAAATTTTTACCTTTAAATGTTTGATAAAGGAAATGTCTAAAATTAACTGCACCCACCACTACTGTTAAGATTGCCATTCACATCACAGAACAAATGTCAACTTAACTTAGTTGTGTTCTCTCCTCCTTCCTCCTTTTCCTCTTTCTTTGTCCACTTATATTCTCAAGACAATTTGTTCAGTGGTAGTTATCTGCTTTAATTAGAACTATTACCATAGAAAGATATTAAATAAGCACAGCTTTCTGCTATAAAATAGAAGATTTGTAAAATTCAGCTATCATAGTTACTTGGAAGGGCACGAAACACATCCATAGAATTCATATCGAATTATAAAGTAAAAACAAACTTTACAAAGGGCCTAACTTCTAGGCAAGATCTCTTATGGAAACAATATGCTTTGAGAAAGGAAGAGTAAATACAAAGACCAGTGAAGTTAAGCATCCTTCCCTTCCCCAGACTTAGTTTTGACACTTAAAAATACATCTAAGAATCTGGCAGTAAGCCTAAAAGAAATTTAATACACCTAGTTCTTTAATTTCACCCTCAGGAAAATATAATTCATGAGAGGCAGAAGTTGGGAGCAGGGATGGCAGAAAGGCTTATGTTCCCTACAAGCCATATTGATACTCATCCATATAGGAAAAAAAAAAAACAAACGGTAAGATAAAGTTAAGAATACCCAAGATCAATGCAAATGTAAAAAGAGAATAAACAATGCTGTTTCAGGCTAATGGTTTTGGAAAACTATAAAATTATACACACATACATATTAATAAATTCCAAAAGTAATGGTACTAATACGTTATATATGCGTTACCTCTGTTTTACAGAAATAAACATCTTCCTTAGGAAAAAATGCGCATTTTGATGACCCATGGGGAGAAATGTATCTTTAGACAAAAGAAGACTTCCTGTACATTATTTTACCGCAATATCAATGTTCTAGCCAGACACACAGAGACCCTCCAGACAACAATTCCAGTGACAAAAAGGGAGAAAAATATGTAAATGTAATAGGAGTAGAAAGGAAGAGAATTGGCGAGCCACAGTAATTCAAGAAAAATTATTTTCAACCTGGAGCCCTATTTAATCAACTAACTAAATGGTAACTGATTAAGCGGTTGTTAGAATTATAGAGAACTATCTATGTTTATGCAACAATAAAGGAAATAGTCATCTGCCTTCCTTCATTTTTCAATGTTTCAAAAAACAAAACTTGAGATATCATGGCTTCTGGCCATTTGGCAAACATCTTAAGTAAGCACAACTCCAACCCACTCATTTAACCTGAATTAATATTCTTGAGGTTTTATATAGCCATTTAAAGCTTTCAGGAAATAGTTCCTCGATGCACCTGCCACCTAATTCCATGAAATCAATATTTCACTAAAGCTAAGTCAGGAAATCTTAAGGTGCTGAATTCAATTATGACTGTTACTTCATGAGCCACTAGTAGATAAAACATATCATTGAAATTGAAAATCATTACAGTTAAAGAGCTTTACCTCCTTTGGGGGGGGGGTGTTTTATTAGGTACCATTAACATAATTAATAACAGTATATCACGTTAGGATAACAATAACAACTTTAATATATGATACAGTACTTTCCTATTGCCAAATGCCAGATAATAAGCACAGAGACAACATTCTCTCTGGCTATGCCTGAAATAAATCTATTGTGATGTGGGAAGAAGCTGCCTGTCAATATGAAAAGGAAAACTGATAGCATTGATTCAAACTTCATTCAAAGATGAAAACAAGTATTTACCGAAACCCAGATATATTACTATTTAAGCAGAAAACAAATATTCACATCTTTAGTCATAAGCACATTACACATGAAAGGCAATGGTAAGCTGGGGTTCCACATAGAAAAGTTTTGTAGACACATTAAAAAAAAAAAAAAAACTTTTGTAAACAGTAAACACCTGGAATTGGTCTTCAAATGCTGTCTCTTTTCAGATAATTACTAACTACCTGACTGGCCTCCTTGCATTGATCTTTATAATATTCTGGGATCCAATGTGGGGTATCCCAACTTCATTTCAAAACAAAAGAGAGAATGAACAAATGTCCAAACAGATAAAAATCTAATGTTCTAAACCTATTTATCCCTTAAGTGGCAAACCTTTGGTAATTCTAAAATTGTTCATTTGTCACCTAGCTTGTTAAACTGAGTTTCAAGAAAACTCTAGAAATTTTCAAAACAATCCTGATGCTAGTACATTCCTGTCTTTCATTTCCTCCTAGGTTTGCTCAGGCCGTGTGATAGGCATTCTTTTTCTTCTTTTTTTCCCCCTTTGGGACCCCCACTTCAATTCTAACATTTGCCTGTGGCTTAACATTTCACTGTGATGGAAAGAATGAGCTTTGGAATCAGCAAGACCCAGACTGAAATACCAGATCTTCCACCTATAACTGTGTGAAGTTAGGCAAAAATACCTAACTTCTCTAGCATCAGTTTCCTCATCTGTAAAATGAACAAACATCACCTACTTCTCAATGTTACTGTGTGGATTAAGTGAACTAAAAAATAGAAACTGCTTGGCTTAGTGCCTGACACTGATCAGTTACTGCATAAATGTTAGTTTCCTGCCCTTTTGCCAAAATGACATTCAACAGACAGTTCTAATGATATTTACAGACACACACATCTGTGTTTCTTCTTTTCAGTTTTTTACCTGTATTCTACTATTAGGCTTAATAAACTTCCTCCAAGCTTTTCATTGCCCTGAAGGAAAATAACTGAAGTAATATTTCATAAATAAGCAATAGCCAAGAAAAGGCACCAAGTTTCTAAAGCACATGCTCAAAAATTGAAGAAACTCTAGCATATTCTCTGTAAAAACTTTAAATGCTTGGGCAATTTAAAGAGAAACAGAGACAGTATTTGTGCTGCAAAACTCCTTAAAAGTACAACCCAATTTGATTCTTAGGAAAACAGGGTTAGAATAACGAAGTGCTCTTAGTGAAGATAAAGCAAAACATTTACTGGGAAAACCCAGCCATCACCCTCCAGAATATTTATTAATGTAGTCAGGCGACTTCGCTTAGAAGAACCCCAAGGACAAGGGTGAACAATCAGACTACAACTTCAGCAAGAAAGATCACGGAGATGCAGTCAACGTTCACAGGGAAGAAGGGTCAGATATATAACGAAAAGCAAAATAAAACATTTCTATCTAACGTTGCGGTAGGATTTGCATGTACAGATAAATTGGTAGTCAAAATATGGCCACAGTTTACACAAACTGTAACTCAGACAGAGGAATTAGAAAGCACACCAGGGCCTCCCGAATTTTCCCTTTCCAACAAGTCACACTTCTCAGTTTCAATTCTAGTCTGCACTAGCACACTGACAAAACAGAAAAAACGTATGTGAGCGACATCCATCTGGGAATCACCCTCATAACCTTCTACACAGTCATTCGAATCACACTGCCTGGCCTTCAGGCGTCCAGTTGTCTTCTCAAACCCACTCAACGTGAACAGGGGAATGAGTGACAACTACGCGGTTCCATACAGGAAGACCCTCAATGTCCATTTTCACCCGTCACTAGCTGGTACCTACCCGGAAGGAATGAACGGAACCACTCCAATGCAATCCCAGCCACTCCTGCTAGTTCAAGCATTCGGTTCAGCATCACCTCATGACCAACACGAAAGCAGCTGAGGCTCTAATATAATCATCATGGAAAGTTGTCCCAAATCCTTCATTCGAGGAAGATCCTTCATACACACCAACGCTGTCTCCAAGCCATGCCGGGGTCTGAAACCAGACTGGAAAATATTATATATGTGTATATATAGTAAAACTCCCACAAACCACTCTTCTACTATGTCATACTTATTTATAGCTGCTTAATCCATCCTATATATATAAATATATGTATGTATATGTATATATGTGTATATATATACATACATACACACACATATTGCCTTCTCAAGGTGAAATATGAACATTCAAGGAAAGATCCTTTTCATAGTAGAAGGTAAACTGAAAGCATATGAAGAGCTGGTGCTGCCTGGCAAGGTAGTTGAGGTGGTCCCAAATGGAATATACTCTGTCCTGAAGGGGAGAGAGAAAACACAGTATTGGTTTCTGAGGCTAATCTTCCAGGCTTGGTATATAGGATCACACTATTCTGAGGCTTAAAAAAACAACAAAACAAAACAAAAAACCTTGGCTTTTTCGAGAGATGAGAGAGTAATGCCAGATTAACTCTTGACACTGTTTCATATTACCAAACATGTGCCTTCTTACTCCTGAATCCCAAAGTGGACACCACTTTCATAATCCTGGCTACCACTGCCTTGACTGCATTATCAGAATCTCTACTGATCAAGGAACCCTCTACTTGCTCATCATGCAGACAGAACCAGAAAACTTTCAATGACTATCAACTTCAAATGGTAGGAATAATAATAATAATAATAATGATAATAATAATAATGATAATAAAATCAGTGGAGCCCCAAGAGCTATTATATGTTAAAGAGCAAGAAAAAACCAACTTATTTAAAATATCAATTTCCCCTCTCACTTCTCAATGAATAGGCTCTTAAGAAACAAAGAGATAGATATTATATAGAGTTTTCAAAATTAAACCAGAGAATTCACTATTTTTATCTTCTTGAGACCTTTATTACAATATTAAAGACTATATATTTCCTTTTGGTACCCCTCTCTCAAACTAATGCTGAAAACTAAAACTTTCAATTGCAGCACAAAATCTTACTAAGTTTCTCTATTTCCAGAATGTGTCTGGAATACAATTAAATGGGTTAAATCACTGCAGCATTATTTTCTATGTACTTACCCTCAATTATTATTTGCATTAAGCAAATGGCTATCTGTTTGTCATATATAATTCCATTTAAAATTAATAGAATTCTGTCTTCTAATCTCCATTTCACTTGCTCTACGGGCCAGACTAATCCCATCCTTGTCAGCTACATACAGTAGACACTAAAATGAAAAATCTTGGTAATGTCCATCCAGTGCACTGCCTCCTCTACCCACTCAATATTTACTTTGGTTCCAAAGCCAACTATTCCATTGACATCAAATATCCAGAAACCTGTTAGATAGGTTTGGATCTGAGGTTCCTATCAAACATAATACTCACTATGTTTTTTCCTGGACACTCTCCCACTAATTTCACTGCATCTCATAAAAAGTGACATAGCTCTCAGAAGGAAAATGCAAAACCTAAATGGATCACCTAGGCAAAGGACTTACAAAATACCATACCGAAAAGGAGACCAGCTGGTTGATAGCTCAAACTTACAGTCCACTCGGTGCTCAGCAATATACTATGCTTCTCCTCCTAAAATTTTAAGTCCTCTTGTTTGACACATCGACCCTCTGTTGTATAACTTGAGAGGCTGACCAAATGCAGTAAGTATAATAGTCTTCTCAAACCATCCCTTATACAGATGTCAGCTGAAGATGTGTATAATTAAATATGTTCTATAGAATAAACATGTGCTGAGGTATGCACTATGATGTAGGAACTACACAGGATATACAAACATGAGTGAGGCAGGTCACTAGCTATCTTGCAATTCATAGTTTAGATGGGAGAGAGACATATAAACAAAAACAACTGTGGTAAAGATACATTTAAAACCCCCCTTTAAATACAGAAGAAGGAACCATATTTCTGCCTGGGAATCATGGGGAAAGTTTCCCAGGGGAGATGACAATTTGCATCCTAAATGATAAGCAGGTAGCAGGGCAGCAGTAATGGTTAATAATCAACAGAAGCTAAGGCATCAGCATACATGTAATTTAGTAGAATCCTGGAAATCAGATCACTACTCAAAAGTAAAATATATTCTGTCCTATATTTAGTGTAACAGACAGTCAAACTATTTCAGTGTAATGGAAAACTCCTAGTATACTATGAACATTCAATAAATATTAAACGAAACTGTGAGAACCTTAATGACAGAAGCACACGAATAATCACACAGATTTTTTTCATAAAATTAATCATTTCCTACATGTTCAAATGGAGACCTCCTCAGAGATAGCAAAGTGGATTTTTCAGTAAAGTCTATTCTCCAAAATTTCATTTGGTGTATTTGAGGCTTCACAGTCACATTTCAAACCAAATTTGGATGACAGTGCAAAAACACAGGACTCTGAGACACCTTTCCCCTCCAAACATACCAATTAGATACTCAGGAGGAGGTACTGTCAGGACACCACATGTTAAAACAGGGAAGCTTAGAACGTGGGAAAGCAGAAGAAATATCACATTGATATCATTTGCTCAAAGGGCTAAAGTGTTCCAAGTATGAAAGCTAACTAAAGAAATACAGTTTCTCAGTTACAAACAGGACCTCCCCAAAGCACCTCATTTGACTAAAAATTATTTACTTGCTGGTATATTGTAAAATGGGAAAACCCTTGCCTAAAGTTCCAGCATTGGTCACTGGCAGATATGTTAAAAACGACTCAGGATCTGCTTAATCTAGTAACAATGGCTTTCAATCTTATCACTGAGTCTGAGTTAAGAACATAAACTAAAACCCCATTTCTAACTTCTCATGAAATTTTAGATAAAAACTTGGGTATTAAATAACATTACATACTTCTTATTGAAAACAACACTTTGGCACCAGTGTGCCAAAACATTACTGTGAAGTATCTTAGAATACAAATTTGACTTGAAACCCATCTAATCTTGATTAATTTCTCCAAATTCTTAATAAGGCAGCAAACAGTAAAATCTCATTAATCAAATATCTTACAATTGACAGCACATTTTCCAAATTACATTATTTTCATAACAATCTTAAGATGCAGATAAAGAGTTACAATTTTCCCCCCATTTACTGGAAAGATTAAAAAATGACTGAATGACTTATCCAGGAGAACGCATTATGTTAGAAGCAGAAATGGAGAATTAAAATTTCCATTCACTCAATCAGAAAATATCATGAGCCTATTATATGAAGGGCACCATGGGGAAGAGACAAATCAATGAGACATGAACCCTACCATTAAGGAAATTGCAGTCCTATTATAACAAGAGAAAATCTGAGCGAGTTTATTAGATGCTACAACAAAGGAACACACACATTATGTTATGATGGAATAGGGTGGATAAAATAATGAATTAGAGCCAGAATTAAACAATCCTTTACTGAGGAAGTGGTATAGGAAACTGGAATTGGGCTTTGGAGGTGGGGGATGGAGGACAAGCAATTGGAGGTCATTGCAGGCTGAGCAGAGACTTGAAAATATATGGAATGTTTGCATAAAGTCAAGTGTAGGTAATTACTTTTTCAAATGTCAAAAATGATACTACATATTTAACCTAAATCAAGCCCAAGAATGAGATTTAATTTAAAAATAGATATAACAGAAGTTGGTCGATTTTCCTCAAAAACTACCTTTCCCTATAGTTAAGGCTCTTAGATTTTAGCTGGGAACATGCTTCCTTGCAACAGACTATTCTCCAGCTTCCCATTCAGCTAAGTGCAACTCTGTATCTGGCCAAGGGACAAGAGGAAAACTGATGCACTCAACTTTCCAAAGATATCAGTAAAGGGACTGCATGTGCCCCTTCTCCCAGCTGCTTCTTGGAACATAGATTTGGTGGCAAGCCATGTTAAGACCATCAGGATGAGGACAAAATCCTAATGATAAGGGAGCAATAAGACAGAAGGACCTGACTTCCTGGATATCCTGATGTACCTCAACTCAGCATTCCTGGACTACCTACCTTTAGAATGTCATGTGAGAAATTAACTTTTATTTTTCTTAATCCCTTATTTCGACATTCCATGATACCCAGGCAAACTTATACACTAGCTTATATAAACAGGCTGTGCTGTAAACACAAATTAAAAGTAGTTTCTTGGATCTCAATTCTCAAAACCTAAGAAAAATAATCCGAACATATTTAAATTAATTGCAAAGGGTTTAATATAATTAGCAACATACAATTTTAATAGGCTTTCAAATCTATTTTTACATTTTAATCTATATAACAACGCTAGGCAGAGTAAAAGTCAGAAATCAATATTATCATATTGTAAGTGAAGAATATCATGAATTCATTACAAAAAGAATTTGATAGCTCCAAATTGTATTGAGTTTAACCTCACTTAATCCATAAAATAATCATTACATATATTCCATACTGCACTGATATACTAAAAATCCATTTATAAAGAATGTCAAATGATCTGTCAATGCCGGAAAAAAGAATCAATAAGTGAAAACCAGATTTTTACTTTAAGTTCACATTAGTTTACAATTTACCCATTGGACTTCTCAGTCCACTCAATTTTATTGTGATTACATCTAAATATTTAATTGCTGTCCATTTTTAAAATAGAGAACAGAGGAAAATTTAATACATAAACAAAAATATATTATCACAGTGTGAATGAAAAAGCAGAGCAAGCTGTAAGAGCCCAGAGGGAAAATAGCAACAGAGAACAATGGGTGCTGGATGACCTGTTCGCATCAACTTGTCCACACGCAAATCCATTCACCCTTGTTTCACATATTACCACCTCTGACAGCCATTCCAAAGAACTAGAATAAGACTATTCAATAAAATGATCTAAGGCATTTGCTGAGCTCACTGGCTGCCTACATCAGCCCACAGAGGAAGGAACGTAAGGTGATTGCAACCTCTTCCCCTGTTCTTCCCGTAGTCCTTTGGGCAAGGTCTTGATGGCAACAAGGAGCCACTGAGGCCAGATTCAAGAATCTTAGATCACTAGCAGAAGTATAAATGACAGTACAATCTCCCTTGCACCCCTAACTCCTGCCAACAGTGTTACAAATATGTACTATAGGAGGCAAATAAAATCAGGTAATAGAGGGTGACTGGATCAATGAAAACCCATTGCTTCAGGAAAATCAATTGAAAGACATGTCCCTTCTAATAGTACCTTAGAATGGAAGATTTATCTTTTCTTTACACAGACTTACCTTCACTTACTACTAGGCTTTTGCACCTTCTTCTCAAATTCAAAACTGATTGGTCTCTTCTAAGTTTTAAGATGAGTCAAATATCTATTAGTTTTATTATAATGGACCACTCATTTTCTCTAAGCCTTAGTTTATTGATCTGCGAAATAAAAGTTTAAGACTATACGATCTGCAAAGTCCTTACCAGAAAGAAAATGTTATAGTACTGAGTTAAGCTTCATCTCATCTTACATTGCATCTTAATGCAGTAGAGACTGCTCTGAATGCACTATTTTTAAGGAAGCTTGCTTCCAAATAAATTCTCAAAAGAAATGCTCAAAGTTGGGATAGTAAAGACAACAGCAAATGACCCCTTGTGTAAAATAGCCCTGATGTTACCAAAGGCTGTAATTCTTCAACTGTTAGGAATTATTCAGCCCCCTATTCTTCTATCACAAGAAACTCTTCTAGGTAAGACTAGAAAATTGCTAGAGTGACCAGGTGGTTCAAAACTGGGCTAAGGGAAAGACTAGATTTAAAATTTAGTTAATTATCTGCTCCTACTCAAACTTCTATAGACACTATTTCACAATTTTTCATCACACTTTTATGAGAAAAGAAGAATATACCATTGTATCCAACATAAATACTAATTTATAAAACTTTGAGGGGCGCCTGGGTGGCTCAGTCGGTTAAGCGTCTGACTTCAGCTCAGGTCACGATCTCGCAGTCTGTGAGTTCGAGCCCTGCGTCAGGCTCTGTGCTAACAGCTCGGAGCCTGGAGCCTGCTTCCGATTCTGTGTCTCCCTCTCTCTCTGACCCTCCCCCGTTCATGCTCTGTCTCTCTCTGTTTCAAAAATAAATAAACTTAAAAAAAATTTTTTTAAATAAAAAAAAATTTTAAAAAACCTTTGAAAATTAAGTTATAGGTGGCTGACTCAAAAGGGTGGTATCTAAAAATAGCAAACTAAATAAATTCTAATTTAAAAAAAGTTAGCACTTCTAACATTAAGGCAGGATAAAATAAGTGAGCAGTAAAATCTGTTCTAAGTAATTCCAAATAGTACTTTCTGCATTCCTGATTCAGCACTTTCCTTCTTAGGGTGGAGGTGTAGGGGGATTCCAAAGTAATCTTTGCTAATCCTAATGCTTCAGAATTTAAGATGTGAGCCATTTAGATTTTCCCACTAGCAACAACCTGTTCCAATACATCGTCATGAATGTTATTTTTTTTCTGTATCTAGAACCAGCAGGTCACCTTCAATAAACACTAATTAAGCAACAAATTGAATAATAATCATTGTACAAATTGTTGTATTTCATGCAGACGTGCTAGAAAAGCACTAAGTAATGAATTCAGGTTAGCTGTAGTGGCCTGACGGAGAACGTGCTCTGCTTGGAAATCTTACATCTGCCTTTTGAAAAATGAAAAATAAAAACAAAAAGGAACGAGTAGCATTTTTACCCCTCCCAGTGGAAATACAACGGATGGATGAGATGAAGAAGGACAGAGAAATGGTTATGATACAGATTACCTATGACAGTAAAGGATATCTGATCATTCTTTGCTTAAGATAATTTCCCGCTGCTTCTGAAACCATACTCACTTATCCATTTGAGCCTCCTTTTCTTCCCCTAGATCCATCTCTTAGAAGGAGAATGATGATGTTCCTAACTTAGACTACCCCCATGGAAGCATAGTTTACTCAATCCCATCTATTTCCATTCAGTTGTTTTACAAATGGAGTAGGCGGCACCCTCTAAGATTGCCTTTCGGGTTATCTACATTTTGTTAGCAATTATGCTTTGACTGGTCACAGTTAGGAAGCTCCCCAGAAACAAGTTTCAATCTGTAAGTCCAATATCAACAACAGAGTGAGAATCCTATGAAGCCTTTGATCCACCCCTGCCCTGAGGCAGGTTTCCCATTCACAGCATTACCTTGGAAAACAAACAGGAAGAGGGCGCATCCAAATATGCCCCGGTCCTGTCTGTGAGCCCAAATCTTCACTCATAGTCATCCTCCTCACACTGGACAAGCATAAGAGGTAAAAATTCATCTGCCGCTTTGCATTCTCCAAATGTAAATGGGTTATGGAAATGTCTTTTTCACCCTTCAATCCTATTTATAATTAGGTTATAAGCTAGAAGAGTCTCAATACACCTATCTATAGGCTAGACTTTAACCTCTGCAAGTAACATATAAGACACTCAATAATTAGCCCAAAAAGCTTCTAATGGGGATATGTATGCCATGAGGGGGGAGGGTATTTACTTAATAGAATCACACAACCAGTACTTTTCTGCATCAAAATTGTTTTAGGCTCAGGCTGCAAGTATTGTAAAAGGTTAAATGCAAGTGGTTCTGAATCAGGCATCAAATCCCAGATCTGCCACTTGCTAGCTGGATGAATTGTCTCAAGTTACTTAACTTCACCTGCCTCAATTTTCCTATCAGTGAAATGGGAAATACAGTGCACCGCAATTATCTTTTAAAAAGATAATTCATGTAAAGTCCTTAGCATTGGGCTTAATATAAACAAATGATTTTTTTCATTAGGAATTTTTTTAATCATCAAGCCCCTACTCATTAATTTGCCTGGCATACTCCACAAAGCATGGTGTCTCAATTCTATGCCAAACAAATTAATGAACACATAGATGTGTATTCCTTACCATAATGGCCTTATATTTGTGATGGAAAGACAACACTTCTTGATATGTTGGAATATCATATGTTTTATGAAGAATCCAAGAGAGAATTAGAAATCCCTAAATTTAAAAAATATATGTGTGTGCATCTATACATATACATATATAAGTATGCGTGTGTATATATACATATGTGTGTGTGTATATATATATATATACATATATATATACATGCATTTGATCATCATGCACTAGGATGAAGACATGCGTCACAGAGAAGAGATTAAAAGACCTAACTGAAAAATGACACAGAAAAATGGTCTGGAACCAGCTTGTTAAATCCTCAAAAACAGGGACTACATTTTATTCATCGATTAATCCAGCAACTTCTACAGTCCCAAGAACATTGCATGAGCTTAATAAATGTTGATAGCATGAATACATGCCTTAAAGCTTCCACAAAACCTCAGGACCTAACACTGTCTGCTGAGTAGGCACTTAGTAGGTGCTGAGTTGATTAACATCATGTTATGATATCTACATCTCCACAACTTTATTTTTATTTCTCTGATGTCCTAATTTGACCACCAATTTCCAGACAAAGCTCTCACCTACACACCTGAGTACTGTGAACCTGGTCAGACTGAAGAGTGCGTACAAGCCTCGCGCAGCACCTACAACAGATCTTAACTTCTTTAAACACACGCACACGCACGCGCACACACACATGCACACACACACACACAAACACATTGATAGAAATCACCCGAATTGCTGGCAGAATCCCAGTCCACAATTGTCAATTTGATTCTGCACAGGCATCTCAGGAGTTGTAGGATAAACAGTCTCTAATTGTCCTGAAAGAACTAAGGCTTGTTCTTAGGAATTACACACTGTAGCTTTTAGAAAACCTGGCTTAACAAAATGTCATAATTTTTATTCTTCTGAAAACAAATGAACTATAAAAAGAAGTCCCCATGTCAGCATATCAACTGTTTTGCATTTGAATTATGTTGTCAACTTCAAAACAACAAAGCAAAACTAAAATCATTTAGGCATGTGGCAATTAAGAGCACAAGCAATGAAATTAAGAGATAAAGAGAAAAATACCACTTAGAAAAAAATCAAATAAAATCACCCCAGTTTAATGTCTATTCCTTTCCAAAGGTTTTCATCTGCATAGGATACTTAGACTCACATACAATGTAATTTTACATCCATTTCTGCTTCTATTTCTGTACTGAAATATTTATAGAGAGCTCAGTATTTCTGGAGTAAATTATACCTAGATCTTGATAAGGCTGAAATCACCTAAATTACCTTTTTTTGTTCAATTATTTGGAAGAATGGAGAAAGAAAGCTTGACAGAATAAAAAGATGTATTAAGAAATGGCTATTTCAAAGCTATAATTGCATTCCTTAGTGAATATTGATGCCTTGAGGGTTATATGTAGTCACCAGAGCTATTTTTACCAAAGGTTGCAAATAAAATCCAAATCAATTTATGTTATATGAATATACACATTATATTTGAACACAAAATTTAAGCCAGGTATTCTATTGGTTTATACATTAAGACTAATATATGAAAACACATTATTAGGAGTATATAAAAACAGAAGCACGGTACAGTGTTAAGCATATTGTTATGAATACCCTCCAAGATTAATCAGATACTCAAAGTTCTAGAACATAATTCTTATGTTATGCCATAAATTCTAGCAATCTAAAGTTCCAAATTCTGAATCACTATTATGAACTGAAATTTTGTGTCCCCCAAATTCATATGGTGAAGCCCTAGCCCCCAGTGTAGTTGTATTTGGAGATGGAGCCTCTAAGGAAGTGATTAATGTTGAATGAGGTCTAAGAAGGATGGAACCTTGATCTGATAGGAGTAGTGTCCTTACAAGAAGAGACAGCAAAGAGCTAACCCTCTCTCTCTGCACACACACACACACACACACACACACCCAGGAGAGGACATGTGAGGACCTTGAAAAGGGGACCATCTGCAAGCCAGGAAAAAAGCCAACACCAGAAACCTACACCACTGGACCCTGACCTGGGACCTTGAGCCTACAGAACTTCGAAAAATAAATTTCTATTGTTTAAGCCACCCAGTCTAAGATATTTTGTGACGACAGCCTGAGCAGATTAAGCCAATCACTATTAATATGACTTCAGTCAGGGAACTAGGAAGAGGCCTGTTCCGAATTTATTACATTAGCGTGAGGCATTCGATCTGAAAAGTGCAACCTCTCCATTCAGCGACCTGATCTTACAGCCTCTTACGAAACAACGTGACAACCAGTAGAAATGCACACAAATGTGCATGCACACACCCATGACACAGCTCATGAACGCCTCATGGGGCTCTGCTTCTAACTTCCAAAATCACGAGAAGCTAACGGGGGAAATGTGAGAGCCAAAGGCACGTAGTCACCTGTGGCTGCAACATCAGATGCTTGGCTGTTAAGGCTTTAAAGCTGCCGAAGCCCAGTTTGATTAGGTAGTGCCAGGAGCCGGAACCTTGTAGGGTAATGTTTCACACAATTATTTTTTAACCTGGGAAATGCTTCCAAAGTAATATACAATCTTATTCCCCTGAATCACGTTTTCACAATAAGAAAAAAAAAAGTAGGATGGAATAGAAGAATAGGATCAAGAGTTATAAATTTCCTGTCTTAAAAAAATTACGTCATGGAGGTTACAAGTACAGCATAGGGAATAGAGTCAATAATACTGTCATAACGTATGGTGACAGATGGTGACTGCACTTATGATGAACACTGAGTAATGTAGAGAACTATCATATCACTATGTTGTGCACCTGAGACTAAAAAAAAAAGTTAAAGAAAGCTTAATTTATGACAGATTGCAAAGCTATTTTTAAACAATTAGTGATATCCATGTATAAATGTTAAATTCTTTTTTTATTCAGTTTTATACCATTTAATTTGAAACAAGTTAATTATGCACAATGCCAATGACTGACATTTTAAGTGACATATTTTGGGAAAAACCAAACATACATATAAATGACTGGATTGGAAATTCAAAATCCCAGCTATAAAATGTAATGTATGTTTTCATCATTCGCATCATAAAGCCTACGTTATTGGAATATCATGCATTTATTCAGATAACATGTAACTAGAAAAAAGTACCATACCCAATTTCATCTAATTATCACCAAACATACAACTGACAATATCTTTTGATTCACAGTTTACTAGGTGCAATATATTCTCTGGAGTATTATGGATTGTCAGTTAAGAAATCTACCATAAATGGCAGTGTTTGTTTCAGGGGAAAAAAAAGTATTTAAAAAGGGGGAGACTGGATTTGAAGAGACCAGATAAGAAGATACTACACTAAAACTAGTTAAGAAATTATAAGTGCAAATTTCTTAAAAGAAGTTAAGAAACTCTAACTGCAGAATGAATGGCAAAAAGTAGGGATACAAAGAAGGAAAGATGTAGTTAGGCAGTAAAACTAACACTACCTAAGAACCAACTGGCAATGGGGGCATGACGAAGGGAGTTGGGACTGACTGATTGAGACTTCTAATCTGAGTAATGATGAAGAGTAAAATTTTATGTCAGCTAAGAGGTAAATTATTCTCAAGGCTTGCTTACACACTCACATTCACACACCTATACACATACGTAAATAAATGCAGATTGCCCTATGTTTCTGTTTAATAACACCATTGTCTCATTTGCCCCCGCTAAGTAGCTGACTGTGCACACCATTTACACAATGAGAGGATTAGATGTTAGCAAATGGCAGGGGTAACACTGTGAGTTCACACTGTAATTCTAAAATGCCTCAGCACAAACTAGACCACCATTTCAGTGTGAAAGGAGGGATGCCAACATGGAGTCTGGAGATAAGAATTGATTTTGCAGTAGAAATTATTTGTGTTTCTTTCTTATCTCTAGACAAAACATTTCAGCAGCAACAAAGAATCATCTCCTATAGTACTAATTAGAAACGTAAATCTCACCAAGAGAAATGCCAAGAAATTTTATTGTTTGTCACTATACATGGTAATAGAATTTTCTGACATTTATCCCCCTAGAAAAATGCAACATCTTTAATAAACAACAGTATGAAGTGGAGATTCTAATTTCAGCATATCATAACAGAGATTGCAAAACAGAAAACATGCAAAACCTTAAGGCTACTAGCTCAAAACAAATTTATTCTAAGAATTATCAGTAGGAATAAAAAGTTCTCATTGATACCAGAATAATTACAAAATCTTGGGTTGTCAATTGCATGTTCCACATTGCAAAATCAAAACTATGTCCATATTCTGAGTAACACTAAACACAACAGAGACTGTTTGTAAAGCTTTTCAAATGTCCCTACTGTGGTATGTGATTATAGACTGTTGCTCTGCAAATGGCTGATGAAATCTAACAGATTTAAGTAAGACATCTATAATCTTGCAAAATGTACCTCATAAATATCACCCTGCCCCCACCCAACAGAGGGTTTTTTTGTATTGTGTGTGTGTGTGTGTGTGTGTGTGTGTGTGTGTGTGTTTTATGACTGCCATACCTCCACCTCCATTAGAAAACTATTTGCCTATTAGCAAATAATATGAAACCCAAATCAAAGTTCATGTTATATTAATAACAGCTATCTTGTAATGATAACACCCAGCACCTAAGAAATTATCCCTCACTGATGAGTGACTGTTCTGCTCTCGTGACGTAAGGGCTGCAAGCCTTACTCCCTGACTTTGTGGCCCCTGGATATGTCGCTACTTGAAAGCACATACTTCTTGGGAAACATCACTTTAAAAATTACATGTGCAGAGAAAAATATATCCTGAGGCATTAAAAATCCCTCAGTCCTCTTTGTAAAGGAATTATAACTTCTGAAAAAGCAAACCATAAACAGAAAAGCAGAATTAGGACAACCCCAAATGTCATCCAAACCAACATGGTAACTAAAGTTACTCCTCTATTTCTACAAACATATTTCTAATTACTGGAGACAGGTGCTCACTTTGGCAGTACATACTAAAATCACTGCAGACAAGACCATATTCTACAGAAGCACCCTAACTCCGTGAGGAGGTAGGAATGTTTAGCCAAGCAGTCCAAACAGGCGTATCAAATATCCATCCACAAAAGCAGATTGGAATATGCACATTTTAATCCCCTCTATACAAGCAACATGGCTATTTGATTGACTCTGAGATTCTGATCATCTAAAAAGCATTCCAAACAGCTATGCCTTATCAATTGTTCACAACTCAGAAACACAAAGTGATAAAAGCCTGGAAATACTCAGAATCAGCAAAGCAAACATAGATGGACCAGAGGAAAACTGTATTGATAAAAATCTTCTATGTTATTATACAGAAGGGAATTAAAACCTATCAAATACATTTTCATTAAAAATTCTAGGCAACCATGCCATGATGTTATTTTTTTCAACAAAAACCATATGTCCTTCTGACCTTTTTTAGCCACATGGAAAGAACTTATTTCAGTCTGGCTTTTCCAAATAGAATTTAATCACACACTACACAGTTCATCAATAACATGAAAAAGATACACAGAGCATGATATAGAAAAGCTGTCGTCTTTTTATCATGTCTACTTGAAAAGTATGCAATTTAAAGTGTCACTTGAAAAGAGGAAAAGATAGCATAAAACGTCAAGAATTTCATCACAGTCAAATAAATTAACAATATCACATATACTGAACACATTCAAATACTCGTATCAGCTTTGCCAAAATTATTGGTGTATTTTTTGTAAATTACAAGTTTAAGCCAGAGGCACTTAACAGCGTTTGAAAACAGGCAACCATACAATAACCTTACTTGCTCACATATAATCTGCCAAAGACTATTAGCGTGCATATATTTAATGGGGTTCCCACAAAACTGTTAAGTTTGTTTTGATTAAAACACACAAACTATTAAATAAGATGAAAAAATACAACACATAATGTTAAAAAGAAGCTTCTGACTCTAAATGGAAGCCAAGTCATCACCAAGCACCAGAAAACTAACATTTTTTAATTGTTTTAATGCTTATTTTAGTTTTGAGAGAGAGACAGACAGACAGAGCACGAGCAGGGGTGGGGGTGGGGGGGCGGAGAGAGAGAGAGAGAGGGAGGCACAGGATCCAAAGCAGGCTCCAGGCTGCGAGCTGTCAGTCCAGAGCCCGACGCGAGGCTTGAACTCGTGAATCATGAGATCATGACCTGAGCCGAAGTCGGCGTTTAACCGAATGAGCCACCCAGGTGGCCCCAGAAAATTAACATCTTGAGAAAGATTGTTTACTCAACAAATATTTATTGACTATCTGCTGAGTGTTGGGAGTGTTATATACCCTGCCCCTGGAGAGCCCACAGGTGGGCGCAAGTAGACAAACAAGGACAAAATTACAGGACGGTGAGGTCAGCCCTACAGGAGAGCTGTCTGGCACATAGAATGAAGCCCCACCCCCCATGGTACTTGAAACAAATGGCATTACTTTAAATCCAGGTTCACAATGATGATGGATAAAGACCCAATCTCTCTTTTCTGGAAATGCTAGGTACAAGGGTGAACTGTTTGGGGGAGGACCACTACCATCACCTCCCACCCACAGAGACCACCAGAAGGTCATGGCCACCTTGGTACCGTTCACAATAACTCCCCTCCATGTTATCAGGTATATCACAAATCTGCATTTCTTGGAAAACACATTAATAAATACCTAGAAATTAAGCAGCTATGTATGACCTTATGATGAGGGAATTTCTAAATGTAACTTAAGAAAAATAAATACAGTTATACTTTGTTTACTCAGTTACCATAAATATTTGGAAAACATTTAAGAACTTGGGAGGTAGCAAAACAGTACATTAAGTAGGGAAAATAAATGTCAGAATCTGCTCCCTAAAACAACACACATAACAGGCAGGAAAGCCCAAAACTCACTGAAATCATGTACTTTTATTTTTGAGATGATTCCAATAAGCAAAGTAGAAAACGAGGTAAGAGTGGTCACAGACACACTGGCCGTAAGTAACCGGTCACAATTGGCAGGAGAGAGGAGAGTCAAAGAAAGTAGAAAGAAATGAGAACATAAAATGTATGGTTGGAGGCCCTTCAATGCAGAACTGATTTTACAGAACAGAACTTTAATAGAACTCTGGTCTCTTTCTTTGCCTGTGCCCTTGCCTATTTAACTTGTGAATTCGTTGCAGGTACTTTCACTACTACCATACTGGTTTATCAGTATTTGTAACAACAATTTTTTTTTTCTTTACGGAAGGACACAATAACCGGGTGGAGGGGGCAGAGGGAGGGCTATGTATTCTGAGAAATAGCAGGTTACGTCTTCCATTTCAGTGTTCTTCACTCTTTAAAGACGCTGCTTTGCGTTTTGTTAACTACATATGCTTACAGCCCTTTAATATACCATTCTGGGAAGACCAGCATTTTGAAAAATAGGAAATAATGCTGTTACAATAGTCAGTGTAATTAAAATGCTGTTCAGAGGCATGGTACAGGAATTTTATATCTCAAGGTGCATAACAACTGATCACAGAGTAGTCACTCCTGTTGAGAAGGATACCATAATGAACAAATTTCAAAAGCCTACTTCTAGGAGATGGTTTTTATGTCTACGTTGGCAGATTCCACTGGCATAGAGCCCACATTCAAGAGGAGTTGATATCCTTAGATTTTTTACCTCCTCTTTTCTTTTGGCTGCTGCACAAACACTTTCAGTGCCTTCTAAATGGCATAAATATTTTCAGGGTTTTTGACAGCAACAAGGAGAAAATTAATTTCCAGGTGTTCCCATTTTGTTCCCTAACTCCTCACACTGACGTCCGGCTCTGAAGAACAGGATTACCCTTACCAGAGCTGTTCGGCTCGGTCAGCAACTTCTCTCCCCACTGTTGCCTCCAGTTTGTTGGGGGAACAATGATCGAAAATGGTGTCATTACATTATCTCAGCTTCTGTCTTCAGAATGGGCAGGAAAGGCCTCCAACATAGAGATGAAAGTTTGAGCCTAGATGTCCTACACCCCTCTAAATTGTGATGTTCATGGATCGAACTTGCAAAGGATCCATTTTAAACACCTAAAAGCTACTCACCCTTTCCAGTAGTAAGAATTACAGGTAATACCGATATGTTTTTAGGAAAACTTGGCCTCAGGAGGATACTCATTTCTCTCAGTTCTATCTCAGTCTCAGTAAAAAACATCCGAAAGGTAGCTCAGCAGCTTTATTTTCACCAAGCTGCAAATACTGTCTGCCAATGGCTTGTAGGTAGACAAGTTCATACAAAAAAACATTCACTCTATGTAACATGGATGATTACACACTCAGATGACAGCTCAATGTTTATTTTACTTTGTAACCAACTTCTTTTTTCTCCTTGAGTGGTATCATCAACACGGCCCTAAACTGATGGCTAAAGCCCAAATTGTCAAATTTGGACAATCAAAGACTCTCCTAAATAGAGAACAATCACAGATAAACAAAATGCAGTATGCATCCATACAATGGAGTATTATTTGTAACAAAAAGGAATGAAGTACTGATTCATGCTACCACATGGATGGACCTTGAGGACATTTTGCTAAATGAAAGAAGCCAGACGCAGAAGGCTACACACATACTGTATAATTCCATTTCTATGAAATGTCCAGAATAGTCAAAACCAGACACAGAAAGTCAAATCGTGGTTACCAGGGGCCAGAGGGAGTAGGGAATGGGCAATGATTACTTGATGGGGATGAGGTTTCATTTAAGGTGATGAAAATGTCCTAAAATTAGATAGTGGTGCTGACTGCACAACTTTGTGAATACACTAAAAAACCACTGAATTGTACCTTTTAAAAGGGTGAATTTTATGGTATATGAGTTATATCTCAATAAAACTGTTATTTTTTTAAAGACTCGCAATAGCTGATCAATGACACTCAAAGTAGGAGAATTCTACATATAAGAGGGCTAAATTTGTAACCACATTTATTGGCACTTGAGGTTTTATCAGAGTGATCCTGGAATCTATCTCTTAAGCCTGTAAAAGCGGTCCTCTTATTCATTTTCAGAAACAAAATCTCCTCTTACAGGAGACAGAGAACAAGGAGTAACTCCAGTGAAGGGCTAATTCATGCAGCAGGGCTCTTTGTGAACAAAGTACATTCTATATTAACCTGCCGAATGTAATTTATTAAGCCAACAGGCAGTTCCAAGGAAATCTTGGGTCATCTAAATATTTGGCAATCACAAAAGAATCTGCAGGTAATTACTTAATTCACAGTCAACTACAGTATCAAAATCTAGATACATCTATTGCTTTGCAATTAATAGCAATTACTAATCAATGAAAATAGAAAATGTAAATATGAATACTGACCTTGTTTCTTTTAACCCTTCTTTCTGAATGACTTCTAATATCTGCTTCGCTGTCATTGGTGAGTTGGGGTGTTTTTCTAGTGCCTGAAAAATAAAAATAAAATTCCTAGATTATCATATGGAAATGTACAAAATGAAAATGTATGTGAATCATGCAATGCTTCTTTAAAATTTTAAAGGGGAAGGGGCTGTTGTATCAAAATAAGTTCCAATTTTACAGTTCAGGTGTCCAAAGAGAGAATGTAATTCTTTTCTGGACATTTATGGCAATTTCTGCAACATGGGGGGGGTCATTCCTCAAAAAATTGTCACAAAGGCATACACACCAAAAAAAGAAATGTGAAAACAGAAAAAAAGCAAGTTAATAAATATATATAATTTCCTTTATTAAAAGTTGCTAATATTTATACTTAAAGACAGATTTTCAGGTCATTAAAATGTGTCCTAAATTTCCAGGACCTTGGAAACACGGAGCCTGGACAATACTAACAGCAGAGAACAAAGTGCTGGTTAGAAATAACCTCACTGGATTCACATTTCGATCAACCTCTTTTGTATTAGGGAAAAAAAAAAGAGGGAAAAAATTCCTTCATGGCCAAAATGGAAAAAAGCATACAGAAACCCAATAAGTCATTACAGTGTGTGTTTTCCAGTTCAGCTCAGTTTCCTTTCTTCTGCCTTTTCCAATTAATTTCAAGTAAACCCCTTCCTCTTCCCATTCAGCCCATCTCAGTTTTATGAACTGAGTCCCATTTTTCTTCCTCTCCCCTTCTGGCCTCCTTATTTTTGAGTGAAAGGGACTTGTTTTAAACAAAGTGTGAGGGATACATGGGACATGGCTAATTATTTCCATGGTCATTAGACCATCAGACCCGGAAATCAAGTTCCTTTATTTACCCAGGGGTTTAACTACATGCTGGGAAAGCAGTAAACAACAGTGCCCACGCTGTCACTAGCACAGACTACAGGGGCCACCTCTGGGTATAAGAAACAGGTCTACACACATCTTCACAATGACTTCCTCCAAGGGTAGACAATACCCACTTAAAGATGCTGTACAGAAGCTTCTGCACATTGTAGAGTTCTAATTTATGATTATTTACTGGAATGATCCTAATTATTAAGAATTAACAGAGCCACCTTAACAACTAAAAAGGCTTCTGAATCTGTTCAAAACAGCTCTGTGGTCTCTCCTACTACCATGGCCAAATTTCAACCAGGTCACTAGCAAAGGTTCTATTCACCAAGGTTCTCTGGTGATTGACATACAGCCTGCCCCACTTCACTATTAGGGCCCCTTTCCTGTTCTCCCCTCTCTCGTTCCCAGGAAATGTCCCCATCTTTCCCAGTCCAGATCAGTCCCTTAGCCGTTGTGGTATGTCCTTGAAAGAATACAGAAATGTGAGCTACACTAGAAAGAGGGGACGGCGACAAGTATGTCAGTAGGAAAGAAGGAAACCTGTCCTCACAGAGGAGGCCGCTGGAGAGCTGAACTGAAAACTGGGAAGGGGGATAAAGAAACATAGGCATAGCTGTATAGGGAAGAGGACTAACGTGTAAAAATGTTCATTAAAAAAAGGCAAGAAGGAAACTGCATCATAGAGCTGAAAAGGGGGAAGATTAGATCACAAAGAAAGGCGGGAAAGAAATAGACGTGAAAACAAAACAGCTGACAAAATTTGTAAAATGAGAACTATAAGTAGAACAGTGCATACTTATGAATTACTGAAAGGCGATGCTGTGGTCACATGGACTATATATAGGGTGGGCATCAACCCAAATGATAGGCGATGCTGGGGACACTCACGGGCTCTCATAAAAGATACGGGCAGAAGGTCGATAGACACAGACATACACAAGTAAGCAAGCAAGGAAGAGGGAAACTGACGGGGAGAGGCACAGGATGGCAGAAAGAGGGGGAGAGGGGACAAAGGAGAGAAAGGAGGAAAATTGAGCTGAACTGGGAATGTCCAAAAGGCAAACTGATTAAATCTAGAAAGGGCCGAAGAGGAAACTCTAGTGTACTGGGCAACGTTTTAACGGAAATTTGGGTGCACTCAAAAGTGGGGTTACTCACTGTGGAGGATTCCCTGTTTCTCTTCCTGAGTACAGGCCCCTCAGCACACCTGGGCAGCTCCTCCCAGCAATTGAGAGAATTTGGATAGCCCTGTCCCCTTCTCTATGACATCACATCCTACTCTACAAAGGAAGTAAAAGTGCCAAGAATTACATCGTGAAGTGGATGAGAGGCAGGAAGGAAATGATGAAGCCACAAAACACCAGAAGCCACCCTCCGTTCCTGCAAGACAGAGAAAGGAGACAGAGAAGGAGAGTTCCTGGTTGTGAACAAGCTTCACTGAACTAGCTGTGTGAACATTAACAAAGGAGAGAGAGAAATTACCTTCACAGAACAAAACATTGATACCATCAAAATAATGTGACACATGGTGGAGACACGAATCAGACTCACAGGCAGCCATACTCAAACACTACAGTGGGAAGAAGCCACAGTCAGAGTGAACCAGCACCCTAGGCCATCAGCAGACTGAGTAACTGCCCGTTGCCCCAACACTCTCTTGGCTATGAGGTGTTACGTTCCCTACACCCTGCAAAATTCAACTTTCTCAATTATCCTTCCTGACATTTTCAAGCACAGCTAATATCTGAATATGTCTTCATGGTTATGTAACACTTGTTTTGATTTTACCACGTTCCTCCAATTTGTTTCCCATCTTGTGCCTACCTCTTTAGAAACTGGGGTCAAGGATGCATTAGAGCAGGGAAGAGAGTTAAGATTACTCACAATTTTTAAGACAATCATAATAAGATTATACAGGGCCAATAAATATTTCAGATTATCATGACAGGTTGAAACTGGCTAGGGCAATAATGATGTTAATTGTGACAAAACAGAAAATAGAATTCTGAAGTTTTCTATGGATAATAATCATTTAAAATGACCTTATTTGGGGCACTTGGGTGGCTCAGTGGATTAAGCATCCGACTTTGGCTCAGGTCATGATCTCACAGTTCATGAGTTCGAGCCCCACAATGGGCTCTGTGCTGACATCCTGAAGCCTATTTCAGATTCTGTGTCTTCCTCTCTCCCTGACCCTCTCCTGCTCACGCTTGTGCTCTCTCTCTCTCTCTCTCTCAAAAATAGACATTAAAATGACCTTATTTTCAGATAGTAAAAATTAGAAAAATGCAAACTCATACCTATATTCTAGAAAACAAAATGCACCCATAAGCCTACAAACAAGAATACTAACCATTCCTAATATTTGTTTTCCTTCTATTTTTTTCTATCCACACATAGCAATTTAATATAATTATAAAAAATATGTGCATATATCATTACCTATCTTATCTCCATATAATATGAATTCTTCAAAATGGGCATCATAATTAACACTTCACCAAGGACAGGCATTTATGCTGTTTTCAAAATTCAATAAATAAAGAATATATTGAATGTAACATTCTTAGAGTATTATTGAGTCAAAGGATGTGAGCTCTGTCATGTCTCTTGATACACTGCCAATTGCTTCCAGAAAGATTTTAACAATTTATACTCTCACCAAGCAGAACTAAATCTGCCTCTCATAACTTTGCCAGTATTCAGCGTTATCTTTGAGTAGTGTTTGACAACTTAGTAGGTCAGAAAAGTAATGGCTTATTGTTATTCTAATTATACTTCTGTAAATACTAATGAGGACAAAGGGTTTTTTTCCCCAAATGAGTATCATATGGGATAGACACCAGATATTTCCTTATTAATGTATAAAAAGTTCTTTATATAGTTAAGAAATATTTGTTGTTTTGAATATTAACAATATTCACATATTGAATATTAACAATATTCAATATAACAATATTAACAATAGCTATTATTTTTGTTGCTTTTGGGGATATTTTAGGGACATATGTAAAGTTTTCTATTTTCACATGAACAATTCCATCAGTTGTTTCCATCGTGACTCTTGCCTTATGTTTAGAAATTCCTTTTACCCAGAGAGCATGCAAATATCTACAAATATGGTTTTCATATTTTTATGGTTTCACTTTTTTTTAATGTATGTCTATTTATTTTGGGGGGGGGGAGAGAGAGAGCATGCACACATGTGCTCATGTGAGCAGGGGAGGGGCAGAGAGACAGGGAGAGAGAGAATCCCAAGCAGGCTCTGTGCTGTCAGTGCAGAGATCAACACGGGGCTCGATCCCACAAACTGTGAGATCAACGATCTGAGCCAAAATCAAGAGTTAGACACTTAACCAATTGAGCCACCCAGGAGCCCCTGGTTTTACTTGTTAATTTACCTGGATTTTACCATTTTGTAGCATGGTGAAACACTAACTTACGCCCCACCACCTATAAATAAGATTCTCCACCATAATTTGTTTCATAAGTCAATCTTGGTTATTGAGTCACCCTCTACTGTATATTAATATTAGGACAATGAAAACTCTTTTGGATGTGAAACCAAATAAATGTTGGCATCCAATATATAATATCCACAAAAGCAGAGCTATTCTTGCTAAGGTAGAGATGAGAATGCTCAGAGCCCCCATACGTATTCCCTCTAATGGCCAAACCATAAACCACTGTCCCTGGGGCCTGTCTGGGGGCCTGTCAGATCCCCTGATCTTTCAATCAACTGCTGTGCCAACACCACACTGTTTCAAATTGCTCTGATATTATAATACACTTTACTATCTGGATCGGCCACTGCTCTCATTATTCCTTCTTAAATTTTTAATTGTTCACTTCTTTATATTTCCAGATGAAATTTAGATTGGAATTAAATGAGACATCTAATTAAATTTTCAAGCAATTTACACAGTGTTCCATGTGTTTAAGTTTTGTTTTATAAACTGTAATAAGCATTTTATTGTTTATATTTTTAGTTGCGACTATGAATACACTTTTTCATATAATATTCTTGCATTTTATTGCTAAGACATACAAAAGCCACTGAATTGTGATAATTATTATCTATATAAAGAGCTAATTGAATTCTTACTAGTTCTCACAGTACAGAAATACAGAATCATATTTTCTACAAATAATGTGAATTGGGTCTCCTTTCTAATACTTCTATGTTTTCTCTTTCCTATATTATTTACTTTGGATAAAAACTGATCCTTTCTAGTCCCATTCAAAAAAAAATCTACTGAAAACTGAGCTGCTTTGGAATTTATCTCCTCAAAAGCAGGCCCCCAAAACCTCCGAGTTTCCCCCAAAGAATACCCTTAGCTGGATCTATCAGAAACCTCTGGCCAGATATCAAGGTCTCTCCTATACAAATCAGTCTGCCACAGTGTTCAATCTTTACATAAAATGCCCTTTCTTTCTTTGTAAAACAAACTGTCCTCCAGTGTTAGAGCTGTGTTTGTGAGTCCACTTCAAGCTCACGGTCTAAGAGCTGGGTCTTGCAACTCTCGTGCCCCTGCCCTAAACACTAAACTCCTTTCAATCTCCATAACCTCCTTTCTTCCACAGGGCTGGTCTGCAGTAGGTTTCAGATTCAGCACTACTCTCCAGAAAGGGGGATTTCCATGGCTCGGGACACAAGTCTGTATACAATCAGCTACCTTCAGAGCAGGGGATCCTCTTGTATTTTTCAGAGGACCTGAACATATGTGTAGGACTACACTTCTGGATTTCACCCTCTCTACTTATGTGACTATCTCAGAGCCTATCTCAAGAATATCTAGATGCATGCTACTGTCAGACAAGACAGACATCCCAGAAACCTCCTCCTCCAGACATCTACATGTCCCAGGAAGAGGGAAAAAAAAAACTGCAAAGAAAGGGTGGTAATACAGTTAAGAAGAGAGAGATGGCTTGCCATTATCATTAAGGGCACAGACCAACCTAGGAATGGATTTTTCTATGTTTTAGGTTCAAATATTTTTATCTAATAAATAAAATGTTTTAAATATTTTAAGGATTACTCAAGATTTCCTGGGTGTCTCTCAAAACACAAAAGTCATCTCAAGTATCCCTTAGATAAACACATTAGACCAATGTTCATCTGATGGTTAAAATCTCGATCCTTCAGACCCTAAATAAAAATTTCTGAATTTACTTATTTTTAATTTTTTAAATGTTTCTATTTGTTTTTGAGAGTGAGAGACAGAGACAGAGACAGAGAGGGGAGGGACCAAGAGAAAGAGAAAGAGAGACACAGAATCCAAAAAGCAGGCTCCAGGCTCTGAGCTATCAACACAGAGACTGACACAGGGCTTGAACCCATGGACCACAAGATCATGGCCTGAGCCAAAGTCAGATGCTCAACCAGCGAAGCCACTGAGATGTCCTCTGAGCTTACTTATTTAATTGCAAAATAAAAAGATTTCTACAATTTAAAATCACGTCATTGATACATGGTGAGATTTGTAGAATCCTAAGTGAGTATCCAGCACCAAGCTCTCTCCCTTTTTCTAACATTATTGCATCTTCCCTTAATCCATGCAGGCAGTTCATTTAAATGTTTAGCTGCCTATGGTCTCATGTCTTAGGTAAATGGTTTAGGGGTTATAACAATAACCATTATATAGTTCTCTATATGATTAAAGAGTGCTTTCACAGAACGTATTTTACTTGATGTCATTCAACGTATATTATTTTATTTGACCCTTACATCAACTCGGTGAGATACATAAAGGAGGCAGGATTAACTTTCTCGGAGATGCACAAAGTGGAAGGGAGTGGAAGTAAGTGGAAGGACAGGACTTGTACACATTGTAACCCTGATGATGACAATGTTTAAATGGAATAAGAACAGTTAACACTTATTAGATAATTCTGTGCTAAGTCTGTAGGAGCTTTACATATATTGCAATAGACTCTGGGATTCATGTATTTAACATTCCCTACTTCCACTCTTCTTGAGAAGCCTCAAAGGTCCGTGTCATTCTGATGAAACATGAATCTGGATCACTGGTAGGATTCAGATGAGGAAATCACTCACATAAAAAGTGACAGCACCTTTCCCAACTGCCCAGTATCTGCAGCTCAGTCAGCTTGTTCTCTAACCGTAACGTATGTGGTTACCAGTTAAGGGTTTAAAGATGATCCAGTTTTTCTATTCTACTTGCATGCATTTTATGGGGGAAAGTACATGCTTCAATAGCATTTATGAATGTGTGACTTAAAAGATACAGAAATTTGGTGTTAATACCCTTGAGAATCGGGATCACTTCACTCAGAAGAAAGCAGCCTCCAAGAAGATCAAGTGCCCCCAGGTTCAGCAGCCAGTAAATGATGGGTCTGGCCCATCTGACACTGAAGTCTGCTTCTTCTACTAAGTTAAACTGTTTCTCTTCATGAGCACAGGGGTTTTACAGAAACTGAGGACCTCCAGTCAAGATATTACACACAGTATCTACCTCATAATACCCACTTCTGCAATCTATCACTTAAGAAACATTGAGTATTTCTTTAAACTCTCAGATAATGGTTTAAATTGTACCTTCCCTTGGAGCACTTGTCAAGCAGTCATTAATTAGAACTGCCTGTTTAATGATATTCTTCCTGCTACACTGCAAGCATTGGTTCTCATTCAGGTCCACCCTCCGCCCCCCGACCCCGGCTGACTGCAGCACTACTAAGTAAGCTTATACAGAGACCAAGGTAATTTGGGGAGATGTTTTCAGTCGACCTATATTTGGAATGATTATAGAATAATAAAGAAGGTTATGGGCTTTGATGTCAGATGAACCAAGAACCCCTACTCACTAGCTATCTGATCTTAGATATCTAACCTCCCTGAATCCCAGTTTCTTCACTTGCTCATTTATAAAAATGCTCTGAGGACAAAACGAGATAATGAATATAAAGCGCTTATGATTCCAATACGCCAAATGACTGCCTGTGGCAATATGTGCTAATAAACATTAGTTAATACTATTGGTTTGGCAGGGAGAGCTCTGAGAATGTCCTAACATGAGGAGAGCTATTAAAAAAATGATGGACGTTAGATATTGTCTCTCTTTGAGATTTCCTGCATCAACTGTACTTGAGCTTCTGCAAATAAGGCTAGCTACACAGCGCCATTCCTCATCGTGTGACCACAGCCAAACTTGTCCCACAACAGATTCACAGGTAAACCTGCACACGCTGTGTCCGGTTTCATCATCCAACAGTCTTTCTGTGTTTAACAAGAGGGGTTATACAATATGGTACTCTTTCAGACACTGCTCTGTTACCTGGAAAGAAAAGCACGCTACAGGGACAAATTATCCTGTTATGTTTGTATTACAAATCAAGCAAAAATACTGAATACCAACAGTAACAACTTACTTCCAACCATACGCACTTAAAGACAAACTTTCAAGTAACTATAAGTAGTATCATACAATATCCATGAGGAAAAAAAATCTGTCAAATGATTTTACTTGACCAGCCTCATAAAACTGAGCACAACTGAGAGTAGAAAGATGGCTTTCTAAGGCCTAAAAGAGTTCAAAGCGTGATCACTGCCTGAATTTACAGATAAAATTCTACGCAACGGAGAGGTGACTTCTAATTTTCTGTGGGATTTTGGTAACTTTGTTCTGCCTCATTAAGTCTCTAATCTTTTGAAACAATTACCATTACTTTTAACACAGAGAGAAAACAAAGTGAGAGATACCCAGAATTTCTACAATGTTCTCAAAAATGTAAAAGAAAAATATTAAAAACTACTTAAATGATGTGCATGAAACCTGTTTTAAAAGTAAGACATCTCTTTAATGAAAACGAAATACTTCTCCCACAGAAATCTCCAGGCAGGGTACTCTATTCAAACCCACCAATTATTAAAATGCTTTTTCCGTGAATCAAGTAAAACTTCTGCTTTCCTATGACTTCTACAATAGTCCTGGCCTTTGCCTTTGAATGTCACAATTATTTAAGGTTAAATTACAAACGCTTTCCTAACATGAAAGCTTAAAGTCAGGTGACTGTGTTATGTGATTTGCAAAACGGGGCCCAATCATTTACTCATGATACACTGCCACCTGTTTGAATACACTGCTAAGAGACCCGTCTTCTTTTATCTCTAGGCTAATGGATCCTCAGTTTCTTCCACCAATCCTCACATAAAATAGTTTGCAGACACTGTCTCGCACATCACTCTTCTTTGAACATTGAGTCTGCCGATGTCACTTCTAATTTACGTGCCTGAAGAATTCTACTAATTGAAATAAATCAGCTAAATACCATTAATAAATGTTCCAAATGTAGTTTGAGTGAAACATAATATACTGAAACTATGACTTCCCTTTCCCTAACTCGTTTAATTACATTAATACAACCTAATAGGACACTCACTCTTTTTTAGCAGGCCTCATGCTGTCAACCAACTAAAACTTCCAGATCTTTCAACATTTGTTTCTGCAATCACACGTATAATTCTATGGCATGTATTTCCAAACATGCTGGACATAAATGCTTGCTTTATGCACTAGTGTTTGTTTCAATTAATTTTTACAGGCTCTGAAATCTTACTATTCCCAGATTTCTGATTATTCCAGGTTCCAGTTAAACTTTATGGTATCCACACATTTTAAAAGTATTTACCTCAAATTTCATCTCTTTAGATGAAGGTTGTTTGTTCAACCTTATAAAGTTCTTTGGGAATCATCATTCTCTTGTTCAACTGTCTGATTCCCCCTATCTATTTTGTGATATCCCACACATTTGACAAGCATCACTCTGATGTATTCCTTCAAGTCACTCATGATAGAGCTGAACCAAGCAATGGAAAACAAAGCCACAACCATGCAGCTGCTGTTGGAATCTCCTTTCAGACTCATCCCAATTAGCCAATCAACATACTTGGCTATAGATGTTAAATCTTCTAGAAATTCATTTAATTATACCCCAAATGACCAGCTGAAACTCAGCTCCAACAGGAACATCCTCTTGATATGTAAGTCTAATAATCCTATCAAAAATAAATTAATTTAGTTTGACATGAATTAACTTGGAGAATCTATAATGCCTTCCAGGGATCACTACTTCCATTTGCAAATGCTTACAGTCATCTATTTAATAATACAGTCTAGAATTTTCCTGAGATTTGAGATAAAGCTCAATAATCTGTGACTTCAAACACTTTCTTATATCTGTTTTTATAATCATCACAACAGCAAATACTTACACAGCGGTGACTCTGCATTAGGCATTATTCCAACATATATATAAACTCACTTAATCCTCATACCAACCCTCTTACTGTGGAGGGACTGTTATCACCCTCATTTTATGACAGATGAGGTAACTAAGGTGCAATGGAGGTTATTTAGCTCTCCCAAAGTCACACAGCTACAAAGTAGTAAAGCCAAGATTTGAAGGGCGGTGGTTCAGTTCTTGGACAATTCCTCCCCCATTCTCGGTGATTTTCCCCATGATCATCATCATCAGCAGTCCTGAGTATATGTGCAGATGCTTTAGGTGTCTCGTCCCCAAGCTCATATGTCATCATTTCATATCTCATCTAGATTCGATGGATATAATTTCTATGTGACTTTATCACATCTTCTTTAAAAGAAATTTGCACCACTTTATTATTTTTTTCTGCACTATTTTAAAGGGGAAAAACATAATGAAATATTTCAAAGCTGAGAAATCATGCCCAGTAGTAAAGGTGCTACCACTCTGACCGTGAACATCAGACTAATTTAATGGCAGTTAAAACGCACAGGCAGTCAGTTAACTCCTGTTAGTTGAATGAAGGAAATATTCACTTGTCAAAGGTGTTAAGGTTTTACTATTTCTAAACTAAGAGAATTGTCTCCTATGGAAATTCATATAGTCGCATCAGTTGGTAGTGAAGATCTTCAATGAGTTTCACAAAAGCAAGCATAGAACATACATAGGTTTTGTTGTAGAACCTCTCATAAAAATCTAAACATAATAATATAATTGAGCATAATTAGGTAAAGTAATCCAAGTAGTCTTCCCAAGGTTCAATATGATTAAGATTATATACTCTAATGAGTTGGGAGTTTATTTTTTTTTTATTACTATAGACATAATAACTCTAAAAACCTGGTTTGCAGAGAGGAGAATACAACATTATGAAAATTAAGGATATTAATGTGTATTTTTGTCCACACATGGGAAGCTAAATATTGTCTACATGGAAACCTATGGCCAAAGCCAGCATTCTCCTCAAGATAACATTCTAAAGCAGCAATCGGCTGAGACCCCAAATTTCCTTATTTTCGGAATTCTTACAGGGTGTTTGTGTTAGTAACAGAGGGTAGTAATAATGTAATGCTAGAAAGCATTCTGTAATAGAAACATGCTAGGTACTTTTGCAAGAACTTGAATTATGTTAACATATTTCATTCTTACGACCACCTCTCAAGGTAGGTACTGGTGTTACAGAGAAGAGAACTGAGACACAGATGTATTAGTTCATTTACACCAAGCTATTCCCAAGTAAGAAGTCAGCCTGGGATTCCAACCCATGCCCTCAGACTCCAAGTGTTTCACCATTAAAATATACTATCTTACAGCAAATGGTGCCAACTTACTTGGAGGGTAATTCAGCAAGACTGCTAAAATGTAAAAGGTAGGTGGTCCCATTTGTTCACTTTTAGGAATTTTTCTTACAGAAATCCACAGCCCATTCTGCAGGTTCAATGAAGTATTGTTTGAATTTTTTAAAGCACAAGACATAATCTAAGAGGGAGATAAGTAAATAAATGAAGGCACATACATACCATAAAATAATATACTGCCATTGCAAAGAAAATATGCACTGACATAGAAAGATGTCCATGAGAAAGCGATGAGTAAAAATAAACAAGCCGAAGAACAGGATGTATAGACAAAGCATGTATTCAAATTATGTGGTGTCCTTACACACATACACATGCGCACACACGCATCCACACATTAAAATATTCTAGTAGTTAAATATTACTCTGGAGAGTGGTAGAAAAGTTCAAGGAGGAAATGGCATACTTTTATTTATATTTGTGTATGTAGAAGCATAAATGCCTTTTATAATCCTTAAATTGTATATTAATACAGTGTGTCATTTAGCTAATTTATGTCAATATTACATAATATAAGTTACATAACTTATATAATCTATATACCATATAAAATAACATATACCTAATCAATAATTTAAAAATCAGTTCCAAACATAATAAAAATGGATACTCAAACAGCAACAAAAACCATTATGCACCTTATACTGAAAAGCACAGTGGAGAAAATAAAATCTAGGTATATTGAATTTTTTTTAAAGCAAATATTACTCATCATTCAATAGGAGTCAGGAAAATTCTTCAGTGTTATACTCACAGACTGTTTTGAAATGACACAGCATCCAGATGTAGCTGCCAGAAGGAATTAGTTGCAAAATATATCTTGAGATAATTGTAGAAAATGACTTTGTTATATGGAATGATTTGATTCTGACCACTTAAATGTTGAAGAATGACAAAGACAATGATGCTTTCTTTGTCCCAGTTAATAGTAACCTTTTTCTCCTGACTATAGTTACAAAACAACATCACCTCTTCAATAATTCATTGATTTAACAAATATTTACCAAGCACACACATACACCAAAATGAAACACAATAAAACGTGTCACCACCACCTCTAGAGACACCCATCTTCTGGTTTACTACAGTTAGGGAGGGGAGGGTGGCAAACAGCTAATTTATTTAGAAATGGATTTAAAATAAAAGGAAGGAGACCAAGCCATATGCCTTCTTTCATATTCATTCAAAATGCTAATTTAGTCTATATAGAAAGGACCCTTGCCTACCCCATTTCCAGTGGTGGTATTACATGGAAGTAATGATAATCATCATGGTATTTTTTTTTCTCTTTGGTCACTGTTTTATTTCTAGTACCTGGCACACAGTAGGCACTCAAAAAACTTGCCTAATGAATGAAAACAAGATGAACAAATGACAAGGAAGAATTGATGTACTGAATTTATTGTCTTGTGGACACAACTCCTTATTCTCTTCTTCTGAAAAATAACCTTTCCTACTTTGATTTAAATGCATATTCCTGTAGATACTTAATGATGGGGTGGTGGGATGGCAGGGGTCAGGCACACAAGGAGGGCCAATCATTGATCTTCCCCAGGACACATTACTTAAAAATTCGAGAAAACAAATCTCAGTTCCTTTCTGATATTAACCCTATGTGATGAGCGCCTCAGATTTGGTAGAAGCCAAGTTTCTATCTATGTGAAAGAAACCAGGCTCAGAAAAGAAGGCTTCTGTACAGAAACAGAGATGAGGGAGCCCTGGACATGTTCACGCCTTCTTTTCAGATGTTGCTAAGGACCTTTGTTCTCCTATACCGGTGTAGGTTTATACACGTCATCCAATAAATTCTTCTCACTAAATTGGTTAGAGTTGGATTTTAGTCACTGTTCATGACCAAATGTTCATGACCAATCTGTGTGTTATACTAATTACTAAGCCCTTAGTTGGTTCCTTTCACAGGATATTTTTTTAAAGTACAAAATATATGTCTGTAAGCCTGACATTAATTTTTTATTCCCTTAGAAGATAAATAAAACAGTACCTACTGCTAAAACTTACTTCTTCATCATCGGAAACCCAAATTCTTAGTGAAATGAAACTTGGGAATGCAGAATGTTTAGCGCTTTGTGAAATACGCACTTTGAACCATCCAGAGACACAGTTAAAAATTTAAAACAACTGTATAAAAGTGGGAATTCACCAGGCAAAGCTAGACATAATTCTATCAGTAAGAGATTTTTATCTAGAACACAACTTTGATGAGCAATAGCTAAAAAAACATTCCTCAATCCCAGGCTTCAGCAAAAGGGCCAACATTTTAAAAATATGAAGCAGGTATCCTAATATTTTAGCGATACAACCTAGAGGCCTTCTGAAGGCCAAAAGGCTTATGTGATATGTGCATCCCTGTTTCTAACTGGAATCATGCAGAAAAATCCAGCATAACTGTTTATACAGAAACCAAGTCAAAGATCTCCCACCAGATTCACTGCACTCAAGTAATGAAGACATAATTTGAGTATCTGCACAAAGATTTATGTAAATACATCCGTGGGGCAATTACTTTTATATTCCACTTGATGTACTACCCACCTCAGTATTAGCCAAGTTTTCCAACCCTCTCCATCCTACCTCACTTTCTGTCCTGTTTCTTAAACTATGTGCTGGAGGAATAAAGGCCATATTTATCAGGGCACAAAGGAAACAGAACTGGTTTCAATCAGCCGATATTTGTTGATATGAAATATGGGCTGAGTCTCTTTAAGGAGGTAATGGAGCATTAAAACTTACCTTTGCCAACAAAAGACTCTTTATGAAATCAGATAGTCCCTATTGCTTTTGAGACTTCCTCAGTCCTGATTTTACCAGTTGGGTTCTGCAAACTAGTAGGCTGGGAGCTCATTATACTATAATACCACATTTAGATGTCAGAATGAAGAAAAATGATTAGCTCTGATGTGATCAAAATATCTATTCCTTCGAAAGAAACACAAATAAGAATTACCTATTAACCAACTCTAAATTAGTGGTTACATAAAGTCGTACTTAGATTTTTCCCAGAGGTTGCCATTCAGCATTATTAAATTATGCCTGAAGATAAATTAGGCCAGATGTTTTTCTCTTAGATTCACTCAACTACAACAGGAGGCATTAGCCCCACAAAGAATCAAATCCTCCCCGCAGAAGCTATCTGTAGGAAAAGTGTTGAGAGTTCTATTAACTACTCTGACATTCAGGTTTTACGAGATAACTAAGTCTGCCATCAGGTACAAAGAACATACAAGAGAACAAACATTGGGATACTCTGTAGGTATCCTAGTGCAAAGGGGAAATAAACATAAAACACATTATCTCCATATCACTGCAATTAAAACAGGAAAATGAAAGTCTGTTTTGTGACCACAGCAATTCAGAGGTGGCCTTGCCTATGATAATTATAATTAACATGCCCCCATATAAAAGGCCAAAAAAATTTAAAGATAAGGAATACACTGTGAAAATCAATGTCTCCTGCAGATAAATTGTTTCTTAATGAACAATATAATTTAATATGTATGGGACTATGCACTAATAACTCCATCCCTATTTGAGCATAAGATTGGTAGAAAATTGGTAGGAAATCTGGTTTTGAGTTTTTGCTTTAGAGCATGGAACAGATATGGTTGTGCACTGGTGAGCCGGAAGGGCTGGACAAACATTGTTCATCTGGTTTTAAGATGCATATGGTCAACACATTCCTTGTGGTGTGAATGGCCGCAGGCTTTCAAGACAAGTTTTCTTCATTTTCCCCCCTTTTCCTACATGAAGGAGTAGGGCTCAATGGGGAGTCTGTCAGCTGTCAGGAGTTTCTGTATGCTATATCTAGAGGAGAGTGGAAACCGGTGGGAACAGCCCGAGGGTGAATGAGCCCTCAATGGAAGGGAAATGTAGACAGGAATCTCTGAGACAGACTGGGAAATATAATCCCTTAGTGGGGGTGCTCCCTCTACCAGCATTGCCCTAGGCGAAAAGAGAGAGAGAAAGAGAGAGAGATAGAAAGAGAAAGAAAGAGGTGTTATTACAGTGTCTGCTTTCCTCTTCTCAATGGTTTGGAAATCTGGTCATACCTTTTCAATGAAGCACAATTTGTCTGCAATTGGAAACTTGAACTAACTTAAAATGTCCAGGTGCCCTTTTTCTATCTTTTCAACTATCTTGGAATTCAATTCTCTATTAACAATAATTGTTCTACTCCTTCTGGTTAGAAAGTTTTCCTCCTCAGCAGACTGATAAAATGAAAAGCAATTATTTTATAAAGCAAAAATATGAACAGAATTATCTTAAGATAGAATATAAAAGAGTTTCCCTTGTAATGAAAATTCCCTATTGTTTACTGGTTTAAAAATATCAAAGAGTACATACTAGAGAGGATGATTTTACAAAGCAATTTCATGTAATGGAGAAGAAAAAAGGGATTTAACCTCTTTGCCTCACTTGCCTCTTAAGCATGTAATTATGCATTTAGTGTCTCATAAACAAAGGTAAAAGGTGTCCTGCAACAAAAACACCCATTTTGCTATACAGGCTGTATCTGTCAGGATAGGCAAGGATACAAAACAGGAAGAAAAAACAAAAGAAATGAAAGAAAAGAAAAAAAAAAGAACCCTGAAATCTCAGTGGATTAAAACAAATGCTGATTTCTCACTCAACATTTCTATGTCCAACCAAGAACCGGGATGACTGAAATTCCATCTTGTCACCAGCTTCTGTGATCAACACAACCGAGCAAAAAATAAGGGGAATAAAACACTAGCTAGAGGGGACAAAACAACTCACATGGTTAATGCCTAACTTCAAGGGGGCAAGAAGTGCAACCCTACCATTTGTCCCCAAGGAGGAAAAATGAAAGAACTGTGTAGCAGTCTACAGACTAACAAAATAGCCAGTCAACCATTCATTAAAGACAGAGAAAGATTGTTTCAAATAACTTAGAAGACCATCTTTTTTCTTCCCTGTAGACTCTATCCAACACAATTAAAGATATATGAACAAACACACAGAAAAAACTGTAACAAAACACTAAAGTTTATTGAAGTCCTATTGTTTGTTTCTTCATCATCCATTTTTCTGGATGACACCTCTCATGGCTTGGTGTTGCTCTTTTCCCTCAAACTGCCTACCACTATCACCCAGCACCAAAGAGAATGAGATAAAATGTCACGAGAAGATAGAGCGGAGGATGGGACGAATTAAGAAAAAATCTCATTCTTCACTGCAGCTTTTAACAATGGGAAAAAAATGTTTAATTTTCATGCATCTTACATTTCCTACTATGAAGCTGAACTCAGTAAACAGTGAAGTCTGGAAAAAAAAAAAAAAGGCAGAGTCACTGGAAGATTTTTAAAAATGCAGTATCTGTATTTGTTGATTCCCCCCACCTCCCGCTAGCAGTTTTCCTTATTCAGTTACTGGAAGTTGGCTTGTAAAGACAGCATTAGCCAAAAAGTGACAAGATACACGTGTAAAAATTGGAGAAAGGATAAGAACTGGAGAACACTTTTGCATTTGTTTAGTAGTGTCTTTCGTTCTTCTCATTCCCTCATCAAACATCCTGGTGGATTAAAGGTGTTTTTCTCTTTATACATAGTACCATCTCTGCCTAGAGCACACCACACAAACATTAACACTCAGGACCATCACCTTCATCCAAAATGAGAAAGTATGGCCAAATTTCCACAAGACTGAGGGGGGAATGGAGGACGTGGGAGCAAAGGAAAAGAAGATATTTCCTGAAGTACTATCTTTGTTTCACTTAAGCTCTAGAAGAAGAGAAATAGCATTAGATGAATAAACAAGAAGTGACAGCAATAAGATTGTGATGCCCATATAATTCTACGTGAAATAAGGCTCATTCTGCTGATCTCATCTCAATATTCAGAGAAATAAATAAGGATTTACACTACAGAGAAGTTCGCTCTCTTTTGCTAAGCTCAGATCCTCCAAGGGTCATGGTCAGCACCACAAAGAAAAGTTGGAATTTAGTTGGTGAATAAAAATATTTACTTACATCCAGAAAGTACCTGGAAGCTTCATCCAGAATTATATATTTTGTGAATTCAGATCCTAAATTGCATTAAACTATGTTATAAATGTTGTATATAGACTATTCATATCAAATGCTAAAACTGGTCTGTGAGGGAAAATAGAACAGAAACCATCTATGGTAGTTTTTAGCCTCTAAGTCAAGAAAATAAATTTCTGAGGAAACAGATGAAAGAAATCTTTAGAACCTTTGCAAAAGCTGCCTTGGTTTTAATATTTTTTAAATATGAAATGAATGTCATAAAAATAATACCAGGACAAATGAATGAGGAAGTATTTACATTAACACACTTAAGGACCAGAGCCCCAAAACTGGGCAGATGTGGATTTGAATCACTGTTCCACTACTTACTAGCTCAGCAAGTTAACTCACCCTCTCTGTAGTAAAGACAAGAGCATTTATAATTTGTTTTCCCAGTATACTTTCCATCTGCTTTTTATTGGTGCTTTTGTGCAATTTTCCTCTGCTCCATGTGATCCTTGTGTGGCAATCAATCATGTTATCTGATCCTGGCCACTGCTGGGAGGGATGAGTACATCAGCCAAGTAGGGCATGGTGAAGACTTCCCTGGGATTAGCATTGAAATAATAATAATAATAATAATAATAATAATACGATTAATAATGAGAGAAAGATTGATTCCTTTTATACTGGTGTGCTAAGCTTAGAGGAGGCAGGTCTGGGGTGCCAGGTACCACCTTCTCTTGCCCAAAACTTGTCTTAAACTCTGTGTATGAAGACAAGCAAAAAGAAAAACAAAAGTGTAGAGAAAGCAAATACTTTGATGGCATTCTCTAAATGTCTCCATCCACTTAGAACTGAAGTCTACCCTTGGATTTCTCAGTTATGTGAGCCTTTTTACTTAAACTAGCTTGAGTTAAATTTATTTCACTTTCAACTGAGAGAAATTCAACTAAGAAACATTCTAAGTCTAAATTTCTTCACTTAAAAAAATGTGGTTAATATTATAATGTGTCTTTGTAGGTTTGCTCTCAAGATTAAACAATATAACACATATAACAAGTTAGGGCAGTGTCAGGCCTATCAGTACCCAATAAGCATTATTTCTTACTAGCCATTATTATTAATTAGTGTCACTTTAGTAACAGCAATATTTTATGACAATTGACATACTAAGGCTCATTCCTTTGTTATATAAGATTCTTATACTCTTAAAAGGAAGCTATGACACCAAGCTTATAAATATTTTACTTATATGTAAAAGGAGGTTATTTACTCTGCAAACATTTCCAATCTTCACTGTTAATCAATGTACTAGAAAATTCTTCTGTTGGTTTGGAAGTCATAGCAAGCCTTTATAAATCATCATTGTACCTTATTAAAATCAAATACAGAAGAAGGTTACTTTTAGGCTATTGAATTCCTACTACACTACATAACTTTAAATTTATAGCAAAGTATCTCTTGGGCCCTAAGAGGGTTTTTTTTTTTAAAGTTAATTTCCCAAAGGTCAAGGTCCATATCTTATTACATTCCCAAGGCACCTAACATATTAATGGCAGGAACTGAATATTTTCCAGTGCCATTAAGCATGATGACTATCAAATTATTATCCCAAAGTAGTAAAAGGTGCTAGTGAGCTGAAAGTAGACACAGGCTTTCAAAATCCATCAGCTGTCCAGTTGATTCTTGGGAAATCTGATCCCTTCTCTAGATTGTACAGTGCCAATTTAGCATGGCACAGAAATAAATCAAAGAGACATAAGTTTTATAGTTCTACAAATCTGTTGCAAACTTTTAGACTTAACTCTAACAGCTCCCCTGAACAACCCTCTTTGACTTCTTCACTTTATTCAACTATAATCAGCAACATCTTAAAATAAGGTAGTGCATTAGGCACTCAGGAAACAATTATAAACAAGTACACAACTAATTATAATACACTGTCACAACTACAAAGTGCTTTCAGAACACATAAAAGCTTCTCAAGGGAGACTGAAATCTGAAGAAAGCACAGGAATTTACCAGATAAAAAGAAGAAGGGGTGGGTGGAGGATGTTACACAGAGAAGAAACAACGTGAACAAAGTTAAGGGAATGTATGATAAATTCGCAGTACTTTTATATGACTAGAGAAGAAAATCAAGCAGTGAAACTGGAGAAGTATGAATGAAACAAGCCTATAAGATGTTGACACAAGTGGGCTATACTCCTAAATAAAGGAAAGCTAACAAAGGTTTTTGAAAAAGTCGTACTTTGTATATATTGTATATGCCCATGTGGCAACTCCAGATTCACTCTCTGCCTTCCTCCACCCAGCTCTGTGACCCAGCAGACTGACATCTATACATTTTCTCAACAGAGATCCCTGTCCTCTGACTTCTGGATGGGTTCAGCCAACAGGAGGTCAAGTGGAGATCAGCAAATAGAAGGGAGAGAAGTCGGCGTACTGATGTGATGAGTGCCCCCAGTAGGGGTGAGAGCTGGCAGTGCTGATATCCCACTACCTCTGGTCACAGTTTGTGTCAGGCACCATTCTCCTATAATCACAGCCCACATCACTGCAGTACCCACTCCCTACTCTTTTTGGTCCCTCAAGACTAAGGGGAGTGACAGCCTCTTGCTGGTGATATCCCTGATTTGCCTCACCCTGATTTGTTCTTTTCTTTAACTGTGCCCTAACTTTGCTTAATCACCCCTTTAAGATAATGCCATCTGTTTCCTACAGAAACTAAGTCAGCCTCAAGGGGTACCATAAACCAGTTTCACCTTTAAAGAAGCGGTTATGGATGCAATAAGAAGAATAATTCTGAGTGGAGGCAAGCCCGTAGTCAGTGAAATCAGTTACAAGGTTGTTACAGCCACTTAATGAGAAAAGGAAAACTACCAGGCATGAACATTAACTGGCATCTTCTAATGTCAAAACTATACTAAGTATGTTATACACATTACCGTATTTAAATATTCCAACCACTCTTTTATGTTATTCCCTTTTAATACACAATGGAAAAATTGAGAAATGTTAAATAATTTGCCCTAAGTCAAATACATAGTAAGTGGCAGAATTGAGACTGAAACATTATCTGCCTGACTTTCAGGCCTGTCATTATTCTATATTCTTTTCCTAACCTATATATGCCTGTATCAAAGTAAATTACAGTGGAAACGGATATAAGTGTAGGATGTAAGAACAAGGATTTGAAGATTTGAAGAAAAGGAGGTAGAACTGTGGAACTCAGTGATTACTGGATAAAAGGGAAAAAATACAAAAAGGAATTAATGATGACAAGAATGTTTCTGTCTTGAACAACTGTGAGGATGGCTTTCCCTGAGAGATGAGAGGAAGAGCAGACTTGCTGGGAGTAGGAGGTGGTGAAGAAATGAGGCATTTGGTTTTAATCTTGTTGACTTTATCACTGCTATGAAGACACAGATGGAGAGGTTTCCACTATGGTACTGAAGAGGCCATATACACCTTTTCATCAGTGCCTAATAACTGAGGTGTAGGTACAGGAGCCAGAGTCTGACAATTAAATGCATATGCCTGTGATTTGAATCTTGAACCTGGATGCACTGGCAGCAATGGCAGTGTCCTATGACAATGTTAAGTCACAATGGTGACCATTAATGATGCCCATAGCAATATCTCAACTAGACTATTCTTGTAGCATGACTGTGTGTGTGTCTGCTACCCAGCCTCTATTGATCCTTGCCTATTTTTCCAGCCTGGTGTTTGGATCTTTCTGAATAATTATATGAACTACTTTATGGTTTCCAAAAGACTCTTTTCTACTTAAGTTACCAAGACTTGTTTTCTGTTTCTGTTGCTTTCAACCTGTAATTCTGACTGATAAAGCTAACACATTCATTGCTGTATCCTGTTCAGTATTATGGAGGTCCTTTTTGCTTTGTTCTTAAAGCATTTCCAAACCATAAGCTGAATATACTAAACTATTAGATGTTGAGTCAACTCTCAAAGATTTCAAAGAATTCATGATCTGGTGGGTACACAATGCAAAAATTAAGTTTCTGTACTACAACATGATTAAAATTTTAAAACATAAAAAAGCACAAGTATACTCTAAAATACACACACACACACACAAACACACACAGTATCATGGAAAATAAATAAATCTATCCAAAAACACTTAAGATAGAGTATTAAAACTACAGAACTTAAAGGATAAAGAGAACTTGCAAGAACTCCCAGACACAAAAGCATATCACCTCTTAAAAACTAACAAACTCACCTCAGCCACAGTATCACAACCACTGACACAAGAACATAATGAAGAAACATTTCCAAAATATTAAGGGTAAAAATTGTCAGTTAAGACTTTTGTAACTAGCTAAATTATCACTCAAAGGTGATAACATTGTACCTTTTAGTTTTTTCCTATCAAGTTCTCTACTTTTATTTTAATAAAAGATGTGCTGAGGGGCACCTGGGTGGCTGAGTCGGTTAAGTGTCTGACTCTTGATTTCTGCTCAGGTCATGATCTCAGGTCCATGGGTTCAAGCCCCCGCTTTGGGGATTCTCTGTCTCTCCCTCTCTCTTTACCCTTCCCCCTTTCTTTTTCCCTCTCTCTCTGCACCTTCCCTACTCTCTCTCTCTCAAAATAAATAAATACTTAAGTTTAAAAGAAAAAAGATGTGCTGAGCTGTGTTAGAGATCGCTTTTTGAACTGTAATCTACATATTTGGGGGATAATCTTCCTAAAGGCTGCTCTTGGCCACTTTTATACACCCAATCTGGACTGTGCTCAGATTAAATTTATGAGGATAGGAAAGATTTAGGGTAAGAGTATGAATTACAGGGAGAGAATGTAGCAATTTGCTCATGGTTCTCTTTTTTAATTCTTGTAACTTCATGGGAGTCTATAATTTCTTCAAAATGTTAAAGTATAATAAAAAAAGATCTCTTAAGGGATGGGCAAAACAAAAACATTTCAGATATACAAAGACTGTTAACAAACCCAGAGCCCCTCATTAAAAAAAGGGGGGGGGGGGTGCCTGGGTGGCTCAGTCGGTTGAGCATCCAACTTCAGCTCAGGTCATGATCTCACAGCTTGTGAGTTCCAGCCCCACATAGGGCTCTGTGCTGACAACTCAGAGCCTGGAGCCTGCTTCAGATTCTGTGTCTCCTTCTCTCTCTGCATCTCCCCCACTCGTACTCTGTCTCACTCTCTCTCTCTCTCAAAAGTAAATAAACATTACATTTTTTTTTTTAATTTAAAAAAAGGCTGTTACAGGAGGCAATTTACCAAAAAAAAAAAAAAAAAAAAAAAAAAGAGAAAGTAAGATTCAAGAAATAGAGTTGAGCACAGAGGCAGATAAAATGTTGAAAATTCACTTCCTCCTGATAAATTTAATTAACTACCTCTGTTGTGTTTTAAAAGAATACAAAATAAATCTACATAAGGCAGTAGAAGTTAGAACATTTGTTGTGATGTATAATGGACATGTGAAATTCTTCATGTTATGAGGAAAAGCAATCACAATTGTTTCCAATATTGAAAAGGGCTTCCTATGACCTGTTGTTCTTTAACATGAAGATAATCACAAGAGTTTTTAAGCAGAGGAATGATTCAGTAAGATCAGATCTACTAGAAAGAGAAATACAGCCTCTGTAAGATTTTTAAAAGTAGAGACAAAATTAGTTGGAAGGTCAGAACTATGTAAAATTTAGTGAATGAAAAGAGGAAGAGCTAAATGTGAGCTATAATTAAGACAGAATTTACAACTCCCCGCAGACACCATATGTTTAGGTACACATAGATAAGTTTCCCCCATCCCAGACAAGAATGTGGTCACATTTCTCTTTGTGTGCCCAACGTACACTTTTGTGGGGAGTATCTAATAAATGTTTGTACTAGATACATTTCATCTAAAATCTCCAGAATATGTGGAGATACACAAAGGATTTGTTAATATAAGTCCAAAATACAGGGAAAGCTCAAAGATTGAGCTCTCATCATGAGAGAATTGCCACCGAGGAAGGGTTAGATGGCCAAAGGAGAGGAGGAAAATGAAAATAAAAAGGAGAGGGAAGGCAGCATTCTGAGATACACCAACACTAAAGCGGAAACTGAGAGAAGGAGAAGCAAGCAAGCCTAAGAATAGTGATGGAAAGAGAACAAGGAGAATATCAGAGACGTTTGTTGCAAAATGACTTAATTTAATTTCTTGGATTGTTTTAAAAGAGACAAGAAATTAAACAGAAAGGATTTAGGAAAAGACTGCTTCTGGTTGCAAGAATTTGAAGATATAACATATTTTCAAGTAAAGAGATTTTCTTATAAATACTTTTTAAAATAAGATCATCTATTGTGTGTGCCTGGTGGAGGGAAGTTTAGGCTGGAAGGGGTGATTTGGTCTTTGTCCTGTTTTGGCAGAGAGCTCCCAAAACCTTGGAATTTCTTGTGTTGCGAATGATAAAAGAATCTTTCACGACACTAATGAGGTGACTCCTGGAAAGCACCTAAGGATGGGGTCTGGTTGGCAATAGAGCCAACCGTATGATTAGAAGGTTGGAACTTTCAGTCCCATCCCCTGACCTTGGGGAAGGGAACAGGGGCTGGAAGTCGAATCAAGTGCCAATGACCAATGACTTAACCAATTGTGACTATGTACTGAAGCCTCCAGGAAAACCCAAAGGGGCAGAGTTCGGAGAGCTTCTGGGTTGGTGAGCACGTGGAGACGGAGAGTGCCTCACCTGGAGAGGCATGGAAGCCCCAAGCTCTTTCCCCATATCTTAGCCTATGCATTTCTTTCATCTGGCTGTTCCTGACTTATATCCTTTATAATAAACCAGTGATCTAGTAATTAAAATGTTTCTCTGAGTTCTGTGAACTTTTCTAGCAAATTAATCTAACCTGAGAAACAGGTCATGGGAAGCTCTGATTTACAGCTGGTTATAAGTACAGGTAGCAACCTAGACTTGCAACTGGCCTCTGACGTCCATGGAGTCATTGGAACTTCCAGTCTATAGTCGGTAGGTCAGTCAGAAGCACAAATAACAGCCACCGGGACTTGCTCTTGACTTCTGAAGGGGGTAGGGGACCACGCTTACAGGACTGAACCCTTAACCTGTTGAATCTGATGCTGTCTCTGGACAGACAATGCCAGAACTGAGTTGAAAACTCGGATACCCTGATAGTGTCTGAGAACTGCTTGTTGAATGTGTGAGGATCCCTTCCCTCACTGAAACTGAGTTTCAGAGCACTGAAAGGGCATCATACAGAGTCCTGATGGTCCAGACAACAACTCAGTTATTCAGCCTTGTCAACAAGGTCTTGACAGGAGTGCCTGGTTAACTCAGTCAGTTAAGCATCCGACTTTGGCTCAGGTCATGATCTCATGGTTTGTGAGTTTGAGCTCCATGTGGGGCTCTGTGCTGACAGCTCTAAGCCTGGAGCCTACTTCAGATTCTGTGTCTCCCTCTCTCTCTGCTCCTCCCCCACTCATGCTCACACTCTCTCTCTCTAAAATAAATAAGCATTAATTTTGTTTTTAAAAAAAGGTCTTCATATATGTACAAATTATATATGCAGTCATTTACCTTTGACACTAAAAAGAAACTAAGAATAACCAACGGCTTCACTATATCATGCATTCTCTATGACTGATCTGGAAAATAAGCCCAAAGATCCTACCTCAATTTCTAACTCTTTGAAACTGTAAAATAGGTTCTAATGCCTTATAGTTAAGAAAATCTTTGAAATGTCATGTCTTCTGAATAAGGTGAAGAGGGTCCATCCTATTTTCCCTCCCTTAAGTCATAAATAATATATTCAGAAATCAACAACCACATAACTGAAGAATAGAACCCTTGTCAAATAGCAATTTTGGAATTCTTTTAAACATCATTACATAGTTTTTCATGGACTAACTTATGCTAAAGACATGCAAAATAAACCCATGATAAATAAGTATTATAAAATAAATTATACATCTATATACCTAGAAAATTTTTTTGCAAGTTCTAACTGTGTCCACTAAGTATAGATTGCACTGCCTTGCAAGATTCCTGAGGTTCTAAAAGTTCCACCAAAGACTAAGGTCTTGGATGTCACTTAAGTTATACATTTTAGCTATTAAAGCCAATGTTCTGACAAGCCCTTTGGCTCTAACCCCAGGGCATGCATTTGCCTTAAACCACATAAGAATGTGTCAGAGGGCTATATGTCAATCAACCAGGAGAAGTGCCTATTCCCAATTTAATGTTGTCAGTTGCTGACATTAAAACCAGCAACAGTTAATTGTTACCCCTTCAAGTGGGAATACTGAGGGGAGAAGAGAGGTAGGTGTCTAAGTTCAGGCTGATAAAGCTGTTAATTGCTACCCTTTTATGTAGATTTGTTTAATAATGAAAACAATGTGGCTAATCATATAATGTTTCTATTTGTTCCCCAAGGGCTCTTCAGGGAAAGTTTCAATCCGGGCTAGATTTCCACAGCTACCAACTGTGCAGGGACAAAAGCAGAACAATCAAGGCACTCAGTGCTGGCAAACAGCTGAAAGTGGTTCTATACAGATGCCCCTCCTCCTTGCCCTATCAGAAAGGAGCCAGGATCTGCTATGGACAACCTTTGCAGGAGGGGTGCCGGGAGGATTTTAAATTATAAATTAATGATAATAATAATTTCGTGCAGATACTTAATGAAAAGGAAAGAGAGAGAGAGAAATGAAAAGCAGGCAATCTGAAAAGCAGGAAATAATAAGTCTGATGTAGGCTTGGATCCTCCCTATGTCTCCATGCAACAAATCAGCTAAATTCACATCATTTTAAAGTGCCTGTGTTAGTTTCTACAAATCAGAGAGACACGACACAGTATTTTTTTTTAATCCTGTGCCAGCCTTGCTCCTTATAGACAGGGTGATGATATTGGGCATATCATTAAACCACACATTTGGAGACTGAGTTACTGAAATAACCCTAGCTACCTACTGATCTCCAGAGACAGTGCCCTGTGTATGTTTTCTACAAACGGAATGCATATTACTCACTGATGTTTACTTTGCATCATTTGGCCAAGGCAATGGACAGAATAAAGTTGTGTTATTTGAAATAAAATATTTCTAACATCAATTTTGTTTTCAGACTCTATTACCAAGTAACGGAAGCATTCAGAGACATCCCCAAACCACTGGTGTCCCCTCTCTGTACAAGAGACAGTCATTCTATTTTGTGTTTCTGAAAAAAAAAAAAAATCCTACTTGTACTAGCACCTATCGCACCAGCCCCATGCAACAACTTACACGGTCCAACTGTCCTAAAATCACTTGCAAATACCCTCCCCCCAATCTGGCCACAATGTAATTTTCAACTTTATTGAGGTGCCTACCCTCTCAAGTCTTCAGATATTTCTAGACTTGTCTGCGCGTTGCCTCCTGAACCCGTCCTCTGGCCTGCGGGGCTCTCTTCTTAGAATGTGCTCCTCTCATGACCTGTTCAATCTTACTCATATTTCAAGGACAAGCCCAATTTCACCTAATCCGCTAAGCCTTCTGCAGTCACCTCATACCACACGGCTTCTCCCTTCTGTGAATCTGTAAACTAGCACCTGCTTGATCATTCATGTGACACCTACAGATGGTGTCTGCTCAGTCTTCCTCCAGTGTTCCTCGTCTCCTCTACTGAACTCAACACTCCTTGAAGATGTGTATCTTCGTATCCTCCCTAGCATTTGAGCTGTCTATGGAGAAACCCTCAAAAAGGTTAGGGACCATACCGCGCATTCCCAGTACATTTCAGTGAAAGTTGACATTATTACATAATTAAACATTAAACTTCATTACTTTGTAAGTTTGCTTTTCGGTGGTGAAATTCCTTTACAGGTATGACTCTACAAGTCTAAAAGTGACAGCATGCCAAGAGTCCATTTCTGACATCCGAGGAATCATCTGCTACCAAAGAATTTCTTGAAGAAGAGAAAAACTTAAGAAACAATCAATTCTTAAAATTCCCTTTCATGTCAGCAGGAAATAAAAAATTAACAACCTAAACAGTAGGCCTAAGTTCACATTTCTCATTTATTTCAAACACGTTTTTCCCAACTGGAAACTCAAAACAGGCAGAGAGACTGCTAAACTCTTTTCCATCTTCCAAATTGCAAAACGAAAATTTAGGTTCCACATCTGAAAGAAGAGATGATGAGATGCAAACATAAAGAGATGATGTTACATGTACGGATGATAGAAAACAGCTGAATCAAACCAATGGAAATGTAAGCGAATGAAAATAAAACTCCATTTGCCAAATACGTTAGCCAGGCTCATAAGCCAATAATCACCGTCACGATTATGCTCATGTGCACCTTTGGGGCTTACCTCAATCACAAGTCAAAACGTTCTCAACTGTGAAGGCCTGATCAAAACCTGAAATCTAAGCACCAGCAGCACAGTGAGAAAATGCCAAAACCAGTACCAATGCTCTCTCCTCCATCCCATGTTCATCATTCCTGAATAATTATATTTATTTCTAAAACACAAAGACAAAAGACAAGGCAACCAGTTAAGTTAACAATTATGAATTGTTTTCTATTTTAACAGCTACCAATGCCATTTGGCTTTATTTCACAGAAACCCTAAGAGTTTATTTAGCATATAATGCATTATGCAAAAGAATGTCTGTGCTAAAGATTCACACAGATTTCCTTTAATTAATAAGCCCCACTTAATTTTTAATAGAATATGATTTACAAAATTTCAATTTACTTAAAACCTTCAGTAACTCTGCTATGGCATAAAGAGATATGTATCTGTTTTCTCCTAAGAATGAGGCAAATTTGCCATTAAATTTTTTTCCCCAAAGGTCACCTTGAACTACAAAAAAAAAAAAAGCCCTACTAATAGTCATTATCTTTGGGAATGTACCTAAACTACAAGCAAATAAATCAGCCATGTTACCAAGCACAAAGCTATTGAAGATTGTTAAGATTTATTTTCAGGTGCCAGTGAGACTAAACAAAGATTGTAAGGAATGAAACAAACAGAAGAAACCCAGGGAACAAATTAATACATTGAATCATTATCTTACCAGCAGCATTCCCTATAGAACAAAGTGATGAAACTATCAAAAAGCACTTCTCAAAGCAACAACATTTTCGCATGTCAAAAAAAAAAAAAGAATTAACCTAGAATAAATATATAAATAACAGTATGTTCTGTGTTAAGCCAGTAACAAAGAAACCCCTTAGTGCAGTAAAACAAAGTCTTGTCAAATCCCCATTTTTTACAAAGAAGCATGAAGATCCTTTCACAATGGTTTAAACTGTATTTATAGTAACAGAGTGAAGACTTGAGATAAAAGTCAAAAGGATTAAAGTCAAAGCCCCAGCTCGACATGAGTTATGGTTTTGATTTTTATTCTTATTGTGGTCTACAAATATTAAGACAGAAGATACTTCCATGTGATTGTGGGATCCTCTGAGACTCTATAACCTTAGAAGAGCAGATAAAACGAATGAAAATGCATCTGGTTTGGGAGCAGCCTCCATATTAAATGGCAATGCGCAAAGTAACCACCACAACTGCAGAAGGCTGAGGGGGAGTGGGGAGGCTGAAGGCTGAAATTTCTGCAACTGATGCAGGGCAGGAAAAAAAAATGAAAAGAAGAAAGAAAAGAAAAAGAGAAAGAAAAAAAAAGATGTGGTATTACTGCTTTAAAATGGCACCCTGTTAATAATCACAACATTCCTGAAAATACAGAAAAATTATACTACCATTCCTTCTTTCCTGAGCTAAGCAAGCTCACCACATACAAACACTACATACTTCTGCAAGAAAACTGGTAGGGCTTGATAGCTGCATCTCTATCTAAAGCAAAATCCCTGGAGTTGCCACTCAGAGTTTGCAGATTTACGAACCACACACTTTTCTCACAAAGAAAGAAAACAAAATTTCTGTTGTCGACTGGAAGTTCTTACTCTACAGAGAACCATTCTTCTTCCACATTTTTTTTCTTAAAAATGAATGCAAAACTACATTTAAACATAAGCTTTTGGTCACAGTTCAAAAAATGTATTTTGCATTTCCTCTCCCGAAACCCTCTCTTTCAAGATAATCTCTCTCTCACACACACACTCCAGTAGGAGATATATATTATATACTGTATGATTGGAAGGTTATTCTTAATATTAATTTGGATACTCTCTCCTTTCAGTTCCCATATTGCAAGAACCACATGCATATTTTCCGTTCATCCTTAGTCTCTACTTTTAAAATCAGACACCTGGTTTAACACTTGATGTCTCGAGAAAAGGCTAAAAGTCCTTAATAACAACAACCACAGCAAAAGCAGCAGGGGCAGTGTAAAATATGTAACGATAGTATTTTTATATCACAGAAATGCCCTCCCAAAAGGCATTACTTTTTAAATGCGTGTAAATTAAAACTATAATTATAAGAGTAAAAATGGTTTTCACGTAAGTTGGTAAGAGAGTTTAAGTCTATATGTATGCATATAATCATAAAGAAAATACTTAAAAGTCACAATTGCCCAAATGGATCCTTTTCTCTTTTATTCACGAAGTAAGCCAAGAATGATCATAAAGCCACAATTACAAATCACAAATTCCTGAGAAAGATATTTCCAGTACAATTACTTGCTATTTCATTCAGTATTTTATTTCAACTGTCACATTTTGAATACATACACATTTGTGCAACTACCAGGGGAAAAATAACTTGAACCAAATTGAAAAATTACCATAACTACTAGTTCAATATGTCTGGTTAAAATAGAGACATCTGGTCTATCATTAGTTCTTTTGTGTTGATGACTCCTAGTGTGTCTTTTCCCATCAATGAACTTTGCAAGAGGAAAAGGCAACTTTTAACAAAAAGATGCGACTCAAAAATCCATCTCAAGATTTATCAATACAGATCTATTATGATTAGATCAAATAAAGCACAGTACTTTCAGGAACAGTAACAAATACTGTTGAATACAAATGGTTAGCTTTAAATTCCATCAGAATAATGTTATTTATTAAATAATTCTCTGCAAGCAGATATAGGTAATTCATGAATCATTATTTTAAAATATTTATAAGTCAACTCTTTCGCTTGTTTAAAACACATACACTGAAGCTCTATAATAATACTTGATTGCCACTCCAAGGAAACTGAATAATGCATTTTCAGAAGCCCTGCACACCCCCACACAATTCTGAATTAATGGCTGAGCAAACAATAAGTAATGTACTATGCTCTAGCAAAAATTCAGTGATAACATCAATCTGGCATCTACTTAACACGTACTGCTTACTTTTCACATATTCCTCACAGATAAGTTTCCTTTCCCAGATGCAGTTCATTAGACAATGACTATCACCTGCCCATTCATCCACAGACAGTGAGTGATTCAGTAATTAACACAATCACAGATAAGGGGAGAAATCATAACATACACTACTACAAATTAAGAGATGAGGTAAAGGGGCCTAGCCACTCCAGCTTCCAATAACTAGATTGCAATTAAAAAGGACTTTTGTCACTTCTTCCTAGGGTAATAGGGTCAATTATTTAAAACCCCTTGCTCCAATCCAGAGACAAACCAGTAAGGCCCTTCAACCAAACTCAGATAATTACTTTTGACAAATGTTCTCCTTGAGCATGATGTAGTTACTCAAAAGCTTTAAAGAAACAAAACAAAACAAACAAAACAAAAACCAACCCACAGTCATAGTAAAACAATCTTTACAAAGTCAACCCAATAACATGTTCTTTGGTCTCGCCCCCCCTACCGCCCCCCCCCCCCATATTGCATGCAGTCTGCCTTCTTTCAGCCAATTTATAAAAGATAGTAAGTTGCTAAGTAAATATTTAATTTATGCAGCCGAAACCCTGAAAGGCTGAGCTTCAAATGTAATGCTTTGCATTCCCGTGAGGCACACAGTACAGAAATATCCTTTTTAAAAATCCGTTTACAGCTGTCCTTTAAAAGAAGAAAAAGAAGAGAGAGAAAGAAAAAAGAAAGAAAGAAACCCACACATACACATGCATCAAACCAAAGACGCCGACGCCCCTCTGCCAACCAGCATTTCTATAGAGACATTCTTTCGATGATTAAAACGTAAGCTCCGAAAGGTTAAAGAAAAGCAGCCAAGTAACACCGCCCAGGAAGCCAGCATTAAAACACACCTAGCTGTACACTCTTAATAACCTCCCACTACAAATGACACTGACCCAACTTCACCAAACACACACACACTCGCCCCGACACACACACTCACAAATTGCACACACGTGCACAGAATGTACACACAAACATCGAACAGAACACAATACCTACAAAACACAAACGAACTTGATCCACACAAAACATGCACGTATCAGTGTGCATACATAATGCACACGACGCGGCACACGGACACGCACGACCTAGCCCACATGCACACGCCCCACAAGTCCGTGTCGGACACACACCGTGCATGCACGTGTAAAATGTATGAACTCACAAACGCCGAACACACACACAGACCGTGCACAGAGAGTTATTGATGAAATTCCGGGAGGTGGAGGGGCCGGGAGGGAGTGGTAATTGCCACACAAAGGTCTCCGGAGCGGCAGAGAGGGAAGTCGAGCGGGCCGAGCGCTCGGAAATTCACCCGTGGCGAAGGCACAGCCGAGCCCCGAGAGCGAAGTACCGGGAGAAGTGTCCCGGGCGGTCCCGGGCGCCGCTGGCGCGGGGCTCCCCGAGATAATCGCTGCGCCCCTCCGCGCGCGCACGCACGCACACACACACACACACACACACACACACAGGGGCCCCTGGGCGAGCCCACTCCCGCAGAATAACAAAGAGCAGGAGCCCGGCGAGCGGGCGGCGGCTCGGGCTGGAAGTGGCCGTCTCCGCCGCCGCGGGCCGGCGCGGGGCGAGCGGCGGGGCCGGCGGGACGCGCGGGCGGCGGGCGGCGGGCGGGGGGCGGTACGTACCAGGCGGGCAGCCTCGGCCCAGGTGCGGTCCTTCTTCTTCCTCTTGTCTTTCATGTTTGCATCTCATTGATGGTTCTGATGATGACGTGGGGGATTCCACGGGGTGCTCGGGGTTCGGGCGCGGAGACAATGACCCAGTGACCCGGTGACCCGCACTCGCTCCGCGGGGGGAGGCGCGCGGGCGGCGGCGGCGGCGGCGGCGGGTGGGAGGGATGGAGCGAGGGGGTGGGGTGGGGTGGGTGGGGGCGCGCGGGCGGCGGCGGCGGCGGCGGCGCGCGGCGGGCGGGCCGGGGGCGGGGGCTGGGGCGGCGGCGGCGGGGCCGGGGACAGGGGCGGGGGCGGCGCCGGCCGGGCTCGCTCGTGCGGGGCTCGCGCTGCGCCGCCGCCGCGGCCGCCGCGGTGACAGCTCCGGGGATGCTCCGCTCGGCCCCGCTCACAACAATACACTCTGACGTCACGGGGAATGGCGACGCGGCCGCACACTCGCCGCGCTCACACTCGCCGCGCTCACACTCGCCCTCTCGCGCGCGCACACCCGCGCACACTCGCCGCGCGCCCCCCACTCCAGCCACGCCCTGAAACCCTCGCGAGACCCCTCTCCCTCCAGCCCAGCCCCCCAAGTCCACGGGGCGCTGCCCGCTGGGTGCAGGCCGTGGCCCCGGGGCCCGCGAGGGCGGAGAACCGGAGACACGGTAGCCTTTGGAACTTGTGTACAAGTCCGTTCCGCAACTCGAGGCTTCTGTCCTGTGCGCTCACACTCACACACACACACACACACACACACACACACACACATTCTCACATAGTCACTCCGCACTACTTCCCTCTGCTGGACTCTTAACCCTTTTCTGCTTGGCTGGGTGGATTCCCAGAGCCTTGCTGCAAGGGTACAAAACCAGCCTCTTAACAGAACTCGTATCGAATGTGCAACTTGACTCAACATTAACCATCTACATCGTCTTAAACAATGCAAGACCAGAGAGATGTGGCCGTGGAGCGGTGCCTTGCTGTGCCTAAGCGCTAATTATGTTTAAATATCGTACGGTCATCATCCCGTAGCGTAAAACGTGAGGCATATGTAAACAACGGCACAGCTAACGCTTGCGTGTTTTTTAAATTATTTATAATTGCCGGGTTTGGGATGCATGAAGAGTTGGGTTGTTAACCTGGTTAGCGAACTACAAAATGTTATGTTAAGACTTGAAAGTTTATTATAACCTTTCCAACTTCTTAGACCACTGGTAAATTGTTTAGGTCAAGAAAATTACTGTTAAGCAAAGAAAAGAAGGGGTCCTATGACCTACACATTAATTTTGCGTGCATTTATCTTAAGTATCTAAAAAACAAAGAGGGCACTCATACTGGATTATTTATGTAAGGTTATTTCCTAAATGTGATAATAATGGTATGTAAATAGTACTTGACATTTTTTCATATACATTATCTCATTTGACCCTTTCAAAACAAGGCGCTCAAACATAGATCTTTATGTCTACTGCACGGAGGAAGTGAAACTCAAAAACATTACATTGCACGTGAGATCTCTTGCTAAATCAGTTTTAAGAACCAAACCCAAATCTTTTGACCCTACTCCCATGCTGTTTCTATTACTCTAAACTGCAATACTTAAAAATAAATACCCCTAACTAGAAATGAACATCTACATCTACTGAAAAAACGTATGCCCAAGAATGAGAACGATACTAGTAAGGTGATTCCTTTGAGAATAGTGTCAAATGACTGAAGTAATAGAAATGTTCAATTACTAAAAATTAAGCAGAGGCCGTTCACAACCATAAAGAGCTGATTATTTTATTTCTTTTAAAAGATTTACTTTATTAATTCATTATAATAGGAAAAAGCTATGCATCCTTTGAAGGAAACATCTCAAAATTACCTCCAGTTTCCTACTTTCTTTTTTTAAAAGGATTTAGAGAACACACCGAAGTTATCCCTAGGGGAAGAATTTACCCATGCAATTTGCATAACTCTATCCAGGTGTATTATATTTTTACTTTACATTTCAAATATATTAAATTTGAATCACGTTCACATCTGCTTTTATTTTCAACAATTCTCTTTATAACTAAAGTAATTGATACATTTCAAAGTACTCTCATACTAATGTTTTTTCTTCTATTCAGAAATACCTATTTTAAGCAATCAGACCATAGCATATAATTTGTTATTTTCAGTGAAATAGTGCTTAATAAAAAGTTTTGCAGCCAGCTAAAGGAAAATACTTCTTCGCTTGCTTTGCGGTAACTTATTATTCTTTAATAAACAATTCTGGTTATCACAGAAGAGAACATATATCATCCCCCTTAAGCGATGTAAATTGATTATACGTTAAAAAAAAAAAAAACCTAAAACTAAATGCTATTATTCGTGTACCCGTTCTTTGACATGAGCTAAATATAAATAATCAATATTCTGAAGACTCTTAGATTCTATCTCTACTTTTGGATATTTGAGTATAAATAGTCTGTGGTAGGTATGTCCACTTAAAGACTTGTGTTCTATGCCAAAATAATTTATTTCACAGAGCACCAGAACAGAGGTGGGCCACCATTGTCTAGAAGTTGTTGCTGTTGTTATATTCCTTTCTTCTACATTTACATTTGCATATCAGGCCATACTTTTCCTTATGACAATCTCTCAATAAATGTAGTGGAAGGAAGGAGCATATGAATCCATTACAGTTCTTTTACAGTTTAGTAACTTATGTGAGTATCTTTTTAAAAGGTAGAAAATAGTGAATGTCACAAACGTACAAGTAAAATTATGTGAAAATTAAGAAAAATAACTCTCCGCTGTGGACATTAAAGAAGGCTTTCAGAAAGAGATGTCCTTTAGAGTGGGATTTGAAAGATGGGAAGGATTTGAACATTCACGTTTGTAGGCCAGAGGAGAAGCTTTTCCAAATAAAGTGCAGTAAAAGTCAGAACAATTTAGAACTAGAAAAATGCTCAAATGGGTAGATGAAATATACCAAGTGCTGCTGGCATTCATTTCAATTTCATATAAGATCACTTGTATTTTAAGAACCCTTCCTTAAAATGAGGAGGAATAACACAAAGAACAGAGCTTCCAGTGAGAACTGCCCTATAGATTCTTTCTTTTCTGAGCTCTCCATCCAATTAGACAGAATAGGGATAGCTCCAAAGTTCATTTGGCATGTAACAGCTCCTTCTCTGCATTACCCAGCTTTCTTTATTCCCATTCCTGCTTTTAGGTTCAAAATTCAACAATTCACACTCCCGTTGTGCATGTCTACCTTCACCAATCCCAGCAGACCTTTTCATCTCCAGGAACGTTATTTTTATATTACGAGATGTGTAACAATTGATAAAGACTCAATACCAACCAAACCCAAACAGTAATAAATATCAATTTATGTAAGACAAAATACAGGTGATGCTGTGCTGGATAAGGGTTAACGGTCATATGAGACTCCAATACTAAGAGAAGAGAGACCTGAGAATTTGGGGATGGAAGTATCAGGACTGGTCTCAGGAAATACAAGGTTTTACCATGAATCTTCATCAAAGTGTTGACCAAATATGAGGGAGTTGAGGTGTGTTGCAGTCAGGAATAAGAGGCAGGGTTTGCTTTCATTGCCAACCCACACACCCATTGCATGTGGAAGTCTAGAATTAATGGAAGTCTCTTCCACCCTTCCCCCACACACACACATGCCAGCCAGCAGCACAATATGGAACAGAAGGTGGGGTGGGAAAGTAATAAAAGTTGAGAGGAGAGAACGGAGGCAAGGGTTGCCAGGGGGATGGAAGCGTTCTTCAGTGGTCTTGATAACCATGTAACCTGAGTTTTGTTTCTGAAATATATTTATTATGTATAAGCTGAGAATCTCTGAATTCTTCAAATAAGAACATTTAATAAACTTATTTTTCCTAAACATCTATTGTTAATGATCAATCAGGATCTCACTTGTCTGGAAATTCCATGAAGGTGGACACCTTGTCTACTTTGTCTGCTACCCAATTCATTGAATTTCTAGCACGAAACAAATTACTTGTCATCATCTGGTCCAGAATAAATATTTACTGAATAAAAAAAATAAGTGGGAATTTAGTAAATTGATCCCTTTTATTGTAAATACAAGTCCAGTCAATCAAAATCTATTTCTTTTCCTCATCATAGCAAAATGTTTTCTTTTTCTGTCCCTCTTCTATATTTCACTGAGCAGATCAGGAGTAATACAAAGCGAGGTGAAATAAAGCCAAATATCAGCATTATTAATTATGTATAGTCAGATATTACTGACTGGAGCTCCTAAAGGCTAATGAATTATGACCTTGTTTCTCCTTTTCTAATCCTGCATATGCGATGTAATGCACTTTTCAAGGCTCTCAATATATTCAAAGTCAGTTTATACTATGAATATAAACATTAGCTGTACTCCAGGAACATAGAGAAGTGTTTTAACACTATTATCTGAGACTAATTTTATCAAAACTCATGGCAATTCTTCCACTAGGAAATAAGTGGATTAACTGTGATTATTTTGTTTCTTTACTCGAAATCTACAATAGTTCAATATGCTGAGATTTTAGTGCACTATAATTATATACATGTAGCTAAAAAGAAAAAAACCACTTGTGAATTTTCTTCAAAACTTTTCTGTAGCTGATTTTGTTTGAATTCTCAATGCATGTAATTTTTTTTTAGTTGATTAGCACTATTTTGACACTCATTTTAAATTCTCTGGTCAATCTGTATTATTATTACATTTCATCGCACTGATTAAAAAATAAACATTTTCATGTTTTATGTGGAGATTTAGGCATTCTTAAATCTGAGGAGAAGTAGAATAAAGTGGCTCACATATTTTCATAGTTTTCTTCTTTTTCACTTAAATTGCTCTTTTTTTTCTGCTTTATCTACTTCCTTTGTGAAATCACACACTGCTTCTGAGTAGAGCCCTTCATTCAAGAATTTACCTTTTCCCCCTTTAAACCCTTAATTAGGCATAGAGAACACAGTCTGATTTATGGCCTAGTGTTTAACAGGACTCACGCTTAATCCATTACACAAAGAGGGATACACATATTCCCCAACAGCACCACTCATTAGTTTATACAAAATGAAAAAACACTTAGGAAATGTAAATAAAGCTTTGCTCGATACTATCTTCTTATGCATATGTAACGTGATCAGAATATCAACATTACGGTCTAACAGCTTTTTGCTTATTTTCAAAACTACAAATTAGATTTCTCTAGGTAAACTCTAATTCAATCCCACATTCAGTGGATAAGAAGGAAAATTACATGCTGCTAAATTCATCTTTGTGTGGAAAGAATGTTTTTAGTTCACAAAGGAAAAGACTAGAATTCTGATTACAACTGTTGTCTCAGACTCTAATTCACAGGAAAAATGGCCGTGTTACTGATATTCTGCTTGCCTCAGTTTCCACTTGTGATCTAGACATTTTGGATCTTTACTACAGAGTTAATCACCTCTTGGTCTAAAAAGGAGGAGAGTCTCCAGAGAAAAGAATTTTCTGCTAAATAATGCGCATTGATCAAAGTTCTTACCAGCTGATTCAAATGATTCAAATTCACATTTAGGCAAGGTATCCCCAGGGAAAAGAATCAAAGATAGTTATGACATTTAGATAACAAAATAATGAATCATGCATTTGAACAATGGGTGACTTACCAAAGGGTGACTTTTGTGGTTGAGACACCCAAAACAGAATTTTGGAGGCTCCAATTTCTTCCAGTAATTTCTTCCAGTAATTTTTCACCTACCTGCTATGGTAGGTTTTACCGTAAGGTATATAAAGTATACACCATAGGTATTAATCTAGTAGCGGAACTTCCTCTTCATTTGTGCCTAGCACTGAAAACTCAAAGGAAGATACAAGGCCATTCTGCAACTTTTACAAGGATGGAGTGAAGTGGGGAAATAGAGTTCCTTTTGTAACTGAAGAATTCTTATTGCTTTCCCGTTGAGTTTTATTGCAGGGGACATGGCTGATCATCTTAGCCAACACACTTCCAGTAACCATGGGGTGACATGATTGATTAGCCAAATAGCGGGAATAACTGGAAGATCTCTTAGGAGCCCATTGTAGCCAAGGAAATGCCATCCAATTGTCTACTGGTTTATGTGATGAGAGAAAAGAAGTTGGGGGGTGGGGGTGGGGAGTTGCACAGAAATTGCCACCTCCACTCAGAGTCTCACCTAGCAGTGAGGAAAGGCAGCGGAATGGTAGTTCAGAAGAGGGAACAATGACCCTGCAGTGTCTGAAATCTGCCCAGGATTTTCATTGCCCCAGTGACGCTTGGGGTGGGGGGTGGAGCTAAACGTATTTGCCTTTTATGTGAGAATAGAGAGATCCAGAAAAAGAGATTCTTGTTCACCCACTCCCCCTGACTTTCTCTATCACATTTAGGCAAGGTATCCCCAAGGAAAAGGATCAAAGATAGTTATGACATTTAGATGTCAAAATAATGAATCATGCATTTGAACAATATCTGGATTGAGTTGCTGGTAAGAACTTTGATCAATGCGCATTTTTTTAGCAGAAAATTCTTTTCTCTGGAGACTTTCCTCCTTTTTAGACCAATAGGTGATTAACTCTGTAGTAAAGATCCGAAATGTCTAGATCACAACTCCTCTGCCTCACCCATAAACATTTATTTAATTTCCATTTCATAAAACTAATTCCTTCTCCCTTTCTATTTGTGGGCTTATTACTGCATTCTTTAAACAGGTAAGGAGTGTTTTGCTCTTGTAAAAAATTTTTTTAAGTCTTTTTATTTCTGTTCTTTTTTTTTACTTGAGGTATAATTAACATATAATAAAATGCACAGCTCTCTAGTGTTTTAATGACTTCTGATAATTGTATACACCTCAGTAACTATCATTCACAGCAAATGCAGAACATTTCCATCACTTCTAGAATGTTTCCTTACGCTATTTTCAGTCATTCCTCACACCTCAGAGAAATAACCACTTTCAGACTTCAATCACCATAGATGAGTTTGGCCTGTTAATAGCCTGTTAATATTTCCCCCTGCCTGTAGCTTGTCTATTCATTTTTGTAATGGTGTCTGGTATTTAATGAGGTCCAATTCCTGATTTGTTTCTTTTATGATTAGGGCTTTTGAATATTGTCCAAGAAATCTTTGCTGACCCCAGCTTCAAGAAGATATTCTTCTATTTTTATACCCAAGTTTTGATATTTTCTTATACTTTCAGAAATCGTATTTGAATTTTATTTGGGAGCTATTTATTTACTGATGATATATAGAAATAAAACTGTTTTTGAATGTTGATCTCATAGTGTCATCTTGCTAAATTCACTTATTGGCGTTATCATAGATTCAAGGAAAATTTCTATGTCCATAATTATGTTGTTTACAAATAACAGAAGTTATACTGCTTTTCTGATTTAATGCATTTTATTTTTTCTTGCTTTCTGTAGTACATGCAAAGCTATTAATTCACCCTACTGTTTCTCTGAATCCATTTTATTAAAGTTTTATCAATTTTATTGAGGTCTAATTTACACACCACAAAGTTACCCAATGTAATTATAAAGACGGATGCTTTTACTTTTGTAAATTTATATGGCTGTGCAACCATAAACTTAATCTATTTTTAGAAACTTTTGATCACCCCCTCAAAGTACCCTCATGCCCAGATGAAGTCAAACCCTGCTCTTACCTCTAGGGCATGTAATCACACAATGTGTAGTCTTTAATGGTCTGGCTTCTCTCACTTAGCATAATCTATTTTACATATGTCCATTTTGTTGCATGTGTCAGTACTTTGTTTCTTTTTATTTCCACCTGGTATTCCACTGCATGGACATACATTTTTGTTTGTCCATTCACCAGTTAAAGGACTTCTGGAATGTTTCCAGTTTTGACTATTGTAAATACTACTCCTATGAATATTTTGTATGGAAATTTTTATGTGGACCTATATTTTCATTTTTTCTTTATAAATACCTACAAGTAGAGCTACTGTATCTTCTCATAAGTATATAAACTTTTAAATTGCTATATCTTAGTTTAAATATATGTTTACATTTTTTTAATTTATTTAAAAAAATTTTTTTTTAACGTTTATTTATTTTTGAGACAGAGAGAGACAGAGTGTGAACAGGGGAGGGGCAGAGAGAGAGGGAGACACAGAATCTGAAACAGGCTCCAGGCTCTGAGCTGTCAGCACAGAGCCTGACGCAGGGCTCGAACTCACAGACCGTGAGATCATGACCTGAGCCGAAGTCGGACGCTTAACGGACTGAGCCACCCAGGCGCCCCTATGTTTACATTTTTAAGAAACTGTCAAACCAGTGTCCAAAATGACATTCATTCTTTGATGAAATGAATATCCAAATATTTTTCCCATTTTTATTGTGTCACTTATGTTATTATGAGTTTTAAGAGTTCTTCATATATTCGGGGTGCCTGGGTGGCTCAGTCAATTAAGCCTCCAACTTTGGCTCAGGTCATGATCTCACTGTTTGTGAGTTTAAGCCCCGCGTGGGGCTCCGTGCTGACAGCTCAGAGCCTGGAGCCTGCTTCAGAGTCTGTGTCTCCCTCTCTCTCTCTGTCCCTCTCCCATTTGCATGCTCTCTCTCTCTCAAAAATAAATAAACATTAAAAATTTTTTTAAAAGAGTTCTTATGTATTATTTATATGAGTCATTTATCAATTATGTGATTTATGGTATTTTCTCCCAGTCTATGACTTTTCTTAATTTCTTAATGGTATCTTTTGAAGAGCAAAATATTTTGACTTTGATAAAATCCAATTAATCAGTTTTTTTTTTTCTTTTATGTAGTAGCTATATGGTATCATATCTAAGAAATCTTTGCCTAACCTGGGGCACCTGGGTGGCTCATCAGTTAAACATCTGACCTTTGATTTCGGCTCAGGTTATGATCTTACAGTTCATAAGATCGAGCCTCGCATCAGGCTCTATGCTGACGGCACAGAACCTGCTTGGGATGCTCTTTTTCACCCTCACTCTGCCTCCCCCCATTATGCTCTCCCTCTCTCTGTCTCTAAATAAATAAACATTTCGGGGGCGGGGGGAGAAATCTTTGCCTAACCTAAGATCACAAATATCGTTCTTATGTTTTCTTCTAGTTTTCTAATTTCAGCATGTAAATGTTTGTATATGATTATGAGTTTTAGTGTAGATTTTGTGTATGGTATGAGGTAAAGTTATCAGTTCATTGGTTGTGACATATGGATATCCAATTATTTCAGTACCGTTTGTTGAAAAGAATATCCTTTCCTCCATTGAAGTGTATTGGCACATTGGTTGAAAATCAATTGACCATAATTATGTAGATATTCTTCTGGGCTATTATGTTACATATATATGTATTCTTTATCTCTCTGTTGAGAGAGATCGAGATCTAGATATTCTCTCTATATACATATTGTATTTAATATATATATTTTTATACCAATATCACATTTTGATTATGATAGCATTATAAATTTTGAAATCAGGTTGTATAAAATCTTCAATTTTATTCCCCTTTTGAAGTTGTTTAACCTATTCAAAATTCCTCAAATTTCACCTAAATGTGAGAATCAGCTTGTCAGTTTCTGCCAAAAAAAGAGGTGGAAGGAAGCTGCTGGTATGCAGCCCCTATCAAAGCTCTCCTCTGTTTTCTCCCTTGTGTCACTTTTGATGAGAAATCTGCAGTAGCCCTCATCTTTGATCTTGAGCAACTTTAGTATAAAGTTTTTGGGTAGTTTGCTTTGTGTTTCTTGTGTGAGGTTCATTGAGCTTCTTGCATCTGAATTCACAGTTTTCACCAAATTTAGGAATGTGTCAGCCATTATATCTTCAAATGGTTTTTCTACTGAGTAACGCTCCCCACCCTCCCCACTAACTGCACGTTTTCTTTTTTTTTTTTTAATTTTTTTTTTCTTCAACGTTTTTTATTTATTTTTGGGACAGAGAGAGACAGAGCATGAACGGGGGAGGGGCAGAGAGAGAGGGAGACACAGAATCGGAAACAGGCTCCAGGCTCCGAGCCATCAGCCCAGAGCCTGATGCGGGGCTCGAACTCACAGACCGCGAGATCATGACCTGGCTGAAGTCGGACGCTTAACCGACTGCGCCACCCAGGCGCCCCTAACTGCACGTTTTCTAAAGAAAGGGGTGATGTCTTTATTGCCAGCATCGTAGCATTATGATTAGCCCAGGGTTCAGTACATATCAGCTGTTAAGCAATATCTGAATGAACTAATACACGAACTGCTAAGCACAACAAAGACAGCATTTGTTCTACTCACTTGTTTTGATTAAGTAGTGTGTCTCCGAACATCACATTAGTGGGATCATATACCGTCAGGTGGATCTAGGGTTGCAAAATTAAATGCAACCATCAAGCCAGGACACTCTAATAAGACCTCACCATTTTCCCTTGCCTTTTTTTTTTTTTTTTTTTGTAAATGCTGTCATTCTCACATTTGAAAAGAACAAGAAAAAGACAAGGAAAAAGTGAGAGAGAAAGTTGTGGAAAGGGAAGAGAAGAAAGGAGATAGATTTGGTCTTTCCTTTTCGATGCCTTAATGACCAATACGGAATTTTCGGACTATCACATCTACAAAGCTACATTAAGAGGACTTTTATTGATTTATTTTTATGGATAAATATAGTCAAATATTTGTCCATGTTAAAGACTATACATATGTGGAAATGGATGGTTCTTGGGGTTGTTCCAATTGTAACAATAGTCACTGTTTATTGAGCACTTATGCCATAGGGGCTATTATAAGGTCTTGTCTTGTAATTTGCAAGAATGTTATGAGTTATACAACATTATTATACCCCTTTTAAAATGAGAGAGTGAGATTGCGGAGAGATTAAGTAAATCTTGCAAGAGTTCATACAACTTGCGAGTGACAGAGCTGAGATGAAAACTTTATGCAATGAGTCAAAATTTTCTCCAGTTAAGTGCACCTCAACATGTCAGTGTGCATTTTTTCTACTATAAAATATTTGCCTCTTCTGTTTAATAGTGAAAATAAGGCTACATATTTTTAGGATATCTAGGATTCTGCTGCAGTATATATGCCACAAAAAAAGATACTGAGTCAGTTAAATTATTTAGATAACTTATCCATATACATTAGTAAAAGAAGCATGTGCTTCCCTGTTTTCTTCATTTTGTGTGAGTAGGTATGTTTATTTAAAATAACATATGTGCAACTTAATGAAAGTGCATTCCATAATGTAAGGAAATTACAGTAGTTTTATTTTCCAGCATAGCAACAAGATATAAATAGATACTAATAAGTAAAATTAGGTTAATTGCTGAAGAAAGTATAATTCTTAATAAGGTTGCATTATATAAATGTGTGCACATGTAAAAGTCCTTTAATATACATGGACTTTGCTGCATCGGCGTGGAAAATTGTCAGCTCTGCCCCTCCTAGCTGTGTGACCACAGGCAACTCTCTTCCCGTTTCTGAGCCTCAAATTCATTGGCTATAAAATGAGACTAATAATTTGTTACTTATGATAAAGGACCAGATAAGGTAATATGGGAAAGAGCTTTGAAAACTGGGAAGCACAATACTTTCCTTAGGTATTTAATAATTATTGTGACTAATAATCATCCACAATAAAAATATATTCAAGGAAAAAAATTAAATAAAACTACATAAAATTAAAAAAAATATCCAACACGTACTTAACTTTCTTAGGATCTTTGAGACAATTACTTTTTAATAAACTTAGCATTTTAGAATAGTTTGATTTATAGAAAAACCAATGATAAACAGTCTCCCCATGCCCCACACCCATTTTCATTTGTCACAAGTGATGAATTAATATTGATATATTGTTATTAATGAAAGTCCATACTTCTTTCATATTTCCATAGTTTTCTCCTCACATCCTTTTTCTGTTCTAGGAACTCATCAAAGATTTGACCCTACATATAGCCATCAAGTTTTCCTTGGCTCCTTTGGGCTGTGACAGTTTCTCAGACTTTCCTTGTTTTTGATAAGCTTCAGACTTTTGAGGACTTCTGGACAGATATATTTTCAGGTATTTTGTAGGATGCTCCTCTCCTGGAATTTGTCCAATATTTTTCTCATGCTTAGATTGGAGTTATGGGATTTTTGTGAGGAAGATCACAGAGGTTAACCACCATTTTCATCACATTGTTACAAGAGTACATGCTATCAACGTGATTTATCACTGTTGTTGGCCTTGATCATCTGAGATGGAATTTGTCGGATTTTTGCACTGTGAAGTTTCTTTTTCCTCTCTTTTCCATACTATACTTTTTGAAAGGTTGTTAGTATGTGCAACCCACACTTAAGGAGAGATAGGTACATTATTGGATATTTCTGCATAACAAATTGTATATCCTCCACATTTTATTTATTTGATCATTATGAATATCATTAAAGTTTATAAACCAAAGGAAATTTATTTATTTTTGTATTCAAAATGTTCCAAATTGGCCATTGGGAGCTCTTTCAAATGACCTCTATATCTTTTTGATATACCCCTATTATTGTATTTTTTTTTAAATCATATCTCTACTTTCTAGCACTGTAGGATGTTTTAGTCTCATCTTGTATATTTCCTGTCCTGGTCATAGAATCAGCCACTTCTCTAAGAAATCCTCATTCTTGTATGAGAGAATGGTATTAGAAACCAAGATTTGAGTGCCAGGTGTGAAAAACACCTGAGGTGTTTTTTCTAGCCCTTCTCAACTGACAGAGTAAGGAAATATATGTGTGAATACTAACCTAGGTACATACATGTATCTCTGTATCTGAATGTAACCATCTGTATGTATGTTAAGCTAAACATGAATTCATATAATTAGTCTTCAAGAAATTAATTACCACATGGATCATTCTAGCCTCCTCTCCTTGGCTATTTATAACCTTCCACTACGACAGTGAGAAACCTTGTTCCCACCATCTGCCATGTATTTATTTAATTGTTCAATTCCAGTATACATGCAAAGCTATATTAGAACTATTACCAAGCACTGCCATGGGGGGGGGGGAACCTTCAACAAAAACATAATAATGTTGCCCTCTACCCCTTTAATGACATTGTTTCATACATTTGTAATAAAGCTAGATTCCTTTGTCATATTCTGCATTCCACTTTGTTATTCTATAATGTCATGTATCCACCATTATGGGATCATACTGTAAAATTCTTGAAAGAATTCTCTGTGCTTCATGTATTCAAACCACTGGCTCATCCCCCTGAATCCCTGGCAAACACTGATCAGTTTACTGTCTCCATAGTTTTGCCTTTTTAAAATGTCATGTAATGGGAATTGTACAGTATATAGCCTATTTATACTGACTTCTTTCACATAACAATATGCATTTATACTTCATCCATATCTTTAATTGGCTTGATGACTCATTCCTTTTTGTATATTCTGAATACTATTCCATTATATAGATGTATGACAGTTTATCCAATCATCATTCAAAGGGCATCTTGGCTGCTTCTAGTTTGGGGTAATTATGAATAATGCTACCGTAAACACTTGGGTTTTGTGTGGACATAAGTTATCAACACATTTGGGTAAATACCAGGAGTGCAATCGATAGATCATACAGTGAAACTATTATTTCACTTTGTAAGAAACTGCCAAAAACTGTGTGCCAGAATGGCTGTAAGATTTTACATTCCCTCCTGCAAGGAATGAAAGTTCCTTGTTGCTCTAAATCCTCACCAGTTGTTTTTCTGGGTTTTAGGCATTCTAATAGGGGTGTAGTCATATCTCATTGTTGATTAAATTTGCATTCCTCTAAGGACAGACAATATTGAGCATCTTTTCATATGCTTATTTGCCATTTGTATGCCTCATTTGGTGAATTGTTCATACATATCTTTTGGCCAATTTTTGTCCATTTTTTTTACTGTTGAGTTTTAAGAGTTCTTTGTATATATTTTTTTATTTTAATTTTTTTAATGTTTATTTATTTTTGAGAGAGAGAGAGAGAGAGAGAGAGAGCATGAGTAGGGGAGGGGCAGAGAGAGAGGGAGACACAGAATCTGAAGCAGGGTCCAGACTCAGCTGTCAACACAGAGCCCGACGTGGAGCTCGAACACATGAACCGTGAGATCATGACCTGAGTTGAAGTCGGACACTTAACCAACTGAGCCACCCAGGCGCCCCAAGAGTTCTTTGTATATTTTAAATAGAAGTTCTTGATCGGATATTATTTCGTAGCTAGGTTCTCCCAGTCTGTAACTTGTTTCTTCATTCTCTTAATAGAGTCTTTCTTGGGGCAGAAGTTTTAAATTTTTAATTAAGTCTAATCTACCAATTTTTTTCTTTCATAGATTGTGTTTTTTTGCGTGTGTTGCAGCTAAAAATTCACCACCAAACCTAAGGTCACATACATTTTCTCTCTTTTTTTTTTTTTTTTTTTTGCTGAAGTTTTAGAGTATTACATTTTACATTTAGATGCATGACCCAGTTTGAGTTAATTATCATGAAAGGTGTAAGGTCTATGTCTAGGTGCTTTTTTTTTTTTCTTTTTTTGCATGTGGATTTCCAATTGTTCCAGTATAATAATTTGCTGAAAAAGACTATTCCTTTTCCATTGACGTATCTTTGCAACTTTATCAAAGATCATTTGAGACACAATTATTTGTTTGTAGTTAACTTGGTTGTTTAAAAGATGGTGCCATGAGGTCAATATTGAAGTCTTAGACAAAGCAATTTGGATTCATACAAACAAAGTGTTTGGAATATATGTGCCTCTGTATGCTGGGAGTTTTCTAGTCTTCTAACTCTGCCTGCTGATGCGCCGATGTACATTCTTGCTTATAAAGAGAAAATATTGTAAGTAGTTTACTCAGGTAAACCCAGTACCACCAAATATATATTGTGAAGATGGTGGGTTTTTATTGCCTTGCTGGGTGTAAATCAAAACAAAACAAAGATAACCAGGGGATAGGTAAGTATGTGCTGAATTAGCAGCCAAATAAATGTTGAATACTCTGGAAGTCAGTTGTTCTTTCCCAGTATGCAGCAGAATCGCAGGCTGCTTTTCATACTGCAGCACATCATCCTGGCTCCTGGAGCTAGGGGGAAGGGTGCCATGAAAAACTGAAGGAAAAAATATATATATTCTGCTGCTGGGGTGCATTATTATCCCAGTGCTTCTCAGCTCCCAGCAGTGAGGAGTCAGCCTCTTGCCCTAAACTTTATGGCTATAGTAACTTACGCTACCACACCCCACCAACGGATGAAAATGTTTCTGATCATCATCAGGTATCTTTTTCCTCCTAATAAAAGAAACACCATGCCTTGGAATTCTTGCAGCAATAAAAAAAAAATTAAACCACAAATGCCTAAACAAAACAACAAAAACCCTATTCACATTCATTTTTGCAAGATAAGTCACTTCTATTTAAAAGCAAATAAAAATAGCATCAGCCCAAGCTCTGTCCTGCCCCATAGCTTTGAAATACAATTGAATAATAAAAGAGGTTATGATGATGTCTATCTCTGAAAGTGCAGCGTCTCTTCCTTGAATACACAATTAACACAAAGGCAATAGGTACATCCGTAACGGTGAGTTCATAAAACCCACTTCGGAGCCCAAGTCAATGTCAACAAATTTCTCTCCTGTGAGATGTGCTCCTTTAGAATTTTGTTGGCTTGTCAGCTGTTTCATTAATATTTTATAACAGAAAGTAAATGTCTTGAGATTCCAGAATCATCACAATCTGCCCCAGCTCCACGCTATTGGTTATTATAATGTCATCACAATCCTTTGATATATGTATAGAAGCCTCCTTATAGGGAATAGTTTCTATTCTCAGTTTATACATATGCAGAAGTGAGAAAACCTATAAAATTCAACTTTAATGCAACTGAAGGTTTGGAAGGCTGTTCTGGAAATGTGTGTACATTTTTGTCTTCTGCATGGTTCCCATGGCAAAAGGTATTCAGCACCTTTTTCAGGCAACTTCAAGCCTCTTGAGTTTTTCATCTTTTTTATCTGGCCTCCTGTTTACAAATTGATAAAGAAAATATTAAAATGGAATGAATATAAATAGCAGCTGTAGAATGTATTCTGCCAAGAATACATCCCCTGTTAGAATTGCTAATGTATTAGAACAGTTTTATAGGGGAAAAAATACTTTTTATGACATTTCTTAGTGTAGAATCCACTCTAGCTGTAGTTGAAACAGGATTGTCTATATATACAGAGAAATATAGATTAAAGTGGGAAATTTAGGTAAATAGTAGAGAAATTTCCTTTCAAATACACGTTTTCATATAGCAGGGGTCCAGTAATTACTAATGGAATAGAAGTGATATTTAGGAAATAAATTACTATTAAAAATTAATTTTTTCATGCTAGATGTATGCATAAAGAGCTTTAGTCTTCACCTTTTTTACCTTAAAAGTGTTTAAACAAAGCTAAAAGCCGAATGAATACACGTACATAGTCCACTTAGATTCAATAATTAAAACTAACATATTGTTATCTTTGCACTTGCTCTATGTGTGTTTGTCTCTTTACGTGTAAATAGCTTTAGCATGAATTTGTGAGTTTGTGATGAGGAAACTGTCTTGTCTCCTGTACACATTGGTGTGGAGTCTTCGAGTACAATTAGCTTTAGGCAAGACCCAGTGGGGACTTACAGGGTCAAATGCAGGAGTTTTGCAATACATTTTGCTGAGCATACGTCCCAAAGAGTTTAAAAAAAAATCGAAATCCACTATATGTGCCACTATACCACTATATGCAATATTTATATAATAGCAAATCTATGTATTACTAAACATACATAAATTACAAAGTTAAAAGAAATTTCTAAAGATTAAATATATAAAAAATAAGGATTAAATAAAAAATTTAGACCACAAATACCTGAACAAAACAGCAACTTATTATTTTATTTTCAATTTAATGATACCAAATATTTTTGCTGTCATTGAATATCAAATAATTAATATTAGTTTGTAGTGAGAGCACAATAATTAAGAATATTACATTATTTTTAACAAAACAGTTTAATTCTAAGCTAACTTCTTAATTAACTAATTGAATTCGAAATAAGGCTAGATTAGTTCTAAATTAGGTTTACTTCAAGCCCTATTTTTAATGGCTATAGAACTGAAAAAAGTACTTCACAAAAATGCATAAAACTAATGGAAGAAAGATTTCATTGGCTGCATTTACTAAATTATGATACACATCTTTCAACTACATCTACCAGTAATGAAAAGGTTTTTGCTGAAGTTCACCTAACATATTTCCATTTTCTTCAATGCCAATTAGTTGCCTTAGCAAACTAATTGGAAGGTGTTGGATTTTAATCATTTTAGCAAAGTGGTTAAAAATAAATTCCTAAAATTTTTCACTTGGAAGATTAACAGGTTAGAAAATTCTGTTTCCAAGCATTGCTTTGTTTTTAATTTGACCAGATATGAACATCTTTTCTTTAGAATTGAAGTATTTAATATTATTCCAGCAAAAAATTCACTTAATGATAATATTTTCAAACATCTATTTTCAACATTCTCTTTTATTCTATGAGATTCTTTTGAAAAGTAGCTATTTTATCAATTATTGTTAAGATAGGACCTTAGAGCAATATAACTAAGTACGTATATTTTTTATGTTTTAATCTCTGTAGATAGTATACTTTAAAAATTTTATTTTAAGTTTACTTATTTATTTTTGAGAGAGAGCGCACACATGTAGGGGAGAGGCAGAGAGAGAGAAAGAGAGAAAGGGAGACACAGAATCTGAAGCAGCCTCCAGACTCGGAGCTGTCAGCACAGAGACCAACGTGGTGGGGCTTGAACTCACTAACTGTGAGATCATGACCTGAGCTGAAGCCGGACACCCAACCAACTGAGCCACCTGGCTCCCCTGTAGATAGCATACTTTTGACAGCCATGTATTATCATATAAAAAATCTACAAAATTGGAACATATTTTTTTTTCACAAGGAGTTAGAAAATTTACTATAAGCCAAGGTTCTAAATGTATGTTGTGCCTGATGCACTCCCTCCTTAGAACTGCGGGGAGGAGAGACACTAAGGGCAGTTGAGTGATCTTAAACACCTCCCTGTTTTCTTTGTCGATGGCTGCTTCAAGCCAAGAAGAGTCCATAATAAAGTCACCTTGACCATCAATGACTTGTTTATGCTCTCAGAACCTTTGTTTTTTTTTTTACAAAATATAATTTACTGTCAGTTTGGCTTCCATACAACACCCAGTGCTCATCCCAACAAGTGCCCTCCTCAATGCCCATCACCCACTTTTCTCTCTCCCCCACTCCCCATCAACCCTCAGTTTGTTCTCTGTATTTAAGAGTCCCTTATGGTTTGGCTCCCTCCCTCTCTGTTTGTAACTTTTTTCCCCCTTCCCTTCCCCCATGGTCTTCTGTTAAGTTTCTCAAGATCCACATATGAGTGAAAACAAATGGTATCTGTCTTTCTCTGACTGACTTATTTCACTTAGCATAATACCCTCCAGTTCCATCCACATTGCTGCAAATGGCAGGATTTCATTCTTTCTCCTTGCCAAGTAGTATTCCATTGTATATATAAACCACATCTTCTTTATCCATTCATCATTGATGGACATTTAGGCTCTTTCCATAATTTGGCTATTGTTGAAAGCACTGCTATAAACATTGGGGTACATGTGCCCCTATGCATCAGCACTCCCGTATCCCGTGGATAAATTCCTAGCAGTGCTATTGTTGGGTCATATGGTAGTTCTATTTTAATTTTTTGAGGAACCTCCACACTATTTTCCAGAGTGGCTGCACCAGTTTGCATTCCCACCAACAATGCAAGAGGGTTCCTGTTTCTCCACATCCTCCCCAGCATCTATAGTCTACTGATTTGTTCATTTTAGCCACTCTGACCTGTGTGACGTGGTATCTCAGCGTGGCTTTGATTTGTATTTCCCTGATGACGAGTGACGTTGAGCATCATTTCATGTGTCTGTTGGCCATCTGGATGTCTTCTTTGGAAAAGGGTCTGTTCATGTCTTCTGCCCATTTCTTCACTGGATTATTTGTTTTTTGGGTGTTGAGTTTCGTAAGATCTTTATAGATTTTGGATACTAGCCCTTTATCAACTATGTCATTTGCGAATATCTTTTCCCATTTTGTCAGTTGCCTTTTAGTTTTGTTGATTGTTTCCTTTGCAGTGGAGAAGCTTTTTATCTTGATGAGGTCCCAATAGTTCATTTTTCTTTTAATTCCCTTGCCTTTGGAGATGTGTCGAGCAAGAAATTGCTGCGGCTGAGGTCAAAGAGGTTGTTACCTGCTTTCTCCTCTAGGATTTTGATGGTTTCCTGTCTCACATTCAGGCCTTTCATCCATTTCAAAGTTATTTTTGCATATGGTGTAAGAAAGTGGTCTAGTTTCATTCTTTTGCATGTTGCTGTCCAGTTCTCCCAGCACTATTTGTTAAAGAGACTGTCTTTTTTCCATTGGATACTCTTTCCTGCTTTGTCAAAAATTAGTTGGCCATACATTTGTGGGTCCAATTCTGGGTTCTCTATTCTATTCCATTGGGCTATGTGTCTGTTTTTGTGCCAATACCATAAATATTGTTAAAATGTCAATATTACCCAAAACAATCTGCACATTCGATGCAATCCCAATCAAAATTGCACCAGTATTATTCTCAAAGCTAGAACAAACAATCCTAAAATTTGTATGGAACCACAAAAGACCCCAAATAGCCAAAGCAATATTGAAGAAGAAAGCCAAAGCGGGAGGCATCACAATCCCAGAGTTCAGCCTCTACTACAAAGCTGTAATCATCAAGACAGTATGGTATTGGTACATATTTTTATTAAAAAAGGAAATACATAGCTCATCTTTAAGCTCAGTGATTCTTTTAAGTACTTCTCTATGGATTATCTCTTGGATAATCTTCCTGTATGGTATCATGGTCAGCCCTGATAACTTTATAAGGTGTTATAAAGATTTTACTATTTAAGATCGTGTATGCTTTCAGTCCATTACTTCACAGTACACTAAATAACTTAAAACTAAATAAATGATTTAGAGGGCCCCTATCAGGCCCTTCATGTCATATCACTATTTTTCTTCTTTTCCTTCATTCTTTTCATACATACACCAGCATCACCCTATGCATTAAAAATAGGTACGTGTATATTTTTTCCATTGTCTTTCTTTGATCAGAAAAAAAAGTTATAAATAAGGACAACCTAATTGTTTCCAGCTCCTCCATACCATGATCTTACAGGTTCCCCGGGACATGTGCATCCTTTTGTAAAGACCACAGCTATAAAGGATATTTCAAACTTGGATGTGATTCAGGCAATCTTTAGTATCAGGAAGTACAATAAGTCTTGAAGAACATCTACTTCATGAAGTCTCACCTTGGATCAGGGTTCAAGAAGGCATCTTTCAAGGAGATCTGCCAGGAGTAACCCACCAGATCTAGCCCTTTGGAAAGAAGGTTGGCAAGAAAGAGCATGATAATACTTCAAACAAACTGTCATTTATGCTGTAACAGAGTATTGTACCATGCAGCTCACAGATTAAAAATCAAGATGATAGCAATCAGATAGAGCATGCAGAAAACAGAAGCCAAGTATGCCTGAAGGGCTTGCACCGGCATACCTGATAGATCTTTAGCTCACAGTGGAGAAGTTGGATGGGAAAGGAGTGGGAAGGACTGACAGAACATAGTAGCCATGGTGGGCTATTAGATCCCACATATGAGTTTGACTATTCCAATTATAACACATTGGGTGTTATAATAAATGCTATGCTATGTACTTTTTCCCTCGGTCAGAATTGGCTCCAAATTTTAAGGAGATTGCACCTGTAGCACTTCCGAGAAAGAGCCAAGAAAGTGACTGATAACAATGTAGAAGGAAAATGCTATAATATCCCATAAGATATTATTTAAAATATTTGTGAAGCCTTTGAAAAGTAGTATGGTGAAACTCAGCCAAACTTCACATTCAGTGTAATTGTCAAGTTACTTTATGTGCTTATCTTTATCTATTGCATTATGATTTCCTGCAGGGACTACTGAATAAAAAGAACTTCAGATTCTGACCTAGATTTGGAAGAAAATCCCACCATACACAACTGTGTAAACTAAGGAATTTGTATAGCCATTGTGAGTTTCTATTTCTTTAATCCCTACCTCACAGGTTTCTTCTGAAGATTAAATAAAATATTTTAAAATTCTTAACACAGTGTTTGGCAGATAATAAGTGCTTAATAACTGGTAGCTATCCTTAGTGTTACTTTTAAGATCTCAATATTCAATAAATAAAAGAGTGAGTATATCTAATTTCAAATGTTCATATTTTTAAAACTCTGTAGGCTTACACTGAACTGATCTATAAAATAAAGAGGGTAGTTATGGGGACTGCAGATTCAGGCAAGATACAATAGATAAGGTATATTTTTCCCCATTCCTCTTGCAAACTACAGCTAAAAACATTACATTATGGGCATTACATAAAAACCAACATAAGAAGACTCTAAAAGGTAGAGAGAAGGAGAAAGATTCGTAAGAAACTTTGGAACCCAAATCCCAAAGCAATGAATTCCTTCAGTTTTGTTTTTGCCTCATCTATTCCAAACAGGGTATTGGAGAAGTAAACTACCCAGAAACACCAAAGGCAACAGGGAAACAAACAAACAAACAACAACAAAACAAACAAACAACAAAACCATCAAGGTCAAGAGAAGGTCAAGCTAGGCCAGAAAAGGGACAGTCTAGTAAGACAGACTACTTTAAGAGAATTACTGTGCTATTCCATTCAAATACCCCAAGAAAAAAGCTGTTGGCTGCATCACTATCCATGCTAGCAAAGGCCACATAGGGAGTCTATACTTACTCTTACCTAATTATAATGAAGTGCCCCAAACCCCCTTGTCTCTTATCTCCCCTGTCTCAAGACAAGGTTGTGTCAGAAAGCTGAGTGGGAATCTGGGACTTTCAATCATTCCAAGTATTAAAGAGTTTCCCTACTTCTGCAATATTAGTAAAAACCATAGAGGGAGCCCAGACCTTCTCCCCTAACTGGTCATAACAAGTTACTCTTTTCCTTCCCTGTTCGGGTGGTGTCAGAAGAGGCCTAAGGGACAGTCAGGACTTTCACCAGGGCTCAGAGTTAATAGCCACACTCTCATTGCAGAGGCTATATGGAGAGCCTGTACTCTCACCCTGTCCAACAGTAACAAGGAACTCCTCCCCTCCACCAGGAGGCTGAGTGAAGAATCTAGACCTTCCAGGATCATGTGGCAGTAAAGAGGCTGAGTCTTTATTTCCCCAATGGGAGCAGTGTCAGAGGAGACCTGATAAAACACAAGATTTAAATACTTTTTGGGGTGCCTGGGTGGCTCAGTTGGTTAAGCATCCGACTTCCGCTCGGGTCATGATCTTAACGGTTCGTGGGTTCGAACCCCGCCTCCGGCTCTGTGCTGACAGCTGAGTCTGGAGTCTGCTTCAGATTCTGTGTCTTCCTCTCTCTCTGCTCCTACCCTGTTCACGGTCTGTCAGTCCTTCTCTAAAAAAATAAAAATAAACATTAAAAAATTAATTAAAAAATTACATTCAAATAAGTTTGTGTCTTACAATACCCAAAATGTTCAGGTATACATCAAAAATCATTCATACTGGGGCGCCTGGGTGGCCCAGTCGGTTGAGCGTCTGACTTTGGCTCCGGTCATGATCTCGAGGTCTGTGAGTTCAAGCCCTGCTTCGGGCTCTGTGCTGACAGCTCAGAGCCTGGCGCCTGCTTCGGATTCTGTGTCTCCCTCTCTCTCTGCCCCTCCCCCGCTCATGCTCTGTCTTTCTCTCTCTGTCAAAAATAAATAAACATTAAAAAAATTCACTCATACCAAGACTCAAGACATCTCAACTTGAATAAGTAAATGTAATTAATAGATACCAATGCAGAGATGAAACAGATGTCAGGATTATTTAGCAAGGAATTTAAATCAGTCATCATAAAAATGCTTCAATGAACAATTATAAGCACACTTTGAACAAATGAAAAAAATAGTCTCAGCAAGAAATAGGAAATATAAATAAGAACAAAATGGAAATGCTAGACCAAAAATATGTAACTGTAATTAAAAAAATAAAGGGACGAGTTAAACAGCAGAATGGGGAGGACAGAAGAAACAGTGAACTTGAGAATAAAACATTAGAATTACACAATCTAAATAACAGAGAATAAATAGACTAAAATGAGATGAACAGAGACTAAGGATATGTGGGACTTTAACAAAAGATCTAACGTTTAGTATTTGGTATTCTAGGAGAGAAGAAGTAGGGTAGAGCTGAAAACAAAACAAAACAAAACTCAAAGAAATAATGGCTGAAAACTTCCCATACTTGGCAAAAGAAAAAAATCTACAGATTCAAGCTGTGTGAACACCAAACCCAAAGTAATCCATGCTAATTATGCACATTATAGCCTAACTTCTGAAAATTAAAGACAAAAAGAATAAAATCTTGAAAGCAGCCAGAGAACTAATGCATTACTTACAAGGGAACACTGCTTTGAATGAACAACAAATTTCTCATCAAGAACCATGGAGGCTGGAGGGAAATAACACATTTTTAACGTGCTGAAAGAAAAGAATCCTCCAGAATCCTCTACCTGGCAAAAATACATAAGACATTCTCAGATAAACAAAAACTAAGAAAATTTGTTGCCAACAGACCTAACAAAAATGAATGGCTAAAGGATGTTCTCTAAACAGAAAGGAAATGATAAAAGGTGGAATCTTTGAATATTAGGAAGGAAGAAAAAACACAGTAAGCAAAAATATGGATAAATACAGTAATGTGATACCCAGAGTAACCACTAAAAAAAGGCTATACAAAGACACTAAAAACACTACGCATAAATAAAAATGGAACTCTAAAAAATGTTCCAATATCCCCAGAAAGGCAGGAAAAACATGTCTTTTTGTAGACATATATAAGATTATTCTAAAATTTGTATGGAAAGGCAAAGGAATTACATATATTTTGTTCTTTTATTAAAAGTGGTATGTTAAAAATCTTTTATTATTAGCATTTATGTCTAACTAATTAACATACTAAATTTTGTTTTAAAAAAAGGAATAAAGTATGAGGAATTAGTTTACTCTATTTCACAAATTTTACAGCTACACTAATAAGTCTGGGTGCTATTGACAGAGGGATAGATCCATAGATGGAACAGAATAGAGGGTTAGGAAATAACCCAAATAAATACAGCTAAGTCGTTTTTGACAAAGCTTTAAATGTAACTCAATGGAAGAAGAATAGTGTTTTCAACAAATGGTGCTGGACCAATTGGATATTCATAGGCAGGAAAATCAGCCTCGAAGCTCACACCTTGAATGAAATTTGCTAAGAATGGCGAGCATTTCATGTAGGTAGTTGTAGATCTAAAACTAAAACAAGGGTGGGGACAGGAGTGAAACAATAAAACAAAATAAAAACAGAGCTTGCAGTTCTGATATAAAATAAAGTAGAATTCAAATAAAAAAGCACTAAGCCATGAGAATAAAAGACATATTTTAAGTCTAAAACCCACATTTTACAACATCAATATAGCTTTTATGAATACTTATGCTCCAAATAACACAGTATTCACCTTTAAAAAGCAAAAGATGGGGCGCCTGGGTGACTCAGTCGGTTAAGCTGCCGACTTCGACTCAGGTTATGATTTCATGGTCCGTGAGTTCGAGCCCCGCGTTGGGCTCTGTGCTGACAGCTCAGAGCCTGGAGCCTGTTTCAGATTCTGTGTCTCCCTCTCTCTGACCCTCCCCCGTTCATGCTCTCTCTCTGTCTCAAAAATAAACGCTAAAAAAAAATTAAAAAAAAATAAATAAAAAGCAAAAGATGGAAAGAGAAATAGACATAAATGCTAATAATAAAAGATTTTTAACATACCACTTTTAATACAAGAACAAAATATAGGTCAGTGCGCAGAAGACCTAAACATCAAATTTGACACCATGATAATAGAGATTAAAACTTGTTTTAGATCAGATCTGAGAGGATGTCTGATAAACAAAAGGAAATAAAAGTAATTATCATGATATAAAGTAATGATGTTTACACTGTGTTTCCATGTCTTCTTTTTTAATATTCAAGACTATTTATTTATCTATCTTCAACCTGAAAGAACTTATTGTGTCTAGTATCACACTATAAAGACTTAAAAAATACATTAGAAAAATAATGAATATAAAATAGGATGAGTTTGAACAGCTAGATATAGAGTTGATGTAAAATATGAGGGGATCCTAGGTGGCTCAGTCGGTTAAGCATCTGACTTCAGCTTGTGAGTTCAAGCCCTGTGTCAGGCTCTGTGCTGACACCTCAGAGCCTGGAGCCTGCCACTGATTCTGTGTCTCCCTCTCTCTCTGCCCCTCTGCCACTCACACTCTATCTCTCTGTCTCTCTCAAAAGTAAATAACACATTAAAAAATAAGAAATATATATATGATACAATTGCAGCATTGCAAATAAAGACTAAAGCTAAAGTATGTATTTTCTATATCAAAGACACAGAATGGCATGCATTACAAAATCCTTAACTTTGAAAATAAATCATATAATTTCTGTTCCAGTATCCAAGTAAGGATCCCACGTTGCATTTAGTAGCTGCATCTCATTAGTCTTTTCCAGTCGATGACCGCTCCTCAGTTTTTCTGTCTTAAAACATATTAAACATACATTTTGCAAAAATTAATCATAGTTTGCAAAAAAGGTATCATCGATTTTCACAGAGAAGTGTCATAAAGAATACTGTCATGCGATACAACCATGCATGGCGTTTGCAAGGGGCTAGGTGGATGGGAAGTAGGGAAGTAGGGTATAAAGCTTCAGTTATGCAAGATGAAAAGTCCTAGAGATCTACTGTACAGGATAGTACCCAGAGTTAACGATACTATATTGAATACCTAAAAATTTTCCAAGAAGACAAATCTTATGTTAAGTGTTCTTACAACAAAAATAATGATAACGATAATAATAAAGATGGCAGGAAGAAACTTTTTTAGGTGATAGATATGTTTATGGCATTGTTTGGGATGGTTTCATGGAGTATATGAAACTCGTAAAGTTGTATGCCTTAAATATGTACAGCCTTTTGCATGTCAATCATAATTCAGTAAAGTGGTTTTAAAAGAAGAGATTAATGAGGGAAAGCAGGAAAAGTGAAAGCTCTAGTAGGTAAATAAACTTTGTTCTTTGAAAAACGACACAATATTCAAACTTGAAGCTAACTTAATAGGTGAAGAAAACATTGACTTACAAAATAAGAAATGACATAAAGATAAAGACACTGGAACAGAAGAACTATTTTAAAAAATCATGGAAGAGGCTACTTGGAAAACCTCTATGCAAATAAATTTGAAAACCTAGTTTAAATTAATAAATATAGGAAAATAACATCAAAATTGGTCCCACTAGAGACAGAATCTTTAAAAACATTAATTTCTGTAGAAATTTTTAAAAAGTTAATAAGGAACCACTCTACAATAAAGCACCAGGTCCAGTTAGCTCCCCAGGAGAAATCTGCCAAATATCTAAAGAACAGATATTTGAAATGCTGCATATAATGTATTAAGTGGAGTAAACAAGCAAACAAAAAATGCCCTCGAATTTTTTGAAGCTAGTTTAAAATTGATAATTGAACCAAATAAAAATAGCACAAAAAAGAAAGTTACAAACCAGTGAATAAAAAATTCATGAAGATAAATCCATTATGTAATGACAACAAAGCGGCATTTATTTCAAGAATGCAAGGTTGGCTATCACCCTCTCATGGTATCCATATTCATAATCAGGAAAAGGGAAATATTCCCACTCTCCTTTCTATTACTCACCTCTGTATGGGAGGTGTTGCTCAAGGCAGTTAGAAGAAATCAAACAGAGAACTATGAGCTAGGAAAGAAGTAAAAAATTCTCTAGCAGCAAAAGATACGATAGTCTACCTAGAAAACCTGAATCAATTATCATATTGTCAAACAATAAAAAAAAGAGTAAGCGGGATGCACAAATAGTATACAAAAGTCAATAATCTCCATATATATAAATAACCAGCCAGAAGATAAAATGTTAGTGGAAACCCCATTTTCAGTCATTGAAGAAAATTAAATACTTAAAAATAAATTTAATAGGAAATGAGTGAAACCAATATGAAGAGGGGCTTGAAATATTTCTAACATCACAAATATAGGTTTGTGCAAGGGAATCAAAACAGAGCCAGTCAACATCATAAAGATGTCAGTTCTCCCAAAAGTAATTTGTAAATTTTATACAGTTCAATAAGGTACCAATAAACTAGTTTTATACAGCTAGAAAACTTGATACTAAATTTCATGTGGAAAAACAATCATGGAAGAATAGCTAGAAAAACAATGAAAGAGATCAACTCTAAGAAACTTGCCTCACAAGACATTAAAACATATGAGATAGCTTCTATAATGAAAGCAGTAGAGTATTGGCCCATAAATAGACTAGTGGATAATAGAAATTTCAGAAACAGACCAGAGTACATATGAAAATAAGTACATAATAAAGATGGGATCACAAATCACTGGGCAAAGATAGGATTTTTAATAAATGGTGCTGAGATAACTGGCTAGCCATTTTGAAAAAGATGAAGATACATGTCACAGAACATATATCAGAAAAAACCTCCAAATGGATCCGGAACCTAAATACAAAACATACGTACGTACGAGTAGTGAAGGAAATATGCTTAAGTTCCCCAATAACGTGGGTATAGAAAGGGCATCCTAAATAGGACTCAAAAAACAGATGACATATTGAAAAATTAGTAAACTTCACCATATTAAAGAAAACCTTGGCGTGACAAAAAACAGTAAGGCAAGTCTAAAGACAAGTGATAAACTGGAGAAAAATTTACAATTTACAGCACAGCCAAAAGGCTAGTATCCCTACATGAAGAACTGTGATTGGCTTCATAGTGACTGTATTAAACTAGAAGTGTTGGGGTAATTATTCATTCGTTTCTGAAACTTCCTTGCATTAATTGTGTCTTTTATATGGAATCATCCATGGGGTAGTTTTAAAGAAAACATGCACTTCCATGATTTGACTTACAGTTGGGTGTAGCTATGCTAAGGACTGTACCTTAGGCAAAATTGTCTTTTGGAAAATTGAACTGGGAATCATTTGATTGCAAAAGTCATAAGCACAGCCTGATTTGATGTTAATTGGCCAGGTGATTCAGGTTTTAAAAGTAAACTCCTTTGCCTCATCCCCTAATCAATTCACTGCTCTGTCTTTGAAGTTCTTCTACACATTCTGGACTAGTCTCTGGGTAAATCCACCACAGTCTCTTTGACTAAATGGATGTTAATGAAAACAATATTGAGCCCTTTCTTAGCTAAATTACCTCTAACAAGACATTTTGGAGTTAATTTAATGAAGTGCACTAGGAAGTTAAGTAAGTGGCTTTTTTCATTAAATGAGGCAAATTGGAAGAGAATAAACACAATAAATACTGTAAGGTGTGAGGGCTTTTATTGTCTACAAAGTATTTTGAAATCCTTCAAGTGAAAATGTATACTGCTGACATTAATCACTTCTTTGTCTTATCTCCCTGAATATTAAATGGACAAATTTGTCTATTGCTATTTTGATCTAGGATGATTTTAGTAATTCCTTTAAATCATATATTAATAATATATGATGTCGCCATGTAACCTTAATAGATGTACCCGAATAGTATCCTGAAGTAAAAAAGGTTGCATTTTTAATTTATTTTACCAATAGGAATACATGTGTTATTTTCAAAATGTGAGTTAGAGATAAGAGAAATTGCTTGGCTATCTGTCCTACTTCTAAGAAATGCCTTTCACACACTATATTTGCATATTAATTTAAAGTTTACATAGCACTTTCATGTACATTACCTTTTCTGATTCTTACAACAAAGTTGAGACAAAGAAGTAATTTTCTTTTCTGTTTTAAATAAGAAAACAAAGGATCTAAGAGATTAGAGGGCATGAGATTATATTGCTGGTATTGCTGAACTTTTCCTATAAAATAGAGTGCTTTCATGTCAAATAAAGTTTATTCATTAAATGGTCTGGGGATAAATTATTGCTACAGGCATAAAACAAACAGCTGACATTGCCTATTTAATATAGACCGTCCACTATCCCTTTGTGGAATCGACAAATGCTTCACAGGAAAGATTTCCTGATATTTCTTTAAGTAGTCTGCCTGAGTAAGCGTCAGCAGTACTTTAATTGAAGTGCATATATACTTTCACCAAACACTACAATCTATTTTTAAAATAGGAAAGACACAGTGATACACTCAGTCCCAAAACTTGTCGACTTGCCACACACACATGCTCTACTATTGTGTTGTATTGGAAGCAGTGTGTTTAACCATTGGCTCTCCAGAAAATCAGAAGTCCTGATTTGTGGGGTTTGACAGTTCTGTTCTGTAAATCTTCTCACCATGTCTGATTTCTAATTTCTGGCATGGTTGTCACTGAAGGCAGAGTTGGAAAAAGATGTGAACTATTGCTCTTGTGGGTTAGTGCGATCCAGCCCCAGCACATCACTGGTTGGAAATTGCCATCAATTTCAAAGAGTCTGAAGGTAATATTTGGAGAAGTAGTGGAGCATATCCTTTTGGATTTAGATTAGCTTTTGTATCTTGCTTGGGTCACTTGATATTTCCACCTGATCCACAACCAATGTAAGACCAGACAAATATAAAAATACAAAGATGATTACTTCCTACTCCCATTTCACCAGAAGACTTTCAGAAGTAGAGCTCTGAAGTAATCAGGAAGCTAAGAATTTAGTCCTCCTGGAGGCACCTGGGTGGCTCAGTCAGTTAAGTGTCCTACTTCAGCTCAGGTCATGATCTCATGGTTCATTAGTTCGAGCCCCACATTGGGCTCTCTGCTGTCAGTACAGAGCCTGCTTCGGATCCTCTGTCCCCCTTTCTCTCTGTCCCTCCCCTGCTTGTGCTCTCTCTCTCTCCAAAATAAATAAGCATTTAAAAAAAAAAGAGGAATTTAGTTTGCCTGTGCCACAGAAAATATGACAGCCCACAGAGCTCCAGTGTAACAGAGTTTGAGTACAAGAGATCTTCCTTGTACTGCACAAATAGGACTTCCCTCTCAAAAACTCATAGCTTAGTTATGGTCATGGCAAAATATTAGACAAGTTGGGCATGCTCTGTCCTTCCGGGATCTACAATCTAGCTGGGAGAAGGACTCAAACACAAGTAGCAATAAGACATGTCTTAAGAGGAGGCATTTGAAGTATAGCTTTGATATAATAAATGTCTAAGGGCTTACCCACTGGACATCCATTTTTGAGATCTCCTGTTTCTTGTCCTTTCTCTTCACACAGATCAATAAATTATTTGTGGTGGTTAGAATAGTGATTAATTTAGATTTTTCTCTGGTTTGATATGTTCAACATGTTCTACTAACACCAACATTGGAGGAAGCTGGCACATTGCTTCTAAATGATAACTCTAACTGTATTAACCAGAACTATCCTCCTTAAACTCACACATTCTCCCCAAAACTGACCTTGCTATACCTGGATGGTCTTATGTGATGATAATCCATGGCAATTCCAAATGGTTTTCTGAAGATCTTCCTGGAGGATCTGATGAACATATCATCCTGAGAATATCCCCTTGACCTCTGAGTGCTTTATGTCTAAATATTGGGAAATGTCCTTCAGTGAGGAGAAATTATCCTTCTCCTCTGTCTGGGTGACCTCCTGATTTTCTATCATCAAAAGTGAAGGCTGAAAGTAGACAAGATAAACTCTGTTAAAATAGCTAGGTGAAACTCAGAATTTCCATTATAAAATTGTCATTGTTTAACTATGGGCTTCCCATATATCAATGATTTTCAAAGTGGAAACCTCAGAGCAGAAACATCAGCACATGGGAACAGAGTCTCAGCCCCATCTGATATTTGCTGAATTAGAAATTTTAGAGGTACAATCAGAAATCTATGTTTCAATAAACTGTCCAGGTGATGCTGATGCAGGCTTAAGCTTGAATGTCACTGTCTTAGAATAATGATCTTTAATGTGGAAGGTCTCCACCTCCCATCCCATGGGTTTTCTTCCACCATTGGTTTATTGAGTCAAATTTGAGAAAACACTATAGACAAAAATTTTCTTGATGTTCTTTCCGTATCTGGACAGATTTTTCCCCCTGATTCTTTTTTCTCCTATATTAATGAAAATCTTCAAATGCTATCTACCTGTTAGCTTGTAACTTCTATGAGTACGTCAGGATAAACTCATTTTATTGAGAGAAAGTTACCTGAATCCTCTAAGACTTCTGAACCAGTTTAAATAGATTTCATCCCACTTTAAACACAGCACAAGTAGATTTGAATAAAATGCAGCAAGGGAGTTTTAGAGAGGGTTTTATTTTGTAGCTAATAAAGGGTGAGGGGAATCCTTCCAGAAATTTCTGCCTGAATTTCTAGTCTAACACTTTTATGTGAGGGGGCTCATTAGACTAAATTTAAGTACTAAAATGTATGTTAAATCCTCTCTTTCCTGATCTTCAGAATGTGGTTTAACTTGCTGGCTCCCAGGTATTTGGAAATTATTATAGAAGAAAGTGCTTTACCACATGTGTGTTTACCTGAAGATCTGGCTCCTTCCTAACATTGTTAGCTGCACCCATTTAAGAGAAGCCAGTTTTGGGGTGCCTGGGTGGCTTGGTCGGTTGAGCGTCCGACTTCGGCTCAGGTCATGATCTCACGGTCTGTGGGTTCGAGCCCCGCGTCGGGCTCTGTGCTGACAGCTCAGAGCCTGGAGCCTGTTTCAGATTCTGTGTCTCCCTCTCTCTCTGCTCCTCCCCTGTTCATGCTCTGTCTCTCTCTGTCTGAAAAATGAATAAACGTTAAAAAAAAAAAATTAAGAGAAGCCAGTTTTTCTTTAACTACTTAAAAAGTCAACAAAATCCTGGCTTAGGAGGCATTTTTCTCCTCTTTTTTCAGATGTATTTGCTTCTTTCTTCCCTGCTTGGATTCTTTCCCAAACTACCTCTCTCTTTTTTTCAATCCCAACTTAATTTTTATTTACTCCTTCTCTCTTTTTCTGACTCTACTCTTTGCTCTCCAGGTTTTATCCTGGTCTCTTTGTCATGCACTGGCTGGCTCCAGTCATGGAAGCCTTATATTTACTCTTCTGAGATCCATATTTGAAAACAAGCTCTTTGACAGAGAAGTACACTTTTCATAACTAGACGAATCCCACTCAGAGAAATACTGACTTTAAAAATAACGAGATTATTGGTTCTGGTTTCAGACAAACAGGAAAGGAAAAAACTTTGCCCTGTTGGGAACTAGCTTCCTGGAGTTTTTTCCCCTTGCTTGCTTGATGGATTGTAACTTTTTGAGGGTAAGTTCTCAAAAACAGAAAGCTTTAATACTATCCTCTAATGGATTTCTACTCACTTCTCATCATTTCGTTTACCATTCTTTACAAAGCACAGATAATGTTTTCCTTGCTTCCTTAAAAGACGTTATTCAGATTATTTGAAGGGCCTGGAATCCAGGAAACACTGTAATTTGCAGTGTTTTAGTATCTGAATTAAGACATTTTTAATTTGTTATTTTAATATCTGAATATCCTACATAAAATCACAGTATTTTGCTCTACATTTTCTTCGGCCACATAAATGGCACATATCCCTGGAGATTGTTTTGCGTTCTGCCTGAAGTTCCTAGAACCTAGGTTTACTTTCCCTTCCGCTGAATTACTATGATGAAGTACTGGGCTGATGTATATCACCCTCTATCAGTAAAACCTGCCATCTCATTTGCATGCAACACATGGAATGTTTATTTTAAAGGTCCTTAATTTGAGTCTTCCAGTTAGGTGAAGCACGTCAGTGTCCTAATCTAACAGTGCTTTAAGGTTGAAATACTATTTAATATGAAATATTCATTTATCAGACCACCAGTTCTTTGGTCCTTCAGTTTGTAGGTGCTCTTTTAATATGCAAATATGTGGAGGATTATCCTACAGCTCCCCTCTCCTGTCGGTGGAGTTGAGAATTCCAAGACACTTTCTTGGCACCCTGTAGATTTTGTGTCTCCAGATTATGCTTCCTTCTCATCAATTTTGTTGAATAAAGTCATTCTATTCTACATTAAGTAAAGAGGCAATGTGTTCATTTTGGTTTTTACTCTCACCTGTGGGGATGAGAAGATAATAGTTTCAAATATAAAAGGATTTAGTTATAGATTCTATGACCGACCCAATTAAATAGATTTTCAGGTTTCTGCACATGTATACTTTGAAGAATATAAGTACTTAAGTATAATTATAAATCAAATAAATCTAAAATTATTATTGAAAAAATTAAAAAGGAGAAAAGCAACTGTGCACATACTAAAATTAATAAGCATTAGCATCCCATGTTATTTGCTTCACAAACCTGAACAAAACAGAAATTATAGGTACAGTTAAAATTTCCATTGTCAAAAAACAAAACAAGAACAAAAACGTTTCCATTGTCCACCACTTCCTTCCCTTCCTTTCTTCATTGTTATGAATTTGACGTAAGTTCTATCAGTTCTTATTTTATATTTTCACATATTTATGTGCATCCATAAATAAAATATAACTTGTAGGTATTTTAACGTTTTATATAGATAGCATATTATTCAGTCCTTCTGCAACTGGCTTTTAAAAACTTTATTCTTGGGGTGCCTGGGTGGCTCAGTCAGTTAAGCATCCAACTGTGGCTCAGGTCACGATCTCGCTGTTCGTGGATTCGAGGCCAGCTTTGGACTCTGTGCCGACAGCTCAGAGCCTGGAGACGGCTTTGAATTCTGGATCTCCCTCTCTCTCTGCCTTTCCCCTGCTCGTACTCTTTCTCTCTCGCTCTCTCAAAAAATTTTTTAAATAAAACAAAATAAAAACTTTATTCTTGCCAATGTATAGAACTACCTTATTTAAATTAAGTCTATTTATTTATTTTTGGGAGAGAGAGTGAACAGGGGAGGAGCAGAGAGGTAATCCCAAGCAGGCTTGGTGCTGTCAGCACAGACATCATAAACCAGCACAGGGCTGGAACTCGTGAACCGTGCGATCATGGCCTGAGCCAAAATCAAGAGTCAGATAGTTGCTTAACTGACATACCATCCAGGTGCCCCAAACTACCTTATTTAATTTACTGCTATATACTATTCCATTTTGCTAATCTTCTCCTATTTTTTTTTTTTTTACTTATTTACTCATTGGCAGCCAGGTTTTGCTCTTATAAACAATTTTACAGTGAACAATCCTGTATATGTATTACCCTATGACCCAACAATTTTCAAGATACCTACCCTAATGGAAAAATAGTTCCTACATGGTAATAGAGACACAATACCAAGCTGAACAACGTGTGTTGAATGAAGTGCCAATGTACATTTCTACATGAATAGTTCCAGTTTCCTTACTTATTTGCCAACACATAATGGTGTCAGACATTTACCATGGGTCAAAACCGAGTGAGAGATTTCATTATGATATTATTTGCACTTTTTCTGATCCTCAGACTTTTTGCTTTCTGCATTCCCTACTCAAATACTTTGTTTCATTGCATTTTTAATCTTTTTAAAATCTATCTATAGGAAGTCTCTATATATCCTAGGTATAATATCTTTGTTAGTGTGCTGCTTATCTTTCAAATTTGATTATAGGATTTTATATACATGACTTTAAAAAAAAATTTCACTCCAGTATAGTTAATATACAGTGTTATATTAGTTTCTGGTGTACAATATAGTGATTCAGCAATTCTATACATTACTCAGTGCTCATCATGGTGAGTATACTCTTACCCATTATCTATGCCACCCATGCCTCCACCCAACTACCCCCTGGTAACCATCAATTTGTTCTCTATAATTAAGAGTCTGTTTTTTTCAGCTTGCCTCCTTTTTCCTTTGTTCATTTGTTTCATTTCATAAATTCTACATAAATCATATGGCATTTGTTTTTCTCTGAATGACTTATCTCACTTTGCATTATACTCTATAGATCCAACCACATCGTTGCAAATGGCAAGATTTCTTTCTTTTTTATGGGCTGAGTAATATACATGACTTATTTTTAATTATTAAAAATATAGACTATAATGTCTCTTCTGATTGATCATGAAAGCATAATTATCAATGATTCCTGCTTCAGTTCTTGACTTAAAATTCCAGCTTAATATTCAGGTTGAAAAGAAGTACTTTAACTTTTAGGGAAAATGTATTTGAAAGAATGACCTTATTGGGGAATATAGTTATTATGCTTCTGTGAATAATGACATCAGTGAGCTTTGAATTGTTAAAAGATACAGAACTTTAAAAATTATATTCACAAACTTGCGACATTTTAGCACTGAAAGGACCCTTTAGAGATCATCTTTCTCCCTTTGCACATGATAGAACTAAAGTCCAGAGAACGTTGTAGCCATAGAGCCAGTATCCATGGAGGTATATGGGCAAAACCAATGTCTGTTTATTCCCAGTTCAGGTCAGTTTCCATTAAATCACAACCAAAACAGCTCCAAAAGCCAATGGATGTATTTCACTTTTTAGAATCCAAGTGTATGGTATTTCTAACTAGTGGGCTTCCTTTCTTTCTGGTAATGAGTAACACTGGACAGTTAGGACTCTGATTTTAGGTAACACCAACCTTCTTTGTAATGAGGGAAGAAAAGAGCATGATTAATATTAGGCCCTTTAAAACAGTGAGTTAAAAGGAAGGACAAGTACGCACATTCCTCCACACACACTGCTCTTCCTGGTGACTCCACTCAGCAGGGGGCAAGGAACAGAAATGACTCTAACTTGAAGAAGTTTTCCCTAATTCAGCCCCTAGAAAACTGTTTTCACATTTAGAGAAATTCTCTTGCAAAGGCTGAATTAATTCAGTTTTCCACATGCAAAAGTTAAGTTTTGGATGTTGTTCATAACATGGAGAATGTTAACCACGGAGTAATTGCAATGTAATTGTCCTGTTTTAACTACTTACTTTTTCCTTTAGAGTATCCACATTACAGATACACATCCATTCAGGACTCAATTTATCCATTCAGTCTTGTTGTTACTTTTCCAGTCGAAAGAACCTGTGGTTAGTATAGGAATTAAACAAATAAGACTAAGAATACAGCTTTGGGTCAGTGTGCAGCTGTTTTGAAGAGTAGTTGAAATACTCTCAAACATAATCTGAGGTTTTTATCTCCTGAGCAGTTTGTAAGAAAGAGTCCTTTCATCTTTTTATGCCGGTTCACCATTTATTTACATTTTTTAATGCTATATTTTATTGTTCTTACATCAAGGACTATACACCCTTTCCAATTTGTTCATTTTCGATCAAAATAAAACTAGAGGGTATTAGAAGGAGAAAGAAAAAAAAAGAATTATCTTAACGCTGTAGTAGGCTCACATAGGAAGGAAATCTACATGACAATCAAGTATGCATATGCAATCTCTATACCATAAAGCACTTCGAGTCTTAGAGGTCCATTTGTGTCTCACATGATATTCTCCAGTTGCCATGGCAATTACTCGTTTTCATTGGGTAACTGAGCGAATGGCCACATCTGTTCTTCCTGAGCTCTCTTTTCCCCCACCTAACACAGAGCTTAGGGAATAGATTCACTTCTTAGTGCACAAAGATTTACGTGCAGAACTGTCTCCACATCAAGGAGAGACCATAAATCTCAGGTCAGAAAGTCACACTTGCCCTTGAGTGCCTTCCTTTTTTTCTGCCCAAATGTTCTTCTATTCTTCTACAAACACAACTAAATATGCATTTATTCAATAGAAAAGGAGACATAACATTCCCCTTAGGCAATAAAGAAACATATATATTTGTAAATATATCGAAAAAATGGTAATTTGTGCTGTTGGTACAATGATATTCTGGAATTTGAAATAGAATATTCCTATGGGTAGACTTAGATAATTGTTTTTTTTCTCTTAAGCAAATGTCTTAATTGATAAAGTCCTCTTGGTAAGTATTCAGATATTTTAATTTGGGTGCCAGTTGTAACCAGAAAACATTTTTGCACCTTGATAAATCTGTATTGGCCTCAATGAAATAAGTAACAGTTGAACTCGATCAATTCTTTCCTATTTCCTGTACCTCTGGAAAGAGAAAAGCGATAACAAAGATGCATAGAGATATTCAGGCCAACATTCGACTCACTAATACTGAGAGGTATGAAAGAGATTTTTTTTTTGGTATTTCTTCTATATCTTTTTTTAAATCTGAGAATTATAGGATACCAGCTGAGAGAAGAGACAGCATAGGGCTTCTATTATTCCCTCTAGTAGTAAGGTATTTTCTAGGGCTAAAGCCTTATATTCGTATCCTTTTAAAATGGTAAAACCTACTCTGTCTCTTTTGCTAGATTTTTCTTGGGAGGATCAGGTTGAATTGTCAAGATCTAAGAAATATTCTAATGATGGTGTTGTTCTGGATGATATAGAGTTTTCTTGAATAATTCTAGAAAGATGAGGGAAGTCTGAAATTCTTTGGTATAGGAAATCCTAATGGCCAACTACAGTCTACCCAATTTGAGGGTCAATTGGTTTTCCAGATATTTTCACAGGATATTAAGGCATAGAGTTTAAGAAGCAGAAGGACTCCATGGTGATAAAAAAAAAATTCTGGCTAAGAAACACTGGACACCTGTTCCTCTACTGACCTTACAGTTCAGCCACACCTGAGGAGATAAAGGAGGCAAGATTAAAAAAAAATAAAGTGAGCATATGAGTACACAGGCAAGGATGAGCTTGCTCCTAGTGAGAGGATCCAACAATAGTATCAAGCAAAATTCAAGATTCAAGTTGTTCACCCATATAGGCAGGAAATTCAGACAGGCCTAGGCATGTCACGGTTTAATTCTTCTTCCTGAGGAGTAGGTCTGACCAAGATGTCAGGTAACACTGGTTGAAATGCAATTCCATTAGCATTACATTTATGGTTACCTAAAGTAACCAAAGTGTAGGACGAGCTGAAAGGTGAGCTCAAGCTATGACTTGGAGAGTATTGAGGTGCAAGGATGAGAAATGAATTCTCTCCTGAGCATGAGGCTAGATTCAAGAGACCAAATCAAAAGGTCAGAAGCCAGATTGGCGCAGAGAAGTAGACTGTTGGAAAGATGAGCATACCGAAGGCATCACTCCCAATAGGGCTAGTGTGCCTCTGAGAGGGTCAGCCTGATTTAGTTATTTTATTATTTTTTCTTAATTTTTCTTAATTTTTTTTTGAGAGAGAGACAGAGCATGAGCAGGGGAGGGTTAGAGAGAGAGAGGAGACACAGAATCTGAAGCAGGCTCCAGGCTCCAAGCTATCAGCACAGAGCCCAATGCAGGGCTCGAACTTATGAACAGCAAGGTCGTGACCTGAGCTGAAGTCAGTTGATTAACTGAGCCACCCAGGTGCCCTGGGTGAGCCTGATTTAAATGTACAATATCCAGCTAGTCAGTTGGAAAGTTTGAGGGATCAGAGTAAAGAGCTAAGAGACTACTTTGTCAGTCATGGTGGTTAGGAAATTTGCACATTATAGGCATTCATGTTCCTCTGCTAAATCCACAGCTAAAAAATCTTTAGCACTGGCTAATTCATGGATTTTGTGATTATCACAGAAAATAGGCCAAAGAGCTAAAAGGCAAAAGCAGATTCCTCAAGTCACCATTACTGTGGGAGTCAGAAGGCATGGGGTTTTATGTACTTAACAACTTGCCTATCAATTATCACTCGCATTTAATATTAATAAGTAATATTAAGCTAATATGTTGGGTGTCTCCCCTCCTTTCTTCTTTCATTCATTAGAGTATGTATACTGTGTATAAGACAGACAGAATGCTAGGTGACATGATGATAAATACACAAGTAAAAGTAAAGTAAGACCCAGTCTTTCCCTCAAGGTGCTCAGAACCTTGCAGAGAGAGATGGTACACAGCTCATTCTACCAATCAGGACTCTCCTTAATCACTTTCTCTGGACTATCTCTATTTCTGCCTTTTTTTTTTTTTTTTTTAGCCCTGACCCATCATCTATGCATTTTCCATCTCCTTTTACTTTTTTGATTAGTACTGCCTTTCTTGTCCTACTCTAGAGGTTCCCCTTCATATGTGCCCCCCCAGTCCTTACCCTTGGCACCTTTCCATTGGTAGTTGGACTCTTATGAGAACGTGACAGGATAAAATGCACAGATTTACATTTTACTTGAGTTTTCAGATTGGTTTCTGAGGAACAACATTGACGGGGGCTGATGATGGAGATAGGTAGGTTGAAATGATTGTAATTTAAATATTTGCTATTTGTGTAATTAGAATATTTCCCTAAGGTTGTTCTCAGATCCCATTAGACGGTAATTCTGCAAAGGCAAGGATGGGGTCCCTTTTATTCATGTTTGTAGCCTCCGTGCCAAAACAGTGCCTCACACATAGTAAACAATATTTAATGAATGAATGCATGCATAAATGAACAAACAATTAAATAAGTGAATAGTGAAAGGCAGGGCAGGGAGAAACAGGAGGGACTGGAAAGGCATTACCGATGGCTCTTGGGGTGAACGCGAGAGTGCCTTTGTTTGCATTTGGGGCATGTTATAGGAAATGAAGCATTAAAGAGCCTTGAAACATGAAACCGAAACTTTGTCCACTTCAGTTTCTCTTGGAGATGGTCCTTGCTCACCTTTACAGAACTCTGAAGGAGTTCTCAGAAGGATCAAAACACTGTATTCAGTCATCTTGCAGGCTTTGGAGTCAGCCAATCCTGGCTTGCATGCAATAGCTCTGCTTTTATTAATTGATCTGGGGCAAGTTACCTCATCTTCTTGATCCCCTGCTCCTTTATTTGTAAAAGCTGGAAAACAATAATTACCTGCCAACATATCTGTGAGGGCTAAAAATGAAGTGCCCAGAATCATTCCATATAAATGCCAACTAGTGTTTTCCTTCTTTACAAGGCTCCGTGTCCCTCTTGCCCTTTCCCACTGTCTCCCCACTCATCATCAGGCTATTTTATTTCCAACTCAGTTCATATTTTCTTTGTTGATGGTAAAAGTAAGCTATTTAAATAAATGATAGCAATAATAGCACATTTGAATTTTAAAGAGAATTCTGACAAATAAATTCCAAATAAAATGTGTAATTTCAGACTAGAGCCAGTCAGAGCCAATAACAGAAGACAAATAATATGAGCAAACATCTGTAATAAAGAACTGAAAGTCTCAAGTTGTTCTTTCAAAGAACCCTCAGTTCTTATCAGTCATAAACTTATATTTACATAATAAATGTAAAAATGAGGGTTTCAAATGATTTCATTAACATTAATCCATCTTCACAATTGATGCTATTTTTTTTTCCATTTTCAGACATAAAAGTTAGTTAAATTACAAAAGAAATAAAACATTCTTCTTTGCATCTAAGTTTGATTGATTTTTCTGAGGGAAATCTCTGTGATTTATTTAAAACAATTCTTCAGGTGAAATTAAATGTTAATTACCAAATTATTAGTTCACATTTTAGCCACATCGATGAATACATTTTTGACACAGATTTATAAACTTTTCAATGAGCAATGGCTCAATTGTTATACAACAGGGTATTTGTCTTTCATATGTATGAACCAATGAAAAATGAACAAGTTTTATTCAATAGCACCTTTCTACGTTTATCTTCATTGACTAAAAGTATCCCCTTGATTCTTCTGTATATTGATCAAAATATTGTGACAATGACATAGAGAAGGAAATTATCCTGCTTAAAATACTGGCAAAAACATAGTTACTCTGCACCAAGCTTTAATGGATATGTCAAATAATTATCCTTTAAAAAAAACCCTGTTTTCTTTTAAAATGCCAAGAAGATACAGTGAATTCACTACCACATCCTGCCTAAATGAACTAATAATACTGCATTAAATATGAGGAGATAAAATTATAATGGAGATTTGTATGAAATTATCTTTGTGTACTTATTTTATCTGTGAGTAAAAACACTCTAATTCAAGTGAAAGGTAAATAAAACACAAGTTGTAAACTAAGTAAAGGGCAATGCTTTCACCTGAAATTTTAGATTTCCTTTTCTTTCAGGATTCAAATCTGAGGCTGAAACACCTATCATCTCAGAGAGAAGTAGGAATCATAAAGTGATCTGGCTGGTTTTTTTTTCCTTTGTTTCTTTTTTTTTTCCTGAGTATAGTTGACACAGAATGTTACCTTAGTTTCAGGGGTTCAACATAGCGATTCAACAACGTTTGTGCTGGGCTCTCCACAAATGTAGCACCATCTGTCGCCATAGAACTCTATTACAATACCATTGACCATAATCCCTATACTGTACCTTTTATTCTCATGATTTATTCATTCTATAACTGTAGAATCTAAAAACCAAAACCAACAAATACACAAACAAACAAAAAGCAGAATCAGACCTACACATACAAAGAAGCACTTTGTCTTCAGTGCTGTTACATCAAGGCTTTTCGGCAGGATTGGAATGACAGTGTCTCCAGGCCCAGCCTGCCCCGTGTTCCTCATCACAGCTCACTCACTGTCTGCAGTCTTAAGATGTAACTCGGATATAGAGTATTTAGTCAATTTGCCTACTCTACTTTTTTTCTCTCTCACACAAAGTACGCTGTGAGCAAAAAAGTTGTTTCTCGCAATTTCTTGAAGTTAACCCACTGTATGCCTTTGAAAATGACAAAGCCTATTCTTCTTTCAGCTAAGATTGTTCACGAAGAAAAAGTGCTTTCTCCCTAGCTATGAAATGGATTGATGTTTTTAAAACCCTCAAGGAACTTCTGCTGGCAGCTAAGGTTGCAGTTTCAAAGACGAAGTAGATGTAGTATGTGTTTTTACGTAGAAAAATGTTCTTGATTTCTACTTGAAGAAGCAGAATCGCTGTGCAGCAGGTGTGGAAAAGTCAATGCAATTCATCAACATTTAAAAATTGATTTTGCTAGTGCTTAAATATTTTAAAATTTAAATTATGTTATTTTAAAATATCAGTACATTTTTTAGGCCACTGTAGCATTGCCGTAAGAGATGCTCCAGCTACGAATGATCACACTGCTGTAATTTTTAGGAGGTTGTTTAGAACTGGAAAAAGCATTAAGCACCTATTTAATGGAGATGAAATACATTGGAATATCTAGACACATACATTGGAAATCTGTCTTATGGGAAGAGAAGTGAAGGAATAGAAGGGGGAAGAAAGCAAGGGAATAAGAAGAAATCAGATTTTTTATTACCGATTTAAAAGCAATGTTGTCCTCTGATCTGACCCAAGCCAGGGTGTCCATCTAGAATCATGACCTTCTTCAATAATCCCAGGTAGGTGAGAGAGCTTTAGAGACCTTCCCCACAAATCTTCTACTGTGTTGTATGCTGCAATAAAAGCAATTCTCAGACAAATTCTGCCACAATTAAATATTTATTAGTGGGCAAGTATAAAAATACTAAGCAACTATTCTTTTTGACTTGGTGAAGTCCCACCTCTCTCTCCTTAAGGAATTGTGATAAGTACTTTGCATGAAACTTTTATTGGAGGCAGATGCTCCAATATTCTAACAACACGATAAGATCAGCATCTAGCCAGTTGGGTGGGTACAGGATCCTCATGCCTAAATGAACTAACAATAACAGCTATTATAAATATTTCAAGATAACATTATATTGGAGATTTTTAAATGAAATTATCTCTGTGCTTATTATGTTGGGGAGTAAAATTCTAGTTGAAATGAAAGGTAAATAAAACACAAGTGTAAACCAAGTAACAGGCAGAGCAGAACAGAGTCCTAGGAGACTTGATCTCCTTTCTGAAGAATCTTTAAGCCGTGTTCAGGCAACAGGGCAGACACTTGTACAATATTACTAACAATTCAGTTTGATGACAAAATTAGTACATCGGGGTAACAAGAATTTTAACAGTATCAGTTTCCTAATCATGAACTTGCATAAAGACCATTTCCTAAAACCATATTGATTCTTCTTTCTCATGTGCTCTTCATCCACTCAGAAACTTAACTTTGGTGCATTGTCCTGAGAAGATCAAATCTGAATGTTTAACAAAAGGACAATATAAAATATTGTTTTGACAAAGTGTCCTTTTAATTTCAACAGGGACGTTTGCCTATAATGTTCTTTTTTTGTTTTTCTTCTTTTTTTGTAATACAGTTTTCTGGTCTCGATATCAGGGCAATGCTTTCTCATTAAGGCACATATTCCCCTTTTCTCTATGGTCTGAAAGATTTTGTATAGGAATGGTATTATCCCTTATGAACTGTCTCACAGAATTTACTATTGAAGCCATTTGAGGCAGTCTTCTTATGAAAAGCTTTTTACTTATAAATTCAGGGGTTTTTAAAAAAATGTTTATTCATTTTTGAGAGAGAGAGAGACAGAGTACGAGCGGGGAGGGGCAGAGAGAGAGGGAGACACAGAATGTGAAGCAGGCTCCAGGCTCTGAGCTGTCAGCACAGAGCCCGATGCAGGGCTCGAACTCACAAACTTCCAGATCATGAACTGAGCCGAAATCAGAAGCTCAACCGGCTGAGCCACCCAGGTGCCCTATAAATTCAGTTTTTTAAAGAGACATGGGGCTATTTAGATTTTCTATTTTTTCATTGGAAACGTGTTTTAAAGATTTTTATGGCACATTGATAGTGCCTTCTCTAGAAGTTAGCCATCTACTAACACACACCCCTTCAGGGTCTCTACCGAATGCCTTGGGTGTTCACAGATTCTGTTTTCTGACTGACTAGAATATGCATGTGTCTAGCTCTGGATGAGCTCTGTGAAATATCCAGCTTACTTTATTTTTTAGGCTAATTTATTTTAAGAGACAGAGAGACAGACAGAGACACAGAGACACAAAGTGGAGAAGGGGCAGAGAGAGAGGGAGAGAGAGAGAGAGAGAGAGAGAGAGAGAGAGAGAGAGGGAGAATCCCAATCTCACCATGAGATCACGACCTGAGCAGAAATCAAAAGTCAGATGCTTAACTGACTGAGTCACCCAGGTACCCCCCAGCTTACACCTTCTTGGTTATTCTTTGGACAGACTTGACATCTGGAGCCCTTTTCCTGCATGGTTCCCTCCTCTTTGTTCCAATGACTTTGTTCCAATTTCTCCTAGGATTTTGATCTCTCTCTCCTCCACTCAGTAATACTGCCTGCCATGGTTTTAGCTCCCCTTCCCAGTATCACATAGCAGAAATGCCTTTAGGCAAAAAGCTGGAGAGATAGTGGTACCTAACAAAGTAGTTTATACCCTGTGTGTATATATTACTAGGTTTTAAGTACAATTTTCTAATAGTAGGTTTACCTAAATCAGATTTCTTTTGATTGCTACTCAATGGAATGTTTTCCCTTTTTAAAAAGTTTTTACTTTTGGATGTCTTTATTCTTTAGATATTTCTCTTATACACACCACATACCTTGATTTTGTTATCTTCTTACTCCAATTTGAAAATGTCTTTAACAATTAGTTTATTTCTTAAGATACTTTATCTAACTCTAATATTTTGGTTTATTACTTTATTCTATGTTTTCTATGTCTACTTTAAATTTATTTTATGTATTGTCTTCAACTGTTATCTGTGTCTCTCATTTCTGACAAGATGATCTATTTACCATACTTTCTCATCCCTCTGCCATGCCTTCCCTCCTTCCTTTTGAGTTTGATGTCATCTAATTTTGGGTTAATATGTATACATTTTCTTTTCTCTGATGCTCACTTGTGTTTTTAAAGAAAACAAATTTTACTGACTGACATATTTAATTTCTTTTCATATTTCTTGTAATATCTCATAGATTTATTGAAGGATAAGAATATGATTTAAAATGCTGCCAAAAATATTATCCAAAACTCTTTTATTTTTTTATCCCATTCCCATTTTATTTTTCTTCAATTTTAATTCAAATTTCAGTTAGTTACCATAGAGTGTAATATTGGTTTCAGGAGTAGAATTTGATGATTCAACATTTTCATATAACAGCTCATACTCATCACAAGTACCTTCCTTAATGCCCATCACCCATTAGCCCATCCCCCACCCAGTCCTCTTCATCAATCCTCAGTTCTCTATTGAGTCTGTTTTATGGTTTGCATCTCTCTTTATTTTTCTCCCCTGTGTTCATCTGTTTCATTTCTTAAATCCCACATATGAGTGAATTCATATGGCATTTGTCCTTCTGTGACTTATTTTGCTTAGTATAATATACTCTAGCTTCATCTACATCACTGCAAATGGCAAGATTTCATTTTTGATGGCTGAATAATGTTCCATTGAGTGTATGAAGATTTTATATATATATATAATATATATATATATATAATCTTCTTTCTTTATCCATTTAGTCTATAAACACTTGGGCTTTTTCTATAATTTTGCTATTGTTGATAATGCTGCTACACACCAAAGCTATTTTAAATGCAAGTCTTCTTTGGGAAAAGCCAAAGTTTTGAATTCATGTGAATATTTTTTACCAGGTCTTCATATTTGAATTCATTTGGTTGAGTCTAAGAACCTGTGTTCAAATTTCTTTCTTTTGATACCTTCAAAATACTCTTCCATCTTCTTCTTGCTTCCACTGACATTGAAAAATGTGTTGTTGATCTGATCTTTTCCCTTGGTATGCTCCCTCTTTTTAAAACTTTTGGAAGTTTCTTGTCTCTGATATATTCTTTAATTCCCAGGGTTCCCCGCCCCCCCGCCATTATTTCCTTCCTTTATTTATTTTAATTTTTTAATGTTTATTTATTTTTGAGAGAGAGAACATGAACAGGGGAGGGGCAGAGAGAGAGGGAGACACAGAATCCAAAGCAGGCTTCAGGCTCTGAGCTGTCAGCACAGAGCCTGACACGGGGCTTAAACTCACAAACCATGAGATCATGACCTGAGCCGAAGTCAGACACTTAACCGACTGAGCCACCCAGGCGCCCCTATTTTCTTCTTTAAATTATCTGTGAATGCTTCCAGTATGAATTGTTTCATTTATTTTTCAATTCCAGGAATCTTTCTCCATTATTAAAAAAAAAATGCCTCCTTTCAGTTTCTATTATGCTCTCTTTCTTGGGTTTCATTTTCCATATATTTTAAAATCCTTTTATTCTATTTTCCATATCCATAAGCGTGTATAAATATTTCCTTTTTCTTTATCTTTTACTTCTTCCTTCTGGATATTCAAGTGAGCTTTCCAATTACTAATTTCTCTCTCACTTATATAACTTCAACCTGTATAGTCATTTTGCCCTTTATATCAACCATCTTGTTTTCAGACAGTTTTTCCTGTTTGCTTTTTAAATGTACGCTTATTATATTTCACATTTAAAATACCTTATCTTTTAATACACCTTAGTTTATTAGATTTGTTTAAAATTTTTGCTTTGTTCATTGCAATGCTTTTGTTTCTGAAAGACTTTCATGCAGTGCATTCTTTTGCATTGCAAAAGTTGTTCTCTTCAAATATCTTGTTTCATTTTGTGAGGACATTTCCTCTGGGAGGTATCAGTTTTCCTGTGTGATAATGAGTATGAAAGGTCAGACCTCAGGTTATAAAACCCTGTACGTTCCAAGGGAGGAGAAGGATATGGTCTGTGATTACAGAGGGTCCAGACACCAGAAAACCACAAATAATTACTCTTCATTTGTGAAAAATTTTCTTACTAGAGTTTCAAATTTTGTCTTTTGGATAGAAGTCAAATTAAGAGGGATGACTCCTTATGTTGTTCAATTAACTGTTAAAGAAGGTGCATTAAAATCTGCATTACATTGTTCCAGTAGCTATTAAAGAAAGTCATTGAAATATGTTTGGGTCACCATTTAGTTTTGTCAGGTTTTGTTTTGCTACATAATTGTGCACACATAAACTTAGGATTTTTATGTCTATCTGCTGGATTGTCTTTTTATCATTATCAAAGGTCTCCAAGCAACTGCTAATGCTTCTCATTCCTTTATTCTCAAATGTTCTGTGTCACAGCATTTATGATGTATCTCTTCTAATTACCATGTTATTTTTAAAAGTGGAGTCTGATACCTTCCTTAAATGAAATCTTTGCTTCATTTAAATTTAATAATTCGTATACATGGAGCAATACCTACCACCCTGCAATCTGCTTTACATGTGACTGATCTCCTTATGTTCCCTTCTCTATCCTTTCTGGTCTTTCTTTAAATTAATAAAACATTTTAAATCATTTTATTTTTCCATCCTTAACTGGCTATGCATTCTTTCACTATTCTTTTAGAGGTATCTTAGAGAGCAGATAGGCAACTTAATGCATCCAAAAAAATGACTAACTTTATCATTTCCCTGATAATGCTGGATTCTGGGACACTTGAATTCTATTTACCGATCTCTCGCCGTTGGTCCGAATATTGTCACACAGGTTAATTCTGCATGCATTTTGAATTCCACAACACATTACTATTATTATTTTGTATAGTCAGTATACTTTTACAAGTACCCACCCACCTACTTACCATTTTATTGCTCTTCATCGTCGTCCATTTCCAAGTAGCTGTTTAGAATCATTTTCCCTTTGCTAAACATTTTTTTCTTGGTTAGTCTGGCTAGAGGTTTACACATTTAATTGATCTTTTCAAAGAACCAGCTTTTTGGTTTCATTGATTCTGTCTATTGATTTCTTTGCTTTTGATTTCATTGATTTGTGCCTTGATTTTTCTTTTCTTCTGCTCACTTTTGACTTAATTTGCTTGCCATAGCTTAAACTGTTTTCCTTTCTGTAATTTCCTAAGGTAGAAGTTCAGATTTTCTATTTTAGGTATTTTTCTTCTCTAATATGTGCATTCAGTACTATAGATTTCCCTGTAAGCATCACTTTTGCTGCATCCCACAGATTTAAGTTGTATCTTCATTGTAATTTAACTCAAAATATTTAAAAATTTCTCTTGAGACTTCTTTGATCCCCATGTTATTTAGGACAGTATTATTTGATCTCCACTATATATTTGTTTTTCTGTTATCGATTTCTAGTTTAATTTCACTGTGATCTAAGAATACAATTTGAATGATTACTATTGTATTAAATTTGTGAAGCTGTGTTTTGTGGCCTAGAATGTGGTCTATCTTGTTGACTATTCCATGTGAGCTTGAAAAGAATGTGTATTCTGCCATCGTTGGATGTATTATTCTATAAATGTCAGTTTATAGACTGAGTTGATTAATGGTGCTGTTCAATTCAACTATATATATTTATTGATTTTTTTCACTGTTGGAATTACTGATAAGGGAGTGTTGAAATCTCCAACTATAAGGGTGGATTTGTCTATGTCTCCTTGCAGTTCTATCATTTTTTGTATTGTGTATTTTGACATTCTACTTTTAGATACATACAGGCTAAATATTGTCACATCTTCTTGCAGAATTGACCCTTTCATCATTGTATAATTCTTCTGATTGTCCCTGATTAATTTTCCTTGTTCTGAAGTCAGCTTTGGGTGAAATTAATACAGCTACACCCATTTTCTTTTGATTAGTGTTAGCATGGAGCGTCTTTATCTTTCTACATTCCTTAACTTTTAATCTGTCTGCGACTTTATATTAAAACAGCTTTTGGGGGATAACAGGTAGTTGGGTCTTGTTTCTTTTTCCTCTGACAGTCTCTGTCTTTAAATTGCACATTTAAGCCACTCACATTTATTGTTATTATTGATATAGTTGGATTAATATGTACCACGTTTGTAAGCATTTCCAATTCGTTACAAGTTTTATTTCTTTCTTTTTTTTATTTTTTTAAATGTTTATTTATTTTTGAGAGAGAGAGAGGGAGAAAGAGACGGAGTGTGAATGGGTGAGGGACAGAGAAAGAAATGGAGACACAGAATCCGAAGCAGGCTCCAGGCTCTTAACTGTCAGCACAGAGCCCAATGTGGGGCTTGAACTCACAAACCACAAGATCATGACCTGAGCCAAAGTTGGACATTTAACTGACCAAGCCACCCAGGTGCCCCTCTTCCTTCTTTTTTTTAAAATCTTCTCCTCATCCTCTTCCTTCCCTGGTTTTAACTATTTTATATTTTTCCATTTTCTATCTTCTCTTTTTTTTTTTTGACATTTATTTATTTATTATTGAGAGACAGAGAGAGACAGAGCATGAGCAGGAGAGGGGCAGAGACAGAGAGAGACACAGAATCAGAGGTAGGCTCCAGGCTCTGAGCTGTCAGCACAGAGCCTGACATGGGGCTCGAACTCACAAACTGTGAGATCACGACCTGAGCCGAAGTAGGACGCCTAACCGACTGAGCCACCCAGGCACCCCATATCTTCTCTTGACATTGATTATACTTCCAAAAATTTTTTGTTGTTGCATTAGAATTTGCAATATACTTTTTTAACTAATATAAGTCCCCTTTCAAATGACAGTCTATCACTTCCTGAGTAGTATAGATACCTCAAAATAGGTCCTAGACCACTTGAATACTGTAATACTATATATATTCTAATCCACTATAACGGAGTAGTCCCAATTTCTCTTTCCCACCCTTTACAACATCTCTGCCATTCATGTTGTTTATCCATTAACTATAATCACCCAATACATTGCTACTATTATTACTTTGAACACTTATTTAATAGCAAAGAATAGGAGAAATAAAAGGTTTTATTTTACTTTGACTTATGCCTTCTATAACACTTTTTCTTTCTTCATGTAGATCTGGGTTTCTCTGGGTTTCTGACCTACATCATTTCTCTTCTCTTGGAAGAACTTCTCTCTTACAAGGAAATTCTACTGGCAATGAATCCACTCATTTTTGTTTGTCTGAGGGAGTCCTTCTTTCTCTTCATTTCTGAAGGATACTTTAGCCGGATATAGAATTTTAGGTTGGTATTTTAAATATACCACTCTACTCTCTTACTCCTTCCATTGTTTCTGATGAAATCATCATATTTTCCCCTATATATAGTATGCCCCCTTCTCTCCCAGCTTTTTTCAATATTTTCTTTTTCTTTAATTTTTGGAAGTTTGTAGATGATAGGCCCAGGTTTTAGAGATAGATATAGAGATAGAGATAGAGATAGAGATAGAGATAGAGATAGAGATGATAGAGATAGAGATAGAGTAGTTATCCTGCTTGATGTTCTCTGCAATTCCCAGATCTGTCAGATCTCTAATTTGGTGTCTGACATTAATTTTGGAAAATTCACAAAGATTATTACTTCAAATATTTCGTTTTGTTTTGTTTTGTTTTGTTTTCCTCCTCTGGTATTTCAATTACATGTATGTTGTACCTTTTGTAAATGCCCCACAATCTCATAATTGCATATTCATAATAATAATAATAATAATAATAATAATTATTATTATTATTATTATTATTTTCTTTGCATTTCACTTTGGGAAGTTTCCACTGATGTATATTCAAACTGCTGGTTTCCTTTTCGTGCAACCTACTGATGAGCCTCACTTCATTCTTTTACAATATTGATTTCTAGAATATCCTTTTGACTCTTAGAGCTTCCATCTTTCTGCCTTAATTATTCATCTACTATGCATGTTATTTCCTTTCTTACTAAAGCCTTTAACATATTAATCATAGGTATTTTAAAATCCCTAATATTTTCAAAATCTGTGTCATATCTGAGTATGGTTCTGATGCTTGCTTTATATCTTTAGATTGTTCTGTCTTGCTCTTCAGCAAAACTTGTAACTTTTTGTTGAAAGTTGAACATGGTATATTGAGTAATAGGATCTGAGGTACATAAGCCTTTAGTTTGAGCATTTATATTAATCTAGATAATATATTAATCTAGCTCAAAGTTGCACTATGTTTAGGTGTGCACCTGGATGGCTCAGTTGGCTAAGTGTCCTACTCTTGATTTCTGTTCAGGTCATGACTCAGGGTTGTAAGGCTGAGTCCCCCATCGGGCTCTGCACTGAGCATGGAGCCTGCTTAGGATGCTTTCTCTCCCTCTCTGCCCTTCCCTCACTCATGCTCTCTCTCTCTCTCTAAAAATAATAGATATAGATATAGATATAGATATAGATATAGATATAGATATAGATATAGATAGATACTAAGTAAATTTTAAAAAGTTGGGCTGTGTTTAATGTTTCTTGTAGCTGTATACACAGAGACTTCAGTTTTCTCTAGTGTTTTTGTGTTTTCTTCACTGTTGTCTTTGGGTTTCTCTAAGAATTCTTTCTTGAACAGATCTGGATCTTGCAGCAATTTTAGCTGCAATTCATTGTTCTTATACCGTAGGCCTGTTGATGTAGTAGTAAGGTGAGGAGGAAGGGAAGCCTTCCATAATCTTTTAATTAAAATTGATCTTTAAGTGGGCCTAAGTCTCTGGGCTGCGATCTGGCAGGATCCATGGAGGGAAAACCTGTGAAAGTGTGGGGGTCCCCAGGAGTGTCTCACCCTAAAGCTAGTGAACCCTCAGCCTCCAGCAATTCATTAAAATTTCCATTTAAGTGTTTCCACCAGATTGGGCTCTAGTATCTTCAGCTCCAGGTAAGCAGTTCTGAATTGTGACTCTCTGTATCCACGTCTCTCTCTAGTTTTCTGGGTGGTGTTTTGCTCTGTGTCCCCATTTCTACCTTGAGTCTATGAAAAGTCATTGGTCCTCAGTATGTTCAGCTTTTGTCTTATTGTAGGGACAGAACTGATGACTTCTAAACTCTTTACAAAGCAGAGCTTTATAAGTTTAATTGTTTTATATTTTTAGTGAAGGTTTGCAGGCAATATATAGTTGCAGTCTCTATTTTTTTTTTTTTTACCTTCATAAAGGTATACTGAAGAATATTCTCACTGGGTGAGAAATTCTAGGTTGGCAACTTTTCTTCTCAGTTCTTCAGTTGTGTCACTTCACTGTGTTCCAGGGCCCATCACCACTATTACTATTCCTTCTTTGAAAGTAATATGTTTTTCCTTTCCCCTCCTCCACCTCCCCCTCCTCCTTCTCCCCCTCCTCCCCCTCCCCCTCCCCTCCTCCTCCTCCTCCTCCTCCTTCTCCTTCTCCTTCTTCTTCTTCTTTAGAAAGAGTATGCTACACATCCAGTATAGAGCCTGACACCCCCTGGGATCATAACATGAGTTAAAATCAAGAGTCTGGATGTTCAACCTACCAAGCCACCCAGGCACCCCTCTTTCCCCCTTCTTGCTGCTTTTAGCATTTTCTCCTTGTCACTGGTGTCCAGCAGTTTTACTATGCTATGCCTAAAATAGGTTACCTTTTAATTTATGCTTTCAGGGATTCTTAGAGGTTTTTGAGGATGTTTAGTTGTGAATTTTTTCTAGTACTGCTTCTGGTCCATTCTCTCTCTTCTTTTCTTCTAAGATTCTTATTACACATTTAATAGACTTTAGGCTTAGGCATTATGTTTTATGTTCTAGAATCTCAGTTATGTATTTTTTTCTTATTTAGTTCAAGTGTCTGGTGAAACTCCCAACATTTTCATGTATTTTCTACAACTTTTTCTCTATTCTCCAGAATAGGTTAATTATAATTATTTGAAAGTCTTTGTCTGCTGACTCCAACATCTGGGCTACATTTGATTCTTTTATTATTTTATATTCATTTTTCCATGGCTTGGTCATATTGTCTTATCTCTTGGCATAGCTAATAATTTTTTATTGACTCTTTCTGATGATGTTATCATGTCCAGAGTATTTTACCTTTTCTAATGCTAGGCAGCAGAAGTTGGGTGCTTGGTTGCCATTTTCATGAGCCTTAGTCTACCTCTGGTTTGTCCTGACACAAGAGCCTAGCCTTCTGGGGCTTTTCAATGAGAGCATGCTTGTGTTTATCAGGACTCCTTTTGCTGTTTAATCTTTGCCCTCTTAGCACTGCAAGATGACAGATAATTCTGTATCTCTTTGAGAGGTTTTTGGCTTAACTTTTTAATTTTCTGCACTGAAGAGCTTCAGAATTATGTGTTTAAGACATCAAGACCCCACATTTTTTTTGCCTTTGTCTCTCTAATCTTGTGTGCTTGCTGAGCGCTTAGCTTTCCCTGCAGAGGCCCTCTGTCCTGTGAAGCCAAGAGTCAGCCTATAGCACCAACTCCCCCATATCAGTAAAATCTTCCCTTGGTAAAACTGGCTTCTGATCATCAGTTCACTGGTCGTGGTATATTCACCAGAGCCACTTCCTTGAATGTTCTTTGTTTTTGTGAGATTGCATACAATTGAGCTCTGGTTTCTATTACAGCTTGTTCGCTTCCTACCCCAGATAGCTTCAAACTTTAGCAAATGTGTCATCTATTGAGACTACATTTTTTTCCACTTCTGGCTAATTTAATGACCCAAAGTTCTACTATTTCCCTGTGGGAACTGCTTCCTGCAGACACCTGTACCAGAACTCTGCATCAACCCTACTGTGACAATGGTGGGGCAACGGTGGGGAGGAAGCAAAAGCAGAACTCCAGCTACACTATTCTTACTTTTTTCTCCCACCACAATCCCAGGCTGCCAACTCTGTCCTAGCTAAAGTCTAGAGTCAACAGCCTCCTAACCACACAATTGCAAAACAATCCCCTTACTACCCTAGAGGACTTTTACACTTCTCTTTCCTTGGTATTTTCCCTATCTAGTTTGTGTGTGGTTACTCTTGGAAGAGGGAGCAAACTATTAAAACATTTTAACATCTTATAAGAAAACAGATCAAGGGATGCCTGGGTAGTTCAGTCGGTTAAGCATCTGACTTTGGCTAAGGTCATTATCTCATGGTTCGTGAGTTAGAACCCTGCACTGGGCCCTGTGCTGACAGTGTGAAGCCTGCTTGGGATTCTCTCTCTCTCCCTCTCTCTCCACCCCTCCCCTACTTGTGCTCTCTTTTTCTCTCAAAATAAATAAACTTAAAAAAAGAAATATTAAAACAAAACCGATCAAGAACTAAGTTCACTATATTAGTTTATTTTTTGTAATAATGTGATAAGTTTATAAATTTATGTGTATTACTATCTATAGATAATTAAACCTCCCTACCTAACAATGAAATAACTATTTTAAAATAAAATATATATGAAGAAAATATTCAAATAAATGTTAACTCTTCAATAGATAACAATTCTTATTCTTATCAATGTTTTTACTTATCTAAGCAATGTTTTTTAAGTGTTCTTTACCCAGTCTCCTGCGTCATAATGTACATTTCTCTGTGTGTATATGAGTGTGTGTACATGTGTATGTGTGTGTGCAAAGAGGGAGGAGGTTGTTAAACCCACGTTCATGGGCGCTTTTCACATCTAATGAATTTAAATTTCTGGAGGATGGGACCTCAAAATTTACATTTTTAACAAGTCTTCTCTCTCAAGGATATTCCGTTTCGTATTACATCTTAAGAGCCACTAACCCTTAATCCCCAATATACACATATTTCTTTTCTAAAGTGTTCATACAAATGCAAATGCCAAATTGTTATTAACATCATTGTCATAATTAATTTAAAATGATTAATGAACATGGCTTTAGTTTTCCCGGTTTAATTGTTTGCTAATGACACTAGTTTAATTAATTGTTCATGTCGACAAATATATGATTCCTGTTTCACAGCTTTTCATAATTCCATCCAGAAAGCAGATCTTTTATCACTGAAAGGCATGGCCCACCTGTCACCAATTTATATTGCACTGACTTACTAATTTGATTCTATCTGAATAGTGCTTTATTCATTTCTATCTTCAACATTTTATTTGGAAAATTTTCAGTCTAAACATATCCAAAGGACTTATATCTAGTAAATTTGCCTAAGTACACACAATCATTGACTCCACCAGTGAAAATGAGCACCTATAGTAACTCAGATGAACACACATTTCTTAACAGATGGGGTGGAGAATGTGGAATTATATTCTTCATATGGAATCCTCTCCTCAGAGGTAAAAACTATTTTTTTTTTCCTCAACCCTTAGAACAACAACAAAAAAGCCTAATTACTTTAACTTTCCCTGGAAAAGTGAATTGAATAGTTCATTGCTTCCAAAGTCCCTAAACTTATTCATTAGAAAGCAAAGGGATTTCTTCCATGATTCTCTTGTGGTTTTTGATATCTCTGTCTAAGCAAAAGATTAAAAAACAACAACTAAACATTTCATCTCTGCTGGGACATCCTGCCACAAATGCATTATGTGTGTGCTTATTCGCTTAAAGTCTTCAGACCATGCCTGTTTTGTTCACCTCTTTACAACTAGCCATTAGTACAGTCCTTAGACCATGATAGGTACTCAGTAAATACATCTTGAATCTTTGAAGTTTGGGTTACTTCTTACAGTTTTAGAGATATTACACTGTCATCCCTATATATAACCTACAGCAAGATATATTTTCCTTGAAATATTTTCCTGCTGAATTTTAAGCATGTAGCAACTAATTATCTTTACCCAAAAGCTTGTGTGTAAAACAAAGTACTTACTCATTTTCTTTCCTGTTTATTAATTGCCATGATTTTGGCACCGTGTATCTATCTCAAAAGGATGGTGGGAAATTTCTCTCTTATCTCACTGCTATTTTTACTAGTTCAGGAACCAAAGTATGAACTCAGCAAAGCATTGGGAACTGAAATGCAGATTTGGAGAAGAGAAAATTTAAAGGCATAAATGACTGCTGACATATGAATAAAATTGTATCTCCCCCAAAAGTTCAGCTAAGTATTACCCCACATATCTGGGAAAGACATCTGGCTTCAAGATGGCAAACTAAATAAATGAAAAAGACTGAGTACAGATTAAATCTTGATGCTATTAAAAAATCCGATCCTGCATGTATATAAAAATTTAAAGCAAACCACTATTCTAGAAATAGACTGTAAAACTTCTATATATAGAGAGAAGTAAATAGAACAAAAAATGCAATCAGGCCAATAATAGAATGTTAAAAAACAAAAGAAAAAGAGAGTATCATAAATATGAACCACCAAATAAGACAGCAGGAATAACTTCAAATTAACAATAACAATAAATAGAGTTTGGTTAAAGCATGTCAGTTCTTTGTACTAAAAATACAACTATATTTTGTTTACTGGACTCATGTCTAAAACAAAATGACACAGGCTGGTGGAACATACAGAAAAAGGAAAAATATCCTAGCAAATACTAACAAAAAGAAAATAGTTTACATATTCAAGGTAATTCAAGGCAAAAAGCTTATTAAAAGGATCAGAGAGATACCTTTTTTTATAAAAGGAACTCTCCTCAAAATAATTTTTAATTTATTATTATTAAAAATATTTTTAATGTTTATTTTTGAGAGAGAGAGACAGAGCACAAGCAGAGGAGGGGCAGAGAGAGAGGGAGACACAGAATCTGAAGCAGGTTCCAGGCTCCAAGCTGTCAGCACAGAACCTGATGTGGGGCTCGAACTCACAAACTGTGAGATCATGACCTGAGATGAAATCAGATGCCCAACTGACTGAGCCACCCAGGTGCCCCAATTTATTATTATTTTTAATGCTTACTTATATTTGGGAGAGACAGAGAGATAGTGTGTGAGTAGGGTAGGGGCAGAAAGAGATGGAGACAGAATCTGAAGCGGGCTCCAGGCTCTGAGCTGTCAGCACAGAGCCTGACATGGGGCTCAAACTCATGAACCGTGAAATCATGACCTGAGCAAAGTCAGACGCTTAACAGACTGAGCCACCCAGACGCCCCTATCCTCTTCAAAATAATACAGTGGTCGTGATCCCTACAGAATAACTAAACTTACAAAATTCAGTGAAAAATGGTACAAATTCAGTCATATTGGAGATTTAAAAATATTTTATTAGTAGACATGAAATATATTAAAACACTAAAAGTTTTGGATATCATAAATGAGTTTGATCTAATTGATAGCTACTTATAGAATTATTTGCACACAAAATAGATGCTATAGTTTTGTAAGCACTCAAAAATTTTAAAAGATAAAAGTAACTGTAGTAGCATCATAATCATCTTGAACAAATTACAAAATAATTGAGAAATAGCCTATGCATTATATATATATTGACCAGTTAGCAATAAATATAAAAACAAACCACAAAATGAAAGCCTACATCTTGCCTGATAACAATGTTGTCCAGTGAACTTAGGAAAAAAGAAGTCATGGGCTAAAGAAAACATCTTAATGGAAATTGCAAAATTTAGATTTAAAATAAATGACAGCTAACTACCTATATATAAAATGTGTGCAAAACTGTAGCTCAGAGAAAATGTAGAACTTAATGGTATTATTAGAAAACAAAAAGATAAATAGTAAGTAAATTGAGACTTTGTTTCTGATGTCATGTAGGATGGTAGTAATACGATTTTGCTTCCATGGTAATACCAACAGCTATAGCCACTGCCAGGTGAGGAACAAACCCTGCATAGGTGAACACAGGTCTGCGGGAAGTTCTACAGATGGACGTGAACATCAAGTCTGAGTTCAGACAAGCGGAGACTCAATCCGCTTTAGATGGATAGACTGCAAGAATAGGAAGGCATCAACTGGGTTGGGGAAGCCTGTCAAGATCTGGAAGAACCCCCAAACCAAATTGAATCGATCAATCCAACAATTCTTTCGCAATAGATGGCTTCCCTTCCCAAATTCTACAAAGAAAACAGGAGTGGAAAGTGGGATCAAACCAGAGGGAACTTGCTTAGTCCTGTGCATTCTGTTGTGGTTGAATTCTAAGGCCCTAAGCTGAATTCACTGGTAAACTGAGTGACTCAAGTATGCAGCTATCCTCTCCCAGTTCAAATAGTGACTACATTACAGAGGCAGATGTGAGAGGCTGGGTATTCAGGACATAACTGGAGACACCAAACTAATTAAAACTAAAGAAGAGCATCAGCTTAGCTTGACTCTAAGAGGAATCTAAATAATCGGTCTTTCATCTTGGCTGCTACAGAGGAAAAGATGTGCACAGTCTCTGAGGAAAATAAGCCTACAAAATGTTACATTTCAATCTCCATTGTTTTTGTATCCACAATGTCTGAACTAGAATAAAAATTTATGACACATGCATAGGTGCATATTTGCCTTTAGTGCTTCAGATATGGTTTCCTTTTGTTCTTTGAATATATTTAAAATAGCAAATTTTAAGTCTTTGTCTAGTAAGTTCAATGCCTGGGTATCCTCAGGGAAAGTTTCTATTTATTGCTTTTTCTTCCTGAGTATGGCCATATTTTCTTATTTCCCTACATGTCTTATAATTTCTTTTGAAAACTGGACATTTAAAATAGGTTTGTTGCTGCTGTTTGTTGTTATGTTGTTGTGTGGTAGCTTTCCTGGATAAACTCTTTAAAGTCTGTATTATTTTAATATACGGTCAATGAAGTCTATGCTCAGTTATCTTAATGGTTAGCTAGTGATTGCACAGAGATTTCTTTAAATGCCTGAAGCAACGAGTCTCTGAGATTTTATGAAAGGTCTCTGTGCCATTTGGGGAGCATTACTTTATTGTTCAGGCAGTCAGTTTACAAGTCCACCTTAACTTTTATTCCCCATTGGTGCAGAACTTCAAGTTCATCCAGAAGTGAGAGGTTAGGGCCGTCTCAGGTACTTCATGGCCATGCCCAAAGCATATGACCTTCCAGATTACTGGAAATATGTCAGAACTTTTCAAAGTCACCTATGTACATCTCATTCAGAAGCTTTTAAGATTTTGGATCTGTTTGATATTTTTCCTATTTGTGATTGCCATCTCAGGCATCTGGGATATTAAACTATTGTGGCTGATTGTTTTTTGACAAACACTCCCAAGACAAAAGGCTGTTTTCATTGGTTCAGCTCTGTATCAGGCCAAATAAAGACAAGCCTTGCTAGTGGGATTGCTGAGGAAACGTCCAGACAGGTCAAGTAATAACCCTTCTCTAGGAACTGGGCTTTTGAGAAGATCTAACCTTATTCTTTCACCTCCAGAGGCTATTAGGCTTTGCTTTCTGGCACAATTGTGGAAGCAATATTTTTCAAGGTTACCATAGGGCTGATGAGAGAGTCTTGGAGACTAAGAAAAGCAAAAAATCACACAAAAACAAAAGTTTTGTTTTGTTTTAACCAAGATTCAACCAATTTTCTTGAATAAACCCTCCATAGGTTGTTGATGTCTTTGGTTAATTTTCATGGTTCTGAAAATGATGATTTTGACAATTCTTTATATTATCACCGCTTCTATCGACAAAAAGATTGTTGGAAGTCCTTACTGCACCCTTTCTACTGACATCAAGAAAAAAGTTCTTACATTTGACACCAAAAAGCACAATCCATACAGTGAAAAAGTTAATATGTTGGACTTTGTTGACATTAAATCCTTCCTCTGCAAAAGACTGCTAAAGGGTAACAAAACCAGTCACACAGTGAGAGAAGTTTCTGCAAACCATATATATGAAAAAGGACTTGTATCTAGTATACATAAAGAACTCTCAAATTTCAGTATTAAAAAAAACTATCAAATTAGAAAGTGGGCAAAAGACTTGAACAAAGATTTGAACAAAGACTTGAACAAGATTTTAACAAAGAGAATATACAGATGGAAAACAGGCACATAAAAATATGTTCAACATTATTAGCCACTAGATAAATTCAAATTAAAACCTTAGTAGGACATCACTACACAACTACTAGAATGGCCAAAGAAAAAATAGTGGTAATACCAAAAGTTGATAAGGATGTAGAAAACCAGATTCCCCCTACATCACTGGTGGGAATATGAATATTTGGTGCTCTGGAAAAACAGTCAGGTATTTTCTTTTAAAATTAAAAATGGACTTACCATATGACCCAGAAATTGCACTCTTATATATACCTGCCAAATTAATGAAAACTTATTTTATGCAGAACCTTGTACATGAGTATTCTTAGCAGCTTTATTATAGTAACCCCAAATTAGAAACTATCCAAATGTATTCCAGTGGGTGAAGAAAAGAAAAGCTACTATCAAAAGGACAAAATCCATGGTTCCATTCATATAACATTGGTGAAATAACATAGTTACGGAGACGGAAAATAAATCATCAATTGCTGAGGGCTAGGATGGGGAACAAGAGTTAGTGTGGCTATAAAAATGTAGAATGGGGGAGTCTTGTGGCAATGGCACAGTTAAGTATCTTCATTATGGTAGTGGTTACTTAAAGCTATGCATGTGACAGAATTGCATAGTGCTATAATCCCAACCCTCACCAACAAACGTGTGCATATATAACTGGGGAAGTCTGAATATGTTCTATCAGTTGTGCCAATGATGATTGCAGAATTACAAATTAAATATTAGCTGTTCATATCAAGCAATGTGTCAAAAGAACAATGTTTGATGAAGATAGGAAGATAATTAGTTATCTACTAAATACTTGGACTCTTTTTTCTCTAGTAACAAAACCCTAATTTTAATATAGTCCTTTTGAGCACCTGGGTGGCTCAGTTGGTTTAGTGTCTGACTTTGGCTCAGGTCATGATCTCACCTTTCATGATTTTGAGCCCTGCATAGGGATCTGTGCTGACAGCTCAGAGCCTGGATCCTGCTTTGGGTTCTGTGTCTCCATCTCTCTCTGCCCCTCACCTGCTCATTCCCCCGCCCTCTCAAAAAAAAAAAAAAAAAAAGTATATTCCTCTCAATTTTTTTGGAGGTTGGATAGCTAATGAAATTCAAGAAGAAATTGTGGTTTAGGACTTCTGAGAAATTGTTATGCTACTTCTCTCTCCCTCTCTCTCTCTCTCTCTTTTTTCCTTGCGTCTAGTGAGGACAAGTTGCCCACATCTCCAGTGGTAATCTGGGTCTATGAGGAAAAACCAAGAGAAGACAGAGACTTGCTCCTTTATATCCTTAAGTTGCTCAAACAATGCCAGCAACTACTTTCCTCTAGATTTGATTACTTCAGAAATATGGTCCTCAATGTGCTTACTCTAGTCACGTCTCTCTTACTAGCTAGCAGCTGAGTGCAATTCTTAATTGATACAATAATCAAGGCTTATCCATGTATTGTAAAAATGGATCAACATGAGAAATTGTTTCAAAGGAATTCTCTTTGTTTAGAGACTAAAGGAGAAAATCATATATTTTAATGGATGCTGATTAAGAGTTTTATAAAATCGAATACAATAAACATTCATGATAACAATTCTTAAAAAATGACAAGTAGAAAGATATTTTCTTAATCTATTAAAAGTTATCTGATAAAAACCTATGCAAACACATTTAATAATGAAATATTAGAAACATGCTCAGTGGGGCGCCTGGGTGGCTCAGTCGGTTGAGCGTCCGACTTCAGCCCAGGTCACGATCTCACGGTTCGTGAGTTCGAGCCCCACGTCAGGCTCTGGGCTGACGGCTCAGAGCCTGGAGCCTGCTTCCGATTCTGTGTCTCCCTCTCTCTCTGCCCCTCCCCCATTCATGCTCTGTCTCTCTCTGTCTCAAAAATAAATAAACATTAAAAAAAATTTTTTTTAAAAAAAGAAACCTGCTCAGTAATGTCAGAAATAAGAACAGAATATTATCATTACTATTATTGATCATTATGTGAAAGTGTCAAGCTAAAGTAATCAAAGAAAAAAATGGTTCAAAGATTGGAAAGATGGTGGCTTTCTTAGAACATTTAAGAGAATCAACTAAAAAATAGTAGAACTAATAAAAGAACTTAGCGAGTTGATTGGGTAAAACTCCCTATGCAAAAGTCATTTTTCTAATTTAAGTTGGGAGACTTAAAAGTAAAATAGAGAATAAGGAACTGTTTATAACAGTATCCGAAATATAAGATACCTAGTTTAAAAAACCTGAAAAGGGATGCCTGGGTGGCTCAGTCAGTTAAGCGTCGGACTTCAGCTCAGGTCACAATCTCGCAGTCTGTGAGTTCGAGCCCCGTGTTGGGCTCTCTGCTGACTGCTCAGAGCCTGGAGCCTGTTTCAGATTCTGTGTCTCCCTCTCTCTCTGACCCTCCCCTGTTCATGCTCTGTCTCTCTCTGTCTCAAAAATAAATAAACGTTAAAAAAATTTTAAAAAACCCTGAAAAATGCAAGATGTTAATGAAGAAAATAATAAAACTTTATTCAATTATATAAATAGATCTAAATAAACAGAGAACCATGCTATGTTCATAAGTGTCAATATTCTATGTTAGGAAAATATCAGCCTTCCTCCTACCCCCAACGAGTCTAATTGGAGAAATGTATATAAAAAAATGAGATGATTTTCTGCAAAATATTTTTTAAAAGTCTTGCAATATAAAGTGTCAGTAAAAATGTGGAAAACAGCTCCCTTTCTATGCTATTTTTAGGGTATGAGTACAATTGATTTACTCACTGAGGCAGAAATTTGAAAGTACAATTAAAACTAAATTTTCTGAGCCTGTGACCTTGCAGTTCTATTTCTAGATATCTGTGCCTGAGGGCAAAAGAATGTTCACTGCAGCTTTATTTGAATTATCAAGACATTGAAAACAAACTTAATGTCTTTGCTAAAGAAGTTTAAGTCAAATAAGGAACATACATTTTGTGGAATACTGCCTACGAATTGAAATAAATAATTCACAGGTATCAACACAGATTATTCTAAAAGGTACATATTGTACAATTCATAGCATATGATACAACCAAAATAAAAACAAATACATTAAATGATTGGAAATCCACACATATACACTAACTAAAGGTAAAAAGAAAAAAATTAGAAATGTGCACCAAAGACATACTATTGATTACTTTAGGGAAATGTGAGAGGATACTGGAATTGAGACTAAAGGTCAAAGGGGATTTTACATTTAGGTCTAATTTTTTTGAAAATGTAAACAGGAGGGGCACCTGGGTGGCTCAATCGGTTAAGCATCTGACTTTGGCTCAGGTCATGGTCTCATGGTTTATGAGTTCAAGCCCCATGTGGGGCTCTGTGCTGACAGCTCAGAGCCTGGAGCCTGCTTTGGATTCTGTGTTTCCCTCTCTCTCTGTCCCTCCCCTGCTCATGCTCTCTCTCTCAAAAATAAATAAACATTTAAAAATTAAAAAAAAAATGTAACCAGGAATTGGAATTATGCATTAGTTGTGCAATTAAAATTGAAATTAAAGGGTCTGGTGAATATTTGTGTTAGTGGATTGTGATGGTGCTCAGTTAAAGGGTAGAACATTTTGGGTCATGCTGAATTAATACTGGTATATTTGTCAGAGATTTGCATCTGACACAGGTGGGGGCACCAATAGACATAAGTCACCAAATAATGTAGTAAGTGCTATGACAGTATTGGGAATAGAAAAGAGGAAGTTGTTGGTTTTCTCTTAGGAAATACGAGGAAGTAAATTTAAGTCGGAATTTGAGAGAAACAAGAATTTTCAGTGAAGAGGGCCAGAGTGAGCTGAGTAATTCCAGGCCAGAGGAGCAGCGTGTATGGAGGATGCAAGTCCTGAGAGGGTCTGACATGTTTGAAAATAGTATGATTGAAGGCTTAAGCTTATATGTAGAGGAAAAGGCCAAAACACCGTAAGGAGAACAGAGACTGGAGAATAAAAATTGGTGCCAGACTGTGGGGCCTTTCTGCGGTGGAAATACCTATGTTATTTTCCTGATCTCCAAGTTCTTCCCACCATTTTCTACTGTTTCTACCTATTCTCAAATTTCGAGTTCGGATACCATGATGCTTTCCTCATCTACCTCAATCCATTTTGAACTTTCTTTTTCAAAATGTTTTTAGTGCCTATAGTCTGTATCCATCCTTTTGACACTTAAGCACCTTCATTCTGGCAGGTTCTTATATTGTTTCAGGTGTCTTGATTATAAAAAAATAAATAAATTGGGTTATGTAATTTTCTTGTATCCTGAAATAATTAAAATGGGTGTTGGGAACATAATAGATTCCTGTATTTTCTAAGCTGAATTGAGAGGAGATGAAGTGGTACTTTCCAGGCGCTCCAACAAAATTAACCATTATTAGGGTGCCTGGGTGGCTTAGTCGGTTAAACGTTTGACTTCAGCTCAGGTCATGATCTCATGCTTCGTGAGTTTGGTCCCAGTGTCAGCCTCTGTGCTGACAGCTCAGAGCATGGAGCCTGCTTCGGATTCTGTGTCTCCCTCTCTTTCTGCCTCTCCCCCCTCCCCCCTCAAAAATAAACAAACATTAACAAAATTAACCATTATTATAGGCAATAGTGCTACAAAGGGTAAGGGCACAAGGAGTAATTCATTTTAGCATCCATTCTGTTTATTACTTAGCTCTGGTTCTTAGGAAGGTTGTTTACTTTCCTTGTGACTCATTTTCATCATCTATAAAGTAGGGGTGATAATGCATTTAATTTCATTGACTGCTGTATGCTTGGAATATTTTTTTGTTAAATTATTTAAAATCACATAACAGGTACAAATTGATACCATGACACATAAAATACTTGTTACATTTCTTTGGTTTTTTAAATCAAATCAAATCTAGCTTAATTCCCACCTACCAGGTTTATTGTTTATTCAGAAAATATGTTTTCCGAATATGTTTATTCAGAAAAAACATTCTGAATAATCCTCCACCTCTCATTTGTGGAATTAGTATGAACTTTAGGTTTCCACAGAGAAGTCCAGAGAAGTTGGACTTAGTCTGTATGTGTATCATTTAACGTGCTTGTTATTCAGTTTTAAAGGCCCATTTAAAGGCTCAAGGCTTTGCAGCTCTTGACATTTATTCCTTCCATTCCTCCCCATCCAATTCAGCAATTAGCGCTTTGCTGTAAGCCAGTAGTTCTCAGTGTGGGTGAGGGGAATGTGGTCCTCCAGGAGACATTTGGCAATGATGGCAGAGATTTTGGGTTGTCACAACTTGGAGGGGAGATGCTAATGGCATCTAGTGGGTAGGAACCTGCTAAATGTCTCACAATGGGTAGCTCCTGACAACAAGAATTATCCTGCCCAATGTATTAATAGGGCCAAAATTGAGAGACTGCTCTCAGGTACCACTGGTACTATAGACAGACTCGTGGGAGTGTTTCTGTTTGCTGAGAACCAAGGAGTATGACCAGAACTAAACTGGTCCCAGAATCTGCTAAGCCTCCACCTGCTTCAGATAGGGCTCCAACGCTTCCCCTCCTCCTCCCAACTCTGCTAAAATTGTGGGTTCCTTTCAAACAAATACCAGTTTGGTTCTTGCAAACAAAGATAGGTTGGAGATCTTCTTAAAAATGGATCTTGAAACTCAAAGCAGGTAGTTACTTTTGTAAAGAAAGCCCAGAAAACAACAGATTGGCTGTCCATCCTACTTCAGGAAAAACAAGATTGGAATTAATATCCCATTAAGTGATCCTATCACAGTTTCCAAATAGAAAGCTGAGACTTGAGAGCAGTGAGGCTATCCTTATTTATAACCACTAAGTTAATAAAGAGCTGTAGCCACAATGGAAAGCTAAGTTTAGCAGTCCAATGCTATCTTTGATAAGAAAGGATCATGTCTAACTATGAAGTTGATAGATGGCCTTAAGTCACTTTCAAGATCACTTCATCCAGGTAAACTTAAAACACATGAAAAATAATACATGTTCCCCTGTAGCACATGTTTTATTTTAAAATATTTTAGTAAAATACAAAAAATATATATTAATGAAATATAATATACACACTCAAAAGCACAAATATCATGTGAGTACAGTTTGATGAATTATTACAAATTGAACCTATCAATGTAACCAGTAAGCAGTTCAAGAAACAGTATATCACCAGTGCCCCAGAAAGCCCTCTTCAGTTCCCTTCCAGTTATGAGCTCCCTCCCTCCCCCAATCGAATATAGGTTTTCATATTTAGATTATCTGCAGTTGTCTCTCAGGAGTCCATTATACTACCAACAATATCAAATTCTATTTTGTCTTTTTTCATCTCTCCCTTTCCCCCCCCCTCCTTCTCACCTCCTTTTTTCTCCCTCCTCCTAATCCCTCCCTTACTTCCTTTATTCTTGGCTACCATGAGTTCTCTACATGTTTTCTTCCATTACCTTTAATAAATTTGGACAAATCTAAAGAAGAATAGATATGAAATAGAGAACTATTACAGCAAAGGGAATATACTGCAAAGTTATGCCACTATCAGAGTAATGCTAGTTGCTCATCTAAATCCATTACTACCAAGTACCTGGGTCCTATAGAAGTTGGCATTGCAATTATGAATTTTAGAATAAAGTGTTGTATTACTGGAAGAAAACCATGTAGATTTCCAAAAACAGTAAACAGAGAAATGGCAGGCAGTATTAAAAAACCAAAAACTGTCCCTCCTGGATTCTTCTTTCTTATAGGCTGCTTTGGGGTGCCTAAATCAATAAAAATTAAATAAATAACTTATCACTTCCAAATTAAAAAATGAATAACTTATCACTCCCAAATATTCCATAGACCAATTTCCCCTCATATAGTAAAGTTTGGTAAATTTTACACAATTAAGGAATTGGCATAATATTTGAATTATAGATCATATGGCCCTCTTATTTAACAGTGAGGCTGAGGAATGGAAGAAGTAGGAGTTACACTTGTTTTATAAATTAATTATATTGCAACAGGGCTTTATGCGAGGCAGCTGTTCTGTTTCACAGGATGATTTTGATGAGTGAGATACCCAAATCTGGGGAGTAATCAGCCATATGAAACTGGAAGTTTTTCTTGTTTGTTAAAAAATGCAATCTTATTTCTAAGAACAGTCAGTTCTTCAAACTAAGGGAAAAGCTCTGCCAAACAGAGGCCTTGCTGACTCTAAGGAATAGAATAAGGGCACATCTATCTGTAATTAGCACATTAATTGCTTTAGTACAAATGGTGAATACCACAGTATTTGAAAACAATTGCAAACAGATTAAACATTCCTAGGATCTTCCTTACCTGTCAATTTGTTTAGCCTGTCCTTTCTTCATAAATAATACAAAACCTGAGTTTTAGTAAAAATATCTTATATTTGGCCTAGCAAAGCTTCTATTAAGTGAAACAGTCCTATAAAATCTGCGGAAATTGCCACACTTTCTAAGTGCCTGGCCATACCAACACATTAGCTGTTTTTCAGTTGATTTAGCTTCTAAGTCCATCTTAACGTGGCATAATCTAATTAATGAACCATGATGTGACTGAATGGACCATTAAGACGGCCCCAAACTGTCCGAATTTGGATCTTAGGTCTTTCTCATTGGCATGTGAGGAAAAGTTAGTTGACTATTTTTTTCTACAAAACTTTAAAGTATCTGTACTTTTGGAGCACAATTCTGTCAAATATATTTATGAAATATTTATGAAATTATTCTACTTTATAATTATTTATCCATCTTCATTGAATAGCATATTCTAGTATTTTTTTGCTCTGACTGGGATTTTGACCCAGTCAACCGCTCAATTGATGACTCAATTGATTAACCGCTCAATTGATGGCTTCCTATAGGATATAATTCAGCAGTCATTCCTGATATTCTTAGAACAAAACCTTATTTTCATAATTCATAGGTACTTCATTACATCACCTCTTATTTTTTTTTAAACTTTTTTTTAATATTTATTTTTGAGAGAGAGAGAGAGAGAGAGAGAGAGAGAGAGAGCAGGGGAGGGGCAGAGAGAGAGGGAGACAGAATCCCAGGCAGGCTCCATGCTGTCAGCACAGAGCCTGACGTAGGGCTTGAACCCATGAACCATGAGATCATGACCTGAGCCGAAACCAAGAGTTGGACGCTTAACCAACTGAGCCACCCAGGTGACCCCACCTCTTATTTTTTAAAATAATGGGAAATTTAGGGACCCCTGGGTGGCTCAATTGGTTAAGCGTCTGACTCTTGATAGGCTCAGGTCATGATCTCACAGTTTGTGAGAATGAGTCCTGTGAGAACCTCACATCTATCAGCATGGAGCCTGCTTGGCATTCTCTCTCTACCTCTCTCCCTTCCTGTCCCCTGCTCGCACGTGCTCTCTCTCAAAATAAATAAATGAAAAAGAGGAACTTTATACTAAATAATAATTCTACAATTTCTTGAAACAATTTTGGTTTCTCAGCTGGTAATACATGAATATTACAAAGACAAATATCAATGCATTGTATTTAAGGTAATACAATTTGAACTCAGGTTTTCAAAAAGATAAATCATAGCCTTTAACAAGATTTTTCTGGGGCAAAAATTGAGATTCTGTATATGGAAGTATGTGGAGAGTGCTCAAAATCAATGCTAATGCTCTGTATTTGTCCTGTGGCTTTGGCTGTGCTCCCAGCCCAGACTGCAATTTAACAAGCATGGTATTATCTATCTTTACCACCTCACAGCTGGAATTAATCTTCCCAGTTAACCAGCCAGTGACATAGGAAGACCCTGAATAAAATGGGACAAATTCACAAATGCTGGATTTGGGAAGGGCCTTCAGGAAAGTTCCTGAGCCTGTGGCCTGACCTGAGTGGTGAAAGGGATGAAGAGACCCCAGGATTTGGGTCTCTGGGTAGTGAGAGATAGTACTCATAACATTTCAGTTTAATATATTTTATAGTTTTGTCTAGAGATGATCCAGAGCAGATGGCTTCCCTGTGGTGCACTGTATGATTGCACTGAGCAGGACCTAACGAGATATCTCATCTAGTAGTTATTCATAGAATGGATTCTCAAGAAGCACTTGACTGAGGAATGAAGAAAAGAAAGAGAAGAAAAGAAAGGAAAGGAAAGGAAAGGAAAAGAAAGGAAAAAGAAAAGAAAAGAAAAGAAAAGAAAAGAAAAAAGAAAAGAAAAGAAAAAAAGAAAATGAGAAGAAAAGGCAAGGCAAGAAAAACCTCACACATTTTGAGGTTTTCATTAGTAAAATATTTGAAAAATGTCTTCTTTATCTTGTTTGTTCCTTTTATTGGCTCCTGGAAATAAATTTACATGAAGGACATGCTATCTAAGCCAAATGCTTCAGAACGAGTTTAGTACACATTCTAATTATTCATTCTGTCCATTTTTCAAATACTATTAAGTTAACTGAGATTTATAACACTGTGTGTGTGTGTGTGTGTGTGTGTGTGTGTGTGTGTGTGTGTGTGTGAATTCCAACTACCCAATTCCTACTTCCATTCTATTAATAAATGTGACTATCACTTGCATTAAATACTAAAAACTCTCCTCGTTACACTATAGCTTATATTGGGAGGGAAAACCTGAAGCAGTTTCATTTCCCTTTTCAAATGTTTTATTTTTCTTTTCATGGCATTTGTATACAAAAAATAGAAGCTCTTTCTGTTTTATTTGAATAATAGTCATATCAGGTTGTGCTTCATGAATACTTTTCTCATAATCCTTATTAAAGAAATTTCCCGTTAAAATTTGGTTTAGTTATTTCACTTACATCCTATGTTATTTTTAAGACTTCTTTCTTCAAAGTGCATTTATTTAGCTCAGCAATGTTAATGAAAGACTGCATTACGGGCATTTGCAGAAGCATCTGTAAATCATGAGATATGATGAGAATGTTTCACAAATACATATTCATGATTAATTTAATGACATCGCAAGATAATCCAAATCAGATACCTATGTATGATGAATAATTAACACTGTTGCTCTATTAAAAACACAAGTTTAACAAAAATAATTTCTAGCCACGATTTATAGTGAGTAAATTAATATGCTGTAATTACTTTTGTTGAGCTTATTTTTTTGTCTCTGCCTGACCATATAAAAAGGAATGGATCTTTTATAAGGAAATTATCCCCAGAATGTGAATCTACCCACTGATTTGATACCCCTTTCTATCTCTTAGAATTGGCTGTTATCAAACAACCCACTGTTGACATAGCTGGAACACAATAGAACAGGATCCTTCTCCCTAGCATCCCGTTGGATTTGCTGTTGCTGAAAGCAAGCAGAGGGTGGCACTCTTCTCCACCAAACTCTCTCAATGTGATCAATCAGGCTTGCTCCAGAGGGCTGTTTGTGAGCCGCAGGAACAGAGATGAAAAGGATTACATGATGGGCTGTTGCCATTCAGGGTTTCACTTCAGTTATAATAAAACGGACTTGTTGTTTTCACCTTCATTCTGAAGTGGGGTCATTGCAAAATTCTTCTCTAAGTAATTCGCAGTCTTTTTGATTGTGGTTCCTGAACTGGACAGGTTTTGTGTGGTTACCTGTGTTACTTTCCTCCCTCTTCTTTTATATCAGCAAATCACATCTCTCTCTCTCTCTCTCTCTCTTTGGATTTTTAAGTTTTTATTCTAATTCCAGTTAGTTAATATACAGTGTTATATTAGTTTCAGGTGGACAATATAGTGATTCAACAATTCCATACATTGCCCAGTGCTCATCACCACAAGTGCACTCCTTAATACCCATCACCTATTTAGCCCATTCCCCCACCACCTCCTGTCTGGTAACCATCAGTTTATTCTCTACAACTGAGAGTCTGTTTCTTGATTTCTCTCTCTCTCTCTCTTTTCCCCTCTGCTCATTTGTTTTGTTTCAATTCCACATATAAGTGAAACCATATGGTATTTGCCTTTCTCTGACATATTTCATTCAGCATCATACTCTAGCTCCATCCATGTCATTGCAAACTGCAAGATTTCATTACTTTTTATGGTTTTTTTATGGCTGAATAATATTCCATTTTATGTATCACATCTTTATCCATTTATCAATCGATGTATACTTGAGCTGCTTCCATATCTTGGGTATTGTAGATAGTGCTGTTATAAACATAGGGTTGCATGTATCCCTTTGAATTAGTATTTTTGTATTCTTTTGGGTAAATACCCAGTAGTGTGATTGATTGACCATAAGGTAGTTCTATTTTTAACTAAAAAAAATTTTAATGTTTATTTTTGAGACAGAGACAGAGTGTGAATGGGGGAGGGGTGGAGAGAGAGACAGAGGGAGACTGAATCCGAAGCAGGCTCCAGGCTCCCAGCTATTGCTATCAGCACAGAGCTCGAACACACAGGGCTCAGACTCAGGAACAGTAAGATCATGAGCTGAGCTGAAATCAGACACTTGACTGACTAAATCACCCAGGCACCCCTATGTTTAGCTTTTTGAACCTTGATACTGTTTTCCAGAGTGGCTGCATGAGTTTTCCACTCCCACCCTCAGTGCATGAGTGTTCCTTTTTCTCTACATCCTTGCCAATACCTGTTGTTTCTTGTGTTGTTGATTTTAGCCATTTTGACAGGTATAAAGGTGATATTTCATTGTAGTTTTGATTTGCATTTCCCTGATGGTCAAGTGATGATCAATGTCTTTTCATGTGTTTGTTGGCCATCTGTATGTCTTCTTTGGAGAAATGTCTGTTCATGTCTTCTGCCCATTTTTATTAGATTATTTTTGGGGTGTCAAGTTTTATAAGTTCTTTATATGTTTTACATACAAACTCTAACAGATATGTCATTTGCAAATATCTTTTCCCATTCCATAGATTGCCTTTTAGTTTTGATTGTTTCCTTTGCTGTGCAGAAGCTTTTTATTTTGATGTGGTCCCAGTAATTTATCTGCAAATGACATCTCTTTTTTACTTAAAATTTTTAATGTTTATTTATTTTTGAGAGAGAGAGAGAGAGAGAGAGAGAGAGAGAGAGAGAAAATGAGAGAGGAGGAGAGAGAAGGAGAGGGAGGAAAAAATCCCAAGCCCTGCCAGCACAGAGCCTGACTTGGGGCTAGAACTCACAAAACTTGAGATCATGACCTGAGCTGAGATCAAGAGTCCGATGCTTAGCTGACTGAGCCATCCAGGTGCCTCTGATTTAAAACTCTTGGGATTCAGAGATATACCTGGATTGTCCAGCTAGGTCCAATGTGATTATAACATTCCATATAAGAGTCATGCAGTAGTGAGAGCTAGAGGAGAAGACAGGTGATGATGGAAACAGAGAAATGCATTTTGAAGATGGAGGAAAGGACCACAAGACAAGGAATACACTCAGTTACTAGAAGCTGAAAAAGGCAAGGAAATTGATTCTGGCCTGAGTTTCCAGAAAGAACCAGCTCTGCCAACACCTTGCCCAGCGAAATTAATTTCAGACTTATGATCTCCAGAACTGTAAGAATATAAATTTGTGTCATTTTAAGCTACTAAATTTGTGAAAATTTGTTATGGTAGCAATACCGATCTAAAACAGCTTTCAAGGAGAAAAATAAATCACATACATTAAGAATCTGGTAGTAATACACAAACTGTAAAAGAAAAAAATAAAAACTATTAGAGACTAAACATTGAACGTTGAGTGAAAGATTTTCCTGCCAAGCAAGGAATTCGATCCAGCAGAGTCTAAGTAGGTTGTTGGCATGAAGTTAAGCATAGGAGAAAGTAGTAGGATCTTAAAGGCAAAATGTCATGAACCATATTTGCCCCATATTAAAAAAGGGAGATCTCTGAGCGAGGCAGAGTGGCTGCAGAACCAAGTTTTCCAGCTGTGTAAACACTGTGCTGGTAGGCGATATACCTGTCTGGGGATGACAGCCTCCAGATACCTTGTGAGGTAGAAGGTCAGGGTTTAAGAAGGCAATAGTAAGGAAGAGGAGAGCCATATATAAAGTGTTAGCAGCTCTATTAGAAGGGAAGAGGAGAAATAGGAGGAGGGAAGTAGAAATAGGAATCCTAACAAAATATGAGCTAACACTTATGAAATACTATCTGCTAGGAATTTCATAAGTGTTCTGCATGTATTAAATAACTTATTACTCACAACCATATTAGGGGGATATGGTAATTACACATTTTATAGGTAAGAAACCTGGGGTTCTGAGAAGTTACATAACTTGGCAAAGGTCATGGAGGCTCTGGCCAAACTAGATACAAACCCAGGCATGCCTAACTCAGAAACTGAGCTCTTCCCTTGTCGTCCATTGAAAGAACTTGTTTTGACTTTGAGTATTATTGGAGCTCATTCTATCTCTGTTATTTGTTTACTGTGTGACACCATTAAAACTTACTTGGCGCCATTGAAAACACCCTATAGTCACACTTCCGTGGGACTTTTAAGAACTACAAACACTTCTGTTAAAAGATAAACTGAGGCATATAAAAATATTAAGAGTGTATTTTTGAAAAAATCTGGTTTGGAATCTGGTTCCAAAGTGTTCAGGAGCACTCCACTGAGAGGAGCTAAGGGAAAAATTTTCAGAGAAGAGGTGGAATTAAAGCAAGGAAATCATTTGCTTGGCTGCTTAAGTGGTCACCTTATTTGAGGAAGCCTATTTGGCTGTTTATGATGGGTTGTCCTTGGGTTTTGACTTCTTAACCTTGATGCATTAGAATCTCAGGTTTTGGTTTGCTTACGTAGGCTACTAAGGCACTTCAATCTAAAGCCTCCGTGTTTAATTAATTTGACATTTCATATCAGAGCAACACTCAATTCTAGTTCCTGTAGATTCACAAGGTTTCACTCCTAACTTGATTTATATACATTGCTATAAGTATGTAAGATCAATACAAACATATTTGGTCTTGCTTCTTTTCTACTGTATTTGTAAAATGAAATTCATGGAGCTATATTTATATTTGGTACCCAAACTCAAAGTTATATATAGCAGAATTCATCATTATTTAATTACTTTCTTTTTGTTGTTGTTGGAAAATCCAAATTTTATGTATTTGCTTTAAAATTCATAGTTGTAATCATTTAAATTTCTTTTATTTATTTTTTTTTAATCTTAATGTTTTAGAGAGATAGAGCATGCACAGCAGGAGGTGGAGAGAGAGAAAATCTTAAGCAGGCTCCATGCTCCACATGAAGTCCAGCTAGAGGCTTGGTCCCAAGATCCTGGGATCATGACCTGAGCCTAAATCAAGTCTGATGTTCAACTGACTGAGCTACCCAGGCACCCTGTGATCATTTAAATTTCTAGTTAAGAGAGTGAGACATAACTGATGTTTTGTTTGATCATGAAACATTCTTCAGACAAATGCTGATTACTTAAAGGACACACTGGGGGCGCATGGGTGGCTCAGTTGGTTAAGCATCTGACTCTTGATTTCAACTCAGGTCATGATCTCACAGTTAGTGAGATGGAGCCCCATGTCGGGCTCTGTGCTGATTATGTAGAGCCTGATTGTGACTCTCTCTCTCTGTCTCTCTGCCATTCTTCCTTGCATGCTCTCTCTCAAAATAAATAAATAAAACTTAAAAAAAATAAAGGACAAACCAATACATATAATTAGAAAATGACACTTTTTTTTTCTGCTTCCTCCTCCCTTCTTAAGGACAAAGGTGGTAAAAGGGATATAGAAACCACAGGGTAAAAAGAGAAGAGAATGGGGTTCCAATGACTCTCTCTAGTGACTCTAATGAGATGGTCTCATAGTACCTACAGCCTACAGTGAAGAACCTTCACATGCTAAGAAACTGGACTAGAAGTTGGAATGATCAAAACATATTTCAGGTCCTCTGCATCCTTCTCCCACCTCATAGATTATATTTAGTTGGGGAAATAAAGCAAAACTGAATAAAATAATGCTGTATACATATTCTAGACTATCTGTTGGCCTAACTAGGAAAGCTATATATTTTTTGATTATCCACCATATCCTTTGATATAAGAGTGGTTTCTGTGATTCTATGTGTAGATGCAGAACCAAATACTTTACATTGTGAGTAGGTTCAAGAAAGCATTGCTTTGACGATCAAGAAGCTCCCACTTTTGAGAAGAGCAGTTAAAACTGATTTACTTAAAACCTCCAAGACTCAGCCGAGGTTACAAGATGTTTGTGACACAACTTTTCCAGAAGAATGTTAACTTAGTTGAACATGTAAAGTCTTTCTGTGGCTGGTAACTAGTAGAAAATAAGAAATAATTTAATAAAAATTTGAGCAATTCTGGAAATTTAGGAATGTGTACACATCAGTGACTTCCTCTTTTCATTTTAATTAAGCAAACCGAGTTTATTAAACTTAATGCAGCAAGAACACTGTCTTGACAGTTTTAGTGGTGTCTTAAAAAGGAGGAAACTATGGAAGGGTATTTATTAGATTTTTAGGGCCATGACAGGGTAATATTTTTATATTTAACTGTTTATTTTGAGATAATTATAGGTTAACATGTAAGAAATAATACAGAGATCCCATGTATCCTTTACCCCAATGGTAACATCTTGCAAAACTTTGGTATAAAATCACAACCAGTATAGTGACAAGGATACAATTCACACATCTTATTCAGACACCTGCAGTTTTGTTTATATTCCTTTGTGTGTTTGTGTATGTTGTTTTATCACATATGTAGGTTCGCGTATCCACCATCACAATCAAGACACAGAACAGCTACACCACCACCAGGATCCTTCCTATTGCCTTTTTATCACCACTTACTGCCTTCTTATCACCACACCGCCTTACTACCACTTCCAGTAAGGTATGGAAGCCTTACTTCCTTTTGGGTCCCTTTACCTTCCCCACTTATATTATTTTTTACTTTATTTTTTATTGAGGTATAGTTGACACACGATGTTACATTAGTTTCAGGAGTACAACATGGTAATTCGACAACTCTATTTGTTACGCTTGCTCACCACAAGAGCAGCTTCCATCTGTCACCATACCACGCTATTACTGTATCATTGACTGTATTCCCTATGCTGTACCTTTCCTCCCTGTGACTTCTTCATTCTGTAACCGGAAGCCTGTACCTCCCTCTCCCCTTCGCCCATTTTGCCCCTTTCCCACTGCCCTCCCCTCTGCAACCATCAGTTTGTACGTTTTCCACTTTTAAATATCATTGTCTTGACTATCAGCTGGTATAATATTTGTTTCAGACATCAGTTATGATTTATAAAACTCATGAGAAGAACTGTCTGTGCCTATATTACTGCTCTTTCCAGTGTTCTTTCTTCCTTTTTGCTCTTATTGCCCCAAGATTCCTTCTTTTATCATTTCTTTTCATTTCAAAGATTTTCCTTTTGCCATTCTTTAATGATAGGTCTGCTTGTGACAAATTCTTTAGTCTTTCTTTGCCTGAGAATGTCTTTTTTTCCCTTTCCTCCTGAAGGGTAATTATGCTGCATATGGAATTCACACTTAACAGGTATGTTCCTTCCTTATGTCCTTCACAGTTTCAGATGGGAAATCCACTGTCATTCGAATGGGTGTTCTGTCGTTAATGTGTCAATCTGATCTGGATACTTGCAATATTTTTTTTTTCTCAGATGTAGTGTTGTTGTTGTTTTTTTAACGTTTATTTATTTTTGAGAGAGAGACAGAGCACGGGCAGGGGAGGGGCAGAGAGAGAGGAAGGCACAGAATCCAAAGCAGGTTCCAAGCTCCAGGCTGTCAGTACAGAGCCCCATGTGGGGCTGGAACCCACTAACGGGGAGATTATACCTGAGCTGAAGTCAGATGCTTAACCAACTGAGCTACCCAGGCGCTCCACTGACGGAGTGTTTCAAAGTTTAATTATATGGTGTCTTCATGTGGATTTCTTTTGGTTCTCTTATTTGGTTTTACTCTGCTTTTTGAATGTGTAGGTCTATTGACAAATCTGGGAAGTTTTCAGCCATGATTACTTTTAAATCTTCTTTCATTCTCGCTCACCTTCTCCTTCCCTCTGGAACTGCAATGATTCAAACACTGTATTTTTTGCTTTTGTCCCTCAAGTCCCTAAGGTTCTGTTGATTTTCTCTCTCTTGTGCAGAAAGAGTAACTTCTATTGATCTACCTTCAAGTTCACTGATTCTTTTTATTTTCACTCTATTATTGGCCCATCTAGCTAGTTTTTAATTTCCGTTGTATTTTTCAGTTCTATAATTTCCATTTTAAACATAATGCCTATTTCTTTGTTGAGGTTTTCAATTTTTTTAATGTTTCAAGATATTTTGTTTATTGAAAACTTTTCATAATGGTCACTCTAAAATCCTTCTCCAATAATCCCAACATCTGATTCATCTGAGCATTGATATCAGTTTGTTGTATTTTCTCATTCAAGTTGTGATTGTCTTAGTTTTCGGTATAATGGCACATAGTCACCTGGTTTATGTTTGGCATGCATGTCCTGGTTAATTTCTTGGGCTGTGGTCCCAAAGGAAGTTTAATTTTAGAGCTTTTGCAGTGCTAGTTTGGTGTGTTGGATTTATCTGGTATTGCAGAGGCTCTCCTGGCCTTTGTTAGCGGTATTTGAGGGAGTGGAAGGAGTTTCCAGACTAGGCTCGTTGGTGTCTTCCCAAGCTGGGTGCTTTCCGGGTTGGGTGCTTTTTGTAGAGGGGCTCCTCTTTACCTGCCCCTACCCCACTGTCCCAAGGTCTCTTGTTGGACAGAGAATTCTCAGCCTAGTGGGGAAGGAGAGCCCTTCCTGGATCTGACATTTGCTTTGGTGGACTTACCTGCCTGTGAGAGATGAGAGATGGAGAGCACTTCTGGGCTAGGTCCCCATTTCCAGTGCTACATGGCCACCTGGTTGTTTTATGGTGGGGGAGGGAATCTTAGGAGAACAACTGTACTTCCCCTGTCTGCTATTGTCAGGAGGGCTCTCCATCTATCACTCTTGCCAGTGCTGTTGGGTTTACCTGGTGTTGGTATTGGTTTGATTTAGGGGAGGAATCGGCCTCTCTGGGCCACATGCTGTTGTATGAGTAAGAGTCACAAATGTTAGAACTGAAATGCCTTATTTTGTTGAATGGGGCGGGGGGGGGGGGGGCAGTCTCTATGATGCTGTGCTGCTGCCTTATTCCTTAAGTCTAGGGGTCCCTAGTCAGTTTGTCTTTATCTTCACACCTGTCATAGTTCTCTGTTGGTTGCCTCTTGAATAATTTTCAGAGTTTGTAGTTGTACTTGGCAGAGAGGCGCAGAGAGAAACAAGTCTACACCCTATCCAATAATCTCTTTCTTAACCACTATCTAAAGAACTATCACAACCGGCTCGGTAACTGCTGGGTTAGTCAATTATTTCATATGATGCTGCCAGATCTGAAGGGAGGGCAAGTGTGGGACTTAGTTTTTTCCAGTACCTGACCTGAACTCAGGGGTCAGTGGCAAAGGAGAAGCCAACAGGAAAAATGCTTGTCTTTTCTCACAAACACAAGTTTCCTATCTCTGCCTGACGGCTTCTTCCAGCTGCAGAGTGTGCTCTGTCCATTAACAGGGCAAGTAGGAAATGCATTTGATTGTATGTAAATTATACTTCCATAAAGCTGATTTAAAAAATAAGTAAGCCCAAGACAAAATCTGATTAAATCAGTTGCTTCTATTATATCAGAAAGATAATTTAAAATTTACATTTTAAAGATATGTCTTTAAAGCTTGTCTTTAAAGGTACAGCTTTTGTCTGATTGAGAGGAATTTAATCTGAAAATAATCTAATACATAGGAAGCTTACAAAGTTTTTTAGGCAACTGTTTCCACAAGAAGGTTACAAACTTGGACTAAAATGAACTTAAAGCTTCTCATAAGCAAACAGGTGCAATTGTTCATAGGAAGGAGGGCAGCTCGGAGGGCTGACTTAAAGTACAGAGGGCAAAACTACCAAAGACTAGAGACATTTCTAGAGAGAAGAACCAGGCCTTAATCAGGGTGCATTCTATATCCCCAGAGTAAGGGAACCTTGCAGTATTTTTCCAGGTGGATTTCAGAATTGTTATGGACCAGGGATTACATAATACCTCCCATTCCTCTTATATTTTTTTAAAGTTTGTTTATTTATTTTGAGAGAGAGAGAGAGAGAGCAAGAGCATGAAGAAGAAGCAGAGAGAGAGGGAGAGAGAGAATCCCAAGCAGGTTCCACACTGTCAGTGCAGAGCCCAATGCAGAGCTCGAACCCAAGAACCATGAGATCATGACCTGAGCCCAAATCAAGCGTCAGTTGTTTATCTGACTGAGCTACCCAGGCGCCCCTCCTCTCGTTTTGAAAGGAGACTTTACAGTGGGTATTCTGTTCCTATCTTACTATTGAATTTTGGATGTATGGAGACAGAGGGCTTTACTTTTTGTTTCACAGGTCTCTGGATCAAGAGCCACATCCAGAGAGCTGTATGTAGATTTGATGCAGGTCATATGATCCTGAACTACTACACTAATGCCATACTGGACAAGATGAGACAGTGAGGATCCTGGATTGAGATGAACATGTTTTGCAACCGGGAGAGATGTGAAATTTGTGGTTAGAGAGCCACTGTGACTGAATAAAAAATGGCCACACATTCCTTTCCCCCATCATAAGTAGAATATATTTACCACTCAGTGAATCTGTTTTAGCCACTGGAACATTAACAAACACACCAAACAGAGGCTTAAAAGGCATTTGTCCTTTGTGGCTGGGGTCCTCCATCCTCTAATTTCCAAGGCATATTTTTAACTTTCTTTTGAGCTCTCACTGGCAGCATGCTTCATCCTAACAATCAGTTCAGGGCAGTTTATGCTTTCTCTATCATGTTCATTAAAATCCATCTAGTTATCACTGTGAGGTTCCTAAGTCACTCCCACATTTTCATGTATTTGTTATGGGAACACTCCATTCCCAGGTACCAAAATCTTTATAAACTATTTGTAATAATTTAACATTTACCTCAAAATTTGGCAGTTACCAAAACACACAAAATTCTGGACGTGACCTAACTGGGTCCTCCGTTTTATTGTCATTAGCAACACTGAAATCAGAGTGTCGGCCACAGGACTGAAGCTCTACTGAGAAGGATCCAATTCCAAGCCCATGTGGTCATTGGTAGGATTCAGTTCTTTGAGAGCTGTTGTACTGAGCACTTCAGGTTCTCACTGGCACTTGTCTGGAGGAATCCCTCGGTGCCTTTCCATGTGGGCTTTTCCGACATGGCAGCTAGCTTCATCAAGGTTTGCAAGTTGAGAATGCAATGGGAGAGTCAACCAGCAACAAAGAAGTTAAAATGTTTTGTAACTTAATCATTACATTTTTGTGGTATTGTTGGTTAGAAACAAGTTATTAGGTTTAGCCCACACTGAAAGGGAGGTGGTTACCCAAGGATGTGGAATCCAGGATGTGTGGACCATTGAAGGTTCTCTTAGAAGTCTGCCTATCACAAGGAGTCAGGAAGACAGAAGGTTGGAGTATTTTTTGTTGTTCTTGTTACTCCTTCTCTGCTTTGAAACACATCCCTGCATTAGTTGCATCTCTACTCGTGGCCTGTCACTACTTCGTGGTTCTAGCTCTTACTGGTCTCTAGGAACATTATTTCCTTCCCTTGCCCTTCAAACCAAGGGGTGAATGTTTTGCTATCATGGGTAGACTCTAGTTGCTAAAGCCCTTCCATTGTTTCTCTTAAACCTACCCTCTTTTATACAAGGTTCATTCATTAAAAACTCTTCTAAATTCATCTGAGTACAATTCTACTTTTTGCTGGAATTCTCATGAAGACAATTTTTGTCATGAAGAAGTCTTTGTTTTTATGGGATCAAATTTGCCAATTTTGATTATTTTGTTTCTTTTTTATTGTCATATTTTGAAAGGCTTTCTCTTCTTTCAGATAAAGAGGATGTAACAAAAATTGTTACCTTTCTTCCATATCTATCTCTCATGTTTATGTTTATTTATTGGGCATTTAAATCTTTGATCCACTAAAATGCATAAGCAGTGAAATTGTTTCCCTGATGACTACCCTCTCATTGCAACATTATTTATTGAATAATATTTATTTTCCCAGTAATAAATAACACCTATATTACATAATAAATTCCCATATATGTTTATTTCTATTGAAAATAATCCCTGTGTTTTAACTAAGATCAGACAATATATAAAAACGAAAATATTTTTCAGTTCAGTCTATGGAGGTGATATAATGCCAATTCCCCACATCCAAACACGAAATTGTTTCAATTCTGAATATAGATACAAAAGTTCTATATTAAATGTTTATAAATTAAAACTAGGACAGTGCATATAAAAATAATAAGAATAAAATAAAATTTATTCTGCAAACAAATATGATTAAATACTAAGAAATCTTTCATCAGACTTTATGATTTCTATATTTCTTGATTATGTCATGAGATACTAAAAATGAATTTGTTATAATGTAGTAATTATTTTTAATAAAATGTTGAAATATGAATAAAAAATCTATTAAATTTATAAAAACCGGGGCGCCTGGGTGGCTCAGTTGGTTGAGCATCCAGCTTCAGCTCAGGTTATGATCTCCTGGTCTGTGAGTTCGAGCCCCACATCGGGCTCTGTGCTGACAGCTCGGAGCCTGGAGCCTGCTTCGGATTCTGTGTCTCCCTCTCTTTCTGCTCCTTCCCTGCTTGTGCTCTGTCTCTCTCAAAAATAAATAAACATTAAAAAAATTTTAAAAAATTATAAAAACCGTATTCAAAAAGTCAGTAAGAAACATAAGCTAAATTCTAAAGATCAGAACATCCATGATGACTCACCACCACCTCTATGACTCAATATTGTTTGGTGGTCTTAGCTAATACAATTAGAGAAGAAAATCTACGTGAGAAGTGACCAAACTATCTCCAGTTGCAATGCTCTGATTCCATACTTAAAAAAGCAAAAGATTAATAAAATTCCTAGAATTGATTTAAAAAAAAATCAGTATCCTGCGGCACCTGGGTGGCTCAGTCGGTTAAGCATCCGACTTTGGCTCAGATCATGATCTTGTGGTTCGTGAGTTTGAGCCCCATGTCAGGCTCTGTGCTGACAGCTCAGAGCCTGGAGCCTGCTTGGGATTCTGTGTCTCCCTCTCTCTCTGCCCCTCCCCTGCTCATGCTCTTTCTCTCTCTCTCTCTCTTTCTCTCTCTCTCTCAAAAATAAACATTAAAAAAATTAAAATAAATAAAATGAAATAAATTAAAAGAAAAGAAAAAAATCAGTATCCTGGCTAGATATAAAGTAAATATATAAAATCAATATATTTTCTCTATACAACAAATAAGCACCCAGTAAAGCAAATGGCAAAAATAATTCATGTAGTATTGGAGCAAAAGTTACAAAATGCTTAGGATAACTTAAAGGGAATTGTGTATGACATACATAAAGTCATCTATAAAATACAATTGAGCTGCATAAAACCAAATCTAAAAAGATAGATATATAAATCTAATTAATTAATTATTCATCTTTTAATAAAATTATTCATTTGTTATTTCTGAATGAGAGAGAAAGAGAGAGAGAGAGAGAGAGAATGTGCACACACAAGTGGGGGAGGGGCAGAGAGAGAGGGAGACAGAATCTGAAGCAGCCTTCAGGCTCCAAGCTGTCAGCACGGAGCCAGATATGGGGCTCGAACTCACAAACCATGAGATCGTGACCTGAGCCAAAGTCCTGAGCTCAACTGACTGAGCCACCGGGGTACCCCTAATTATTTTTTTACACAGAACCCCCATAAATTTTATGGGGTTTGAATGGGTAAATGGATTTCAAATTTCATGTGGAGAACTAAAAATCTGGGAATTGCCAAAAAATAATGAAGAATAGAGTGATGGTAGACTGTTTCAATGGGATTAAGCATTTGTTATAAAGCCATTGTAATGTAAAAATTTTTACCCAAGACTACCCATGAATAGATCTAAGTATAAATAGAATTTTAATGTATGACAAGATGACATTTTAATTCACTGGAAAGATAATATTTAGTCAGTAAACTGTAGTTTTGCAATTGGTCACCCATGTGAATATACATCAATCAAAACCTCTATCATACATTATATTCAAACAAATATTCCAGATGGGTGAAGGGTTCAGATATAATTCAATATGATAACTTTAAAATTAAATTTCAGAAAACATTTGTATAAATTTGGTTGGGGATGACATTCCTTAGCAAGACTGGAACCCCATAAACTATACTTAAAAAGGAAAGACTTATCAGAGATAAGAATTGTAAATTTAGGTATGAAAAGCTATCATAAAAAAGCCCAAAGACCAATAATGAACTAAGAAAAAAAATGACATTTCATATTATGTACCAACAGAAAAATATACTTAAAATAAATACTTAATAAATATACTTAAAATAAAAATAGGTACTTAAAAATATATTTAAGATAACAAAATGTCCAAATACTTGTTAGAAAAATAGAGGCTACAAATTAGCAATTCCCAGACAAGAAAATATAATGGCTCAAATAAAAGAAAGCTGCTTAACCTCAAAAGTTTTTAGGAAAATTTTAATGGAAGCAAAAATTAGATAATTTCATCTTTCAGACTGGTTATGATTTAAAAGAAAAATGATCTCTAAGTGCTAAACAATAGGGAGATTGGAAAACTGTTTAGCACTGAGAGATAATTTTTCTTTTAAAATGAAAATACACACACACACACACACACACACACACTAGAGGTACAGATATACAAGGATGTTTATTCTAGCATTATTTTTAGTAGCAAACATTATAAACAAACACCTAAAGGTTTATTTTTTCATTTTATTTTTTTAATGTTTATTTATTCTTGAGAGAGAGAGAGAGACAGAGAGAGAGAGCAGGGGAGGGGCAGAGAGAGAGGGAGACACAAAATCCAAAGCAGGCTCCATGCTATCAGCACACAGCCCAACATAGGGCTCAAACTCATAAACCATGAGATCATGACCTGAGCAGAAGTCAGATACTTAATTGACTCCAGCCACTCACATGCCCCAATATCTAAATGTTTAATACAACAGGCAGGCTGGATAAATTGTGGCATATGTACAGTATGGACTATTAAGCAGTTATTTAAAAAGAGTGAGATATATTTATGTTCATTTACCTGAAGGAAGGTCCTTGCTATAGTGTTAAGCATAGTAGTTGAGAAATATATGATTCTATTTTGCTAAAATCTAATGAACAGCAATAACACACTAAAATTCTACGTGTGTGTGTGTGTGTGTGTGTGTGTGTGTGTAAAAAGTTGGTGAAAATACATACTAGGCTAACATTTACTATCTGAATGGGGATGTGATTCTAATTTTTGTTTTGTTTTTTAATTTCTTCTCTTTGCTTTAATCTGGTAAGAAAGAATTGCTTATGTTATTTAAAAAGTTACAGTAACAGAAATATATTAAAATAAATTGTAGCAAATTATTCACTAATATGTCTTATGTTTTATGAATAAAATGGTCAGCATTTGAATGATTCTAAAGGGGAGGTTTTTTGTTTGTTTTGTGTGTGTGTGTGTGTGTGTGTGTGTGTGTGTGTGTGTGTGTGTGTGTGTGTTTGGATTACATACACATTAAGTACAGGTAATTGTTAATGGCCAAAAGTGTCGTTGAAATAGTGGGAAATATTTGCAATCTTACAGAATAGGCAATGCTGCTGTCTACCTGATGTTTCATTCGCGTTCCTCTTTCCCTGACATTAGTGCCTCTGTTACAAATATACTGTGAAGTCCATTCTTGAAAGAACTCTACCAGGATTCTGAAATTTGAATTTTCTGTCCAGTGTAGCTGGGTAGGCTGGGCTAACCACTAGACCTCTGTGAAGGGATTGAATCAGCAGCACATACCCAGTTGAGGAGACAGATAAGGGGCACTCATAAACAGTTTTTTTCTCTTTAATTGGTTGTTTCCTAGTCCTTCTCTGACTTTAGAATTTTCCCCTTTCTTTGTGGTTTTAAAACCAGTGCAGGATCTGATGCAGAACTTTCAAGTATATAAATCCAGAACAATCATGACTTACTCTGCATGCTTCATTATCTTCAACTGTTTCTGATAAATATTTCTTTTTCCTCTGATTAAATCATGTTAGTTTGGCTTAAACTTTTTCCAGGCCTCAGATTTCAAAGCTTCTTAACTCCATCTCATTATTATTACTTTCTTTCCATCTCCTCTGCTCAAACATATATGGTAAATATTCTTTTGCAATATGGGGTTTACATTTAAATTTTTCTTTTTTTTAAAAGTTTGTTTGTGTGTTTGTTTGTTTATTTATTTATTTATTTATTTATTTATTTATTTATTTATTTATTTTGAGAGACAGAGAGACAGAGAGAGTGCACATGAACAGAGGAGGAGCAGAGGGAGGGAGAAAGAGAATCCCAAGCAGGCTCTGTGCTGTCAGCACAGAGGCCAATGTGGAGCTGGATCCCAGGAACCGCGAGATCATGACCTGAGCTGAAATCAAGACTTAGACGTTCAACAGAATGAGCCACCCAGGTGCCCCATATTTGTCTGTTTTTGATAGGTTAGTGAGGTCCTCATAAAATGAGTTGAAAGTATTCCTGTTTCTTCTACTTTCTAAAACTATTTGTGAAAATTGCTATTATTTTTCTTTTTAAAGTCTTTAGAATTCACCAGTGAAATCATCTGGACTTTAGGCTTTCTTTGGGGAAGGTTTTTATTACAAAGTCAGCTTTTAAAATACATTTAAACCTATTCAGACTATCTGTTAACTTCTTTTGGTAAGGCTTTTCTCCCCCCTGCTAATTTTCCCATTTGATCCATGTTGTTACATATATTATCATCTAACATATAGATGATATGATCTAAAATTATCCTATTAATATCTATAGGATGTCTAATATTATAATCTTTCCAATTCTGATACCAATAATTTGTATTTTCTCTTTTTTTCTTGATCAGATTTGCTAGGGATTCATAAATTTCAGAACAAATTTTGGTTTTGTTAAATTTATTGTTTGATTTATAGTAACTTCTGCTTCTTTACAGATAAAGAAATTAAGGTTTGCCAAAATCATGTAAATGTGAAGTAGTAAACCGAAGGTATAGAGATTCGGACACAATTCTTTTTGACTCTAAAGCCTGGTCTCTTTTCATTTCTTTATGAGATTTCCTATGTCTCAATTAGACTTTAGTTGCAAAAACTGCAGCTCTGTACTTTTTATTTACAGTATAATTATGCTAGATACTCTTATTTTTGAATTTTTTTTAAATGCTTATTTAGTTTTTGAGAGAGAGAGAGAGAGAAAGAGAGAGACAGAGCATGAGTGGGGGAGGGGCAGAGAGGGAGACACAGAATCCAAAGCAGGCTCCAGGCTCTGAGCTGTCAGCACAGAGCCCAATGGAGTGCTTGAAACCCACTAACTGTGAGATCACCACCTGAGCCGAAGTTGGATGCTTAACTGACTAAGCCACCCATAGATACTCTAATTTTTGGAATAGGTCTAGGATGGCTTCATTTTAGTTTACAGAATTCACATCTTTAGCAATTCTCATTGTAGTACATGACTCAGTATGAAAAAGCAAAATAAGAATAAGAGAAAAATCATGACTCTGCCCTAACATTATCTACCATTTATTTTCTTAGAGCATAAAATACATAAAGCGTTAATGATGCATTGGTTATCCTACCTGCCTATGTGAAACAATTTAGAATTTCTATTCTCACATGGAGATAGCTAGGGGAGAAAATGGTTCTTAGCCAAATCAGGGTATCAAGCTCAATTTAGGAGGTTTTAATCTGATGCCTGCCATTCAATTCCCATCTGCTAAATAAAAAAAAAATTAAGGGAGGGGGTGAGCTCCTGGCATGTATATTTATATCTAATGAATGTAATATGCTCCCCTGGAAAAGAATCTGCCCAATTAGTTAAAAAGTTATTCTATGCATGAGGTGAATTATGTTATATGTGCTATAAGCTATTATAATTTATTAACAATATTTATTCCTTTAGAGTTTTTTAAATAGTATGCACTATTATATATATGAATGAGACTGGACCCAAGATTTAGAAGTGGCACAAAATTGGCTAATCTAGCACAAGGGGTCTGATCCAGCACTATTTCAGAATATTGATTCCTATTCACCAAGAAGCTAGTAAGCCAAATGGAACACCCACACTAATCTTAGAGTGACCCAGATAGAACCTCTGAATGAACCTCCCTTACCAACTTCTCCTAGGAGAAGACATCATAATACATAGTACAGTACACCTCTAAGATGAATTTCCTTCAGGCCACACTTTATCTGGCAAGCCTTTTGACACTATTATATTCTAAAAACTATATGTTAGAGTTATTGCTTATAACTTAGATAGCAAACATAGTATTTTAATAAGTAATGCCCCAGTTTGCATTATAACTAGTGATACTTCTATTGAATTCATCATAGGTAGGTGAACATATCTATATTAAATTACTTGTAGAATACACACAAATGTGTTGGAAGTGAATTTTTAAATGTTTACTCTCTTACTTCCCATAGTCATATGAATCTCAATTAGTTTTGATAATAAGGACAAATGAAATTGAGGATTAAAAATATACATGAGAACAGTGTATATATTATAATATTTATAGCTTTTAAAAACTTTTTTAATGTTTATTTTTGAGAGAGAGAGATAGAGAAAGAGAGAGAGAGAGAGAGAGAGAGAGAGAGAGAGAGAAGGGGAGGGGCAGAGAGAGAGAGGGAGAAACAGAATCTGAAGTAGGCTCCCAGCTGTCAGCATAGAGCCCAATGCGGGGCTTGAACTCACAAACCGTGAGATCATGACCTGAGCCTAAGTTGGACACTTAACTGACTGAGCCACCCAGGCACCCCAATAACATTTATAGTTTTAAATACATGTACAACCGGGGTGCCTGGGTGGCTCAGTTGGTTAAGCGACCAACTTCGGCTCAGGTCATGATCTTGCAGTTTGTGAGTTCGAGCCCCGCGACAGGTTCTGTGCTGACAGCTCAGAGCCTGGAGCCTGCTTCAGATTCTGTGTCTCCCCATCTCTCTATACCTCCCCTGCTCACGCTCTTTGTCTCTCTGTCTCTCAATAATAAATAAACGTTAAAAAAATTTTTTTAAATACATGTACAACCAAAATAAAGGTTTTGGGTTTTTTTCTCCCTAAAAATAGAGTTGCCAGATAAAATACACTACTTAAATCTGAATTTCAGATAAACAACAAGCAACACTTTAGTATACGTATTTCCCAAATATTGCGCTGAACATACTTATATTAAAATATATACCTGCGGGCCTGGGTGGCTCAGTCAGTTGAATCTCTGACTCTTGATTTCGGCTCAGGTCATGATCTCGCGGTTCCTGGGATCCAGCTCCACATTGGCCTCTGTGCTGACAGCACAGAGCCTGCTTGGGATTCTCTCTCTCCCTCTCTCACTGTCCCTCCCTCTCTCTCTCTAAATAAATAAGTAAATTTTTAAAAACGTATTCCTTATTTCTCTGATATTTACATCTTATTCAGCATCCTGTTCTCCCCCCTAAATATGGGAACCCCTTTGAAAGAGAAAAAGAAAATGCTTCATTTTCAAGAGTTACTTAGGATATTTCATAATGTTTGTTTTTAACTAAAGACTTTAGGTAACTGACTTAACTATAGTCTTCTTTTCCTTAGTAACTTGTTACAATTTAAATAGGGCACACTTGAGTTAATATGAAACTTCCTCCTTAAAAGAAAAAAAAAACTTCACAACTGAGTTTTTTCAAGATCTAATTCATCAAGGTCACTTTCACCTACAAAAACATTTTCAAGTAATTTAAACAGATGGGCAAAGATGTTAACCACATTCAAAGATTTATCTTGACACAGTTTATAGCTCCTGATAAGCTTTTTCTGTGGTTCCTTTCTCCATATGACTTTGTGAAGCCATTGTCCAGAGGTCAAAAGCCAGAGTTCTCTGACATTTTGAGCCAGAGAAAGGTATTTTCTTCCTTCTTCCCCCAAAAGTTTCTGTTGGTACACATCTAAGCCCATATGAGATAATGTGCAATCATCTGCAGAATGCAGGCAAGAGCAGCAACCTAGAATAAAAATGCCTCCTTCTATCCCACTCATTAATTTTCCCCAGTGAAATCACTCAAAAATTAAATTATGCTCTACATGCTCTGTCTCAGATCATATTTTGGATTCTACATTCCTTATTCAATATATGAGTAGGATATTAAGAGAAAGCTAAATAAGTAATCTATAACCCAATATTTTATATGTTAAATGTAAGAGCTTTTACTTGTCACCCACAGTGTCTTTGTGATTTGGCTGTGAAAACAAATTTTTTTTTTCCCGTGAATGCAGAGAATATAGCTTCCAGTTCTTTCTCATCCTTCTAATTAAGTACTATCTGAATAGACTTGGATCTTAATTGAAACCTAATTATATTATCAACATTCAAAGTAAAATTAAAAAGTACAATTTAATCACTGCTGCTTGCAAATTCAGTAACCATTCCAAAAATTAGGAATCTAAGACTGCAATATTTTAATGGTTTCTGACATAATCAAAAATCAAAAATCAAAAAGCTCAAAAATTGATTTATTCATGGGCTTGTATTGGTCATAATCTGATTAGCAAAGCACCTAGACTTTAGCACTTCTGTTGACAGAAGCTAAAAGTGGTATGCAAGTGGCATTTCTCTTTCCCTAAGAGGAAATTACAAAATATTCTACATTGGAGGATTTCAATATAGAACAATATTGACAGTGTTCTTTATTATAATGGGCTCAGCATACATTTTGTTTAATAAAATTCCGAACATCACATTAGAGATCACCCTTTTTTCTACCCCTCTTTCCTCCTTCTAGAGTTACTCTTCATCTGGTCTTGGGTGCATGCTCTTCTTTCATTTACCACATGTATCCCTCTGCATTCTAATTTTTGGTATATTTCTCTATTTCCCACATCAAATCATAGCTAACATAAGGAAGTGTCATTGTCTTTCATGTATAGTAAAAGAAAAATACATGCCTATGAGCCAATCACAATACTATTGGCTAATTAATAAGAGCAACTCAAGTGATAAGTTTAGTGGAGTGGGAGAAGCACAAAAACTATAGTAAATGTTAAATCACAATGAAAAAAGATAATAGATATTTCATGTGTGCATAAAAGTAATTATGAGGTCATAATTTTGGTAACTGTAGAAATAAAATCTGAGGGATGATAATTCTGGTTTTAATAAAGGACAGAAAGTCTTAAATTAATTATTATTTCAAGAGTTGAGAAAATTGAGAGCATATATATTTATATGCATTTATATATGTTTATAGATGTTAAATATATATTAAATGGAAACTATTTTTATTTATATATGTATATATGTTACATGTATATATATTCTGTTTATGTACGAATACCTGTATATTCTGTATACATATACACAAGAGAAATAGTTTCTCATTAAACATATCTCCCCCTCTCCCCAGAATATTTCTATCTCTGTATCTAATGACTTCTTGACATCCTCACACATTTACCTATAAAATTCTATATAATTCTGTTACAAGATATATTTCAATGGTAATATTTTTGTTGATAGAAGTTTGGAAAGTACAGAAAAAGCATTCACAGCATGAATATTGCTCTGGTTGGAAGTGATAGGAAAGCGGGCAGAAAGACTCTGGTATTTGAAATTCAAAAATATGTGATCCTTTTTAAATGTATTGATTGAATAGTGGATCTTCCTCTTGCATCCTGGACATGGACTGTGTGCGAATCTGGACTAGAGAGTTAAGAAATATATGGGAAGAGGAAAGTTAATGGCTGGTCTTGTAGTCTTTCCTTAAGACTCATCTGATGATGTCTGGTAAATCTCTCACACCAACTCAAGAAATTGTTAGTCGATTACTATACTTGATCCAAGACAAATTATAATTGAGTCAAGTTCTGTATTTTGGAACAAGCCTTTTTACTTCCTTGTTGACATCGAGTAGTGAGCATTGACATTGAGATGAAGCTCAGAGAATTGGGACCAGTGCAGTACAGCTCACAAGCTATGTTACCAGGTAATCAAGAACACTTGGGGAAACAGTGTGACTAGCTAGTCACGTAAACCTGAGGCAGGACTGTCCAGGACAAAGTACGCTAAAGCCAATTGCATCTCTTAGCTTAGATTTTTCCACCCACACTCAGCCTCACCTCTCATAATCACACATATCCTGAGAGTGGAATGCCTGGGAAACTGGAAGCTATGTCTGGATGTCAGGACACTCCTGCTCTGCTCCTGCTGTGCACAGTGTATCATTTACTGCCCTTTATCTTTTTACAAAGTCAAGTGAACTTGATGCTGGGTGAAGCTTATTATGCTTCATTAGCTTAATTATAGAAAAATTAAAATGATTGGCAGATAATGGTTATCTCTTAATGATTTTTAGCAATGCACTACAAGAAGGGGATAAACTCAGACTAGAGGTAACCTGTTAAAAGCCAGAAAGGTCAGAAAACACAGCTTTTAAAAGCTTCCTGAACTGGTAAATTGAAGCCATAAATGTTAAAAAAAAAAAAAAAAAAAGAAAAGAAAAGAAAAAGAAAGAAAGAAAAGAAAAAAAACCCAAATTTCCTACTCCAGGCTGAAAGTGATACCAGCAGAGGCAGCAAAGTCTCAGCCTGAGAAGGATATTAGGCTGGGGTCCTAAGCAGCAAAAAATAAGATTAATGGATTGCCTTCCCACTATATCCTAGACTTTTAATATGCATCTAGTTAATGGCCATTAAGCAAAAGAATCAGATGATAGATAGATAGATAGATAGATAGATAGATAGATAGATATAATGGTCTGCAGGTAATAGATAAGATTCTTCAGGTTTACTGACTATATTTAGAACACATCCATGTTTGCAGGTACTTGAAAATGACACAGTATAAAGAAAATGGAAGTCTAGTAATTTTTGAAGGAGAATGGATTACTGGATTGCCCAAAATCACCAGGCAAGGCTAGCAACAGCCTGTGACTATTAAGAGCTAATGGTTTTCTTAAAGATGGTTCAGTTTTGGACAGGAGGAGTTTGAAGAACTTAGATATATCTTAAGTGTTCATATCTGGCAAGAGCTGGATTGCTACTTTTCCATGAGCTCAAACTTGCTGAAAGATAGAAGTTTGTAAATGTCAAACAATAGACGGTTGTGAAAACCAAGATAATGCATATATTTCAGTGAGAGCCTGTTAGGTTTGAAGGAAAGGTAGTGGCAGAACAGAAGACTGCAGAACATAAAAATTTAAGGGTCAAGTAGAGGAGGCTATGAAAAAAAAAGGCATGGAGAGGCTGAAGCTATAGAAGGAAGATATGAGTATATTGGATGAACAGGGACACAAAGGTATGTCCTCATTTGTGTAAAAAGTTATTAAATTTCTTGAAGGCTTATTTATGAAAAGGAAGGAATTCAAGTGGAGGAACTGATCTAGAATAGGAAGAATACCTCATGCTCATATATAGGAAGGAAGAAGAAAAAAAAAAGTGCAGACATAATTTCCTGGAAGAGGGGTGGCAGAAATTTGAGAATGTTAAATATAATCTCCCCCCCACCAAGTAATTAGTAAGGAAGTTAAGGATTATAGGTTATATAGGTAGTTTTAGGTGAGTAGTGGTGGTGTGAGTGAGAAAGGGAGATGAAAGGGACAAACAAAATAATCTTTGAGGGGTGTGGAGTGCTCAGCTGACATGAAAAACCATGACAGGAATCAGCAAAAAATCCAAATATAATTTGCTCCTAAAGAGATTTCTATTTCTTTACATTATTCCAAAAAACTTAAATCAAAATGTAGCTTTTTCACTATCTGATTTTCCTCTCCCTCTACTTTTATTTAACATGGAACACTAATGCAGGATGACTTTATAGCTATAATATGGAGAATATATATTATATTTCTGGTGAATTAATGTTTTTATTATACATAGAGCAATTCTTTTATCCCAAATGGATTTGCCTATTGATATATGTTTTGTCCTCTCATGTCAAAGCATTTCTGCCAGTGGGCATTGCTGTGAACAAAACTGATTACTAAAAAGAAATGAAATTCTTCTTTCTCCACATACACATACACGTACATGCACACACACACACACACACACACACACACACACACACACAGAGATGCTCACACAATTTGCATATATCTTTGATGATTTTGAGAATCAACAAATAGAAACCAAAGTGTGCTGGGGGAAATATTTACTATTTACATTTTTAAATAGGCTGCCATTATTTATACTACTGTCATTTTGTGTTATAACTGAATTTGTCTACTGTACTTCATTAGTGGCTTAATAGTACAACGCTTTCCTGAACCTTTAGTACCGTGATGATTCAGGGTTCTTGCAACATTACTGTTCTTACTATATTTAGGATTATAAATTTAGTATATGAGACTATTTTTTCATAGCCCTTCTTCAATTAAAGTAATGTGCAGCAGGTGAAGAGTGGTTTGGGAGCAGGGAAATGATGTGGTTAGAGCTGTGCTTTAGGAACATTAATCTGTCAGGATTATAGAGTACAGAATGGCATCTACATGACTTGGCAACCAATTGGATGCTGAGCAGAGTAGGATGTGAGGTGGTGAAGCCAGGAGTCTCCAAATGTGTCTCCAATTCTTTTGGAATCTGACTCTTTTTGGAGTCTTCAAATGTGATTCCAAGGTCTTGAGTTGTAGGCACTATGAATATTAGTTTGTATTAATCACAAAAAGAAGGAGAAGAGTATCAGAGATGAATATCAGAGACTTTGGGGGAAGAGACTTAATAGTTTTTAATATAATCAATTTAAGGATGTGTGAAGATATTCAGAGTATTAGAAAGTTTGGAATTGAGTTCAAGAGGGAAGCTGGGCACAGTGTAGGAGAGATCCTTCACTGAACTTCATAAACTGGTATATTTGCAATAAATATTAAGATGATATGCTGTCTGGATGGTGTAAATAATGCAGTAAATAATCAGTGAAATACCATAAAGGGGAGACAGAAACATTAGTGTCAGAATAGGAAGTCATACAGAAAATGTAATCAAAGCATGGCATCTTTTAATGTATTCGCTCCCCATATCAAATGCAGGCCTTTCTTTCACGCTGGTTACTATTTATCCTTAAAAGTAGGTATTTTCAATATCTAGGAACTTTCTATCAGGGTCTACCAGGGTTAATCTGTTACTCTCTTTCTTCTACCCTATACTTTTTCTAGTTCTTTCCTGGCTAAGCCCTTACTGCTTAGGGACCACGAGTATCTCTACTCAGTGACCTCACAATAGTGAGTTTTGTGTTTGGTAATGATTCTTCATGGTCTGTTACATACATTACAATAACCTCTCTTTCTAGATTTTCCCAGTATGTCCAACACCTATCAATTCCCTTGTGGAGGTACAGACCAGACTTCTGCCCATTCCATGCTGCTCTCTGTTTTCTGCTATCTTGATCCATAAATTAATTGCTTCAGTAGCCTTGAACAAGTTCCTGCTTAGCCCAATAAGACTGACACCACATTTGAGCTTCAGCTTTCTGTGCTGGGAGGGACTGATCTGTTAGGCAGAGAACTGGGCAAACGTGCAGCTCATCTCTTATTTTTTCCTTCCTTCATTGATTATGATCCTTCTTTGCCTATTTTCTAATCCTCAAAAAGTGAGATGCCCTTTACATTTTGTCCAGTTTATATTTGCTTATGGTGGGAAGGAAATTCCTTTAGTAAATGTGCCATCATGGCTGAAAGCAACACTTCCTGAAGCTGTAAAATTTTAACAAATAAATGCTTCTAAAATATCCAAATTCATTTGTGTGTTGTGGTCGCTGAGACCACCTGCATATTCGGTGATTCTCTAGGAAGACTTATCATATAGTCATATGATGGCTATGATTTATCGACGTTAAAGTAAAAGGATACAAAGCAGAATCACAGGGAAAAGGCATGTGGGGCAAACTCTCCTGAAACCAGCCACAAGCTTCCAGGAGTCCTCTCCTGGTACAATTACAAAGGATCACTTAATTTCTCCAGCAATGAGTGGCAATAACATGAGTGAAATGTCTATCAGGGAGACACATTAGAAACTCAATGCCCTCTGCCTAGCATGTATCAAAGATCCAGACTCCCAGAAGGAAAGGATGTGTTCAGCATAAACCACACTACTTGCACAAATGCTTTGGGCCAGTGAGCCACCCTATTATTCAAGGAATAATGGAAACACTCCTGACGTGTTAGCTTTCAGATACCAGCCAAAGGCCAACCTTGCAAGTAACTAAGAATAAAAGTCTCAGGCTTACTATGTGAACCCTTTTCCTGCACAATGCGGTATCTCTAATTTAAGCCCCCAATGAGATACAGAACTTAACATGATCCGCTTAATTTATGAACAATGTCCCTCCATCTTGTTTTTCTTCCCTGAAATTTTAAGTTTGTTTTTACAGAACAAACTACTTATTTTTCAAGTAGCAGTAAACTATACTGATATAATTGAATATAAATAGATGGATATACAGTTAATTCTCATCATTCTCAGATTCTGTGTCTGCAAATTCATCTACTCACTAAAGTTTACTGTGACCCCAAAATTCATACTCCCATTTTCGTGCTTATTTGTGGACTTGTTCAAAGTGGTGAGAAATTTGAGTCCATCAACATGCACATTCATGGCTGAGGTCAGACAAGGCCAGCCTCTGTCTTCTTGTTTCAGTTCTCATGCAAAAATGACTAGAGGCTAGAGATAAGAGGGGTCAGGGCAGTCAAGTACCAAAACTCTGGCTCAGAGTCAGCTGGATGGGGTGAGATTTCCAACTCTGGCCCCACTTAGTGAAGTGGCCCCAGGCAGGTCACTTGCCACTTTTGAACGTTTTCTTTTTTGTAAGATAAATACAATTTAGCAGAATAAGCTATTTTTAGGATTTAAAGGTTATAATCCATGTGAGATGTATATGTATGTATTTCCCTTGGGGGCAGTGGTTCAGTATTTCCGAATTTCGTGTTCCCGTGACTTTATAGAATATAATTACTGTGAATGATGAGTATCAGCTGTATGCATTTTTATCTCATTCCTCCATTTTGTGTTGGATTGTCTTCTTGCTGAAGTTCATGTTTTATAGATTTTAGTGTGGATCTGAGAGTAGCAATCTATATTAATCTTTCCCATCATAAGGTGACTTAATTTGTTCTCCTTCTAGAATAATAATTAATAGGGTATCAATTTTAGGTTTAGGTTGACAATTTGCATATATCATCCCATTTTCTCCTGGCATGAATGAGGTGATAAGAAAACTGCCGTAGGTCTATTTATTGTTCCTTTGTAAGTCATCAGTTCTTCAGAGGGCTTTTAAGAGTATTCTACCTTTGATATTTTGCAGTTATACCATAATGTATCTACGTGTTGATTTATTTTTAGTCCTGCTTAGGTCTCTGAGAGTCTTTTTGAACGGAGTACTAAATGAATTTCTTTATTCCCAAAAACTCTTTACCTTTACTTACCAAAATATTGCTTCCTCACCAATTCCTTTTTGTTCTTCTAAAAGAGAGATTCGCAAATGAACCACAAGGGCCTAACTGGCCTATTGTCTGTTTTTGCAAATAAACTTTGGTTGGAACACAGCCACCTGTTTGTTTACAAATTATCTATAGCTGCTGTTGCACTATAGTGACAGAGTGGAGACTAGCCTGCAAAGTCTAAAATATTTACCATTTGGCTCTTTATTGAAAAAGTTTGCTGACCTCTGTTCTAGGGCTCCTAGTAGATGTGTATTGAAGCAGCACTTAGTCTAACTCTTGACTGACTCTTCTTATTTTCAAAATGATGTTGCATTTCTGTACTAGTTTTTGGTTTTCCCATTTATCAATTCTTTTAAAGTTTCCAATTCAGAGTTTACTCATTTTTTTGCAGGTAAAAAATTTCAGTGACTATTTTCTTAGTTCCAGTATTTCAATTGATTACTCTCAAAAAGGCTCATTTCTTTTTGTTCTATTTCAGTTTCTTGCACACTTTTATGGGTATAATGTCTTCAATTATCTCACTCACTGAAATTTAAGCTCCATGAAGGTTATGATTTTTGTGTGTTTTGCTTTATGAGTTCTATTCCCAGTTTCATATAAGCCATAGAACCAACCAGTGGTCAGCAGTTTTTTTTTTCAGCATCTGTTCGAAAGTTGGGTAAGAGACAGGAAAAGGAGTTTTAGAAGTAAGCCTGGTTTTGGTCACTGATTCTTAAAAAGTACTTTAATCATTATTACTTAATATAACTTAATTTCCAGATGCTTCTGTTGGTTTCTGGAGGTGGGAAGCTCACAACTTCTGCTCCTGGAACAATTTGGTATCTTGTTCTGTTTCATCTCATAGGAATGTCTAGCTTGCTGTGAGATCAGCTATCTGTATTTTTTTTTTCTCTTTTTATCTTCTGTGGATTTTACCCTCATAGTTTCTTCAATGTGTAAAAAGATCATGCATTTCCCCCTTATTCTTTACTTTCACTTATTTGTTTTCCATCCACATTTATCTCACCCCTCTCTTGCATCATTAAGTGCCCTCTATGCTGGACCATTTCCATTACCATGGAAAGAATGCTGTAATATTTCCCATCTTACTAAAACTCCCCCTTTACCTCACCTCTCCTCCAGCTAAAGCTCATACTCTTATTTTGCTTTACACCGCACACCTCACAGTCGTCTATACTGGCCAACTCTATGTCTTTTCCAATTCTGTCCTCCAGGTACTCTATGGCCTTCACTGAAGCCATGAAGGTCAAGGTCCCAACGACTCATGCAGCCCAAATTCACCAACTGTTTGTCAGTCCCCAGCTCACCTGACTCATCAAAAGTATGACATGACTGACCGTTTTTCCCTTCTTAAAACAGTTGCTATACATCAATTTGGTGACACCCCCACTCTTGTGAATATCCATTGCCTCACTTTGACTCACTCCTGAAGTCTTTCTGGACCTTTGTCAAGTTTCTTGACTTTTTAAAATTAATACCTGTTCCCCAAGAATCAGACTCCGACATCTTCTGTGTTTATACTTACTCCCCAGGTGATCTCACCCAGCCCCATACTTTCATACGCTAGCTATATATTCCCCATGCAATTATTTATAATTCTAGCTCAAACTTTCTTCTTGATATGAGACTCCACAATCCCTCTTGCATTTCTATTAGGTATTTCAATCTTAATTTGTCCAAAATGGGATTGTTGATTCCTTTCTGAATCCCTGTTAAAATTATCCCTCACTGTGTGTGTTCCATTTCAGACAATTGCATCTATATTCAGTGGGATCAAGCAAACAACAACAAAAAGCTTGTAATCATCCTTGACTTCTCCTTTTTTCTCACAACCCACATCTAGTCCATCAGAAAATCCTGTTGGCTCTATCTTTAAAAACAAATTCACATTCTGACCTTTTATTATAACAACCATGGCTCAGTGATGTTTAATCTGCCATAATCTCTTACCTGAATAGCTACTTAACTCAGTTTAAGTTTTTATTTTTTGATACCTAGATGCTAACTAGTCTCTACACAACTGCCAGAGTGTTCCTTCTAAAATAGAAGGCAGATTACTGTATTCCCCTCATAGAACCTTCCAATTGCTTCTTATCACATTTACACAAGAATCTAAAGTCCTAAAGTCTGTATGATTTGCCCCTGGCTGCCCTATCTAAGATCTATAGGATTTGGTCCTGGCTACTTAGCTACTTATTTTATGTTATTTCCTAGCACTCCTGCTCATTCCCAGTGACTTCCAGACACACTGCTCTAATCTTTCTTCCACAAACGCACCAAGTTTTGACTTTTCTCTACAATCCATGTTTTAGCAATGCATATTTGCTTCTATTTGATTGGTGAACAAGGTAATGATGCCAGCACAATGCTAAGTTGCACTGGGTCTATATGTGATCTTTTCCTAGGCAAGGGGAACCAAAATAAGCAAGAGATGCATTATAACTATTTAGCCAGAGAGAAAGTTTCCCTTCACTCAGCCGCTGCACTGGGGGTATGAATAAGCAAGGCTCCTGTACCAGCAACCACCACCCAACCAGGTACACCCCCAACCTTCTGTAGCTCGCACCTATGTGGGTTGCACTGTCTCCCAAGCCCACTTAATGGCTGCCCCATGCTCTTAGAACTTTGTTTCATCCAGCACTCTTTCAGCTCTTGCCAGCTCTGTTCTGATATTAAGCATTGCCAATGATCTCCAATTTATTGCTTCTGCACACTTTAAATATTCATGGTGGTGGCCTCCAGTCATGCTTGACTAGTTGCCTGGATCACCCAGTTTGGGGTACCAATGACTGTTAAATTCTCTGGTTTCACAGTTGGACAGATACCATGTGATCTGCTCCTAATCTTAACTCCCCTTTAAGCCCATATTTTTGCAGAAAAAAGTTTTACCCTCCACCACTATTATAAATATACAAAACATAGCAGAAATACCTCATTCTTCTGCCCATGAGCCTTGGCATTTATCGTTTATTTTGTCAAGGACACTCTACCCCAAACAGCTTCATTGATTTGCTTTCTCAATGACACCTTACCCACAAGGCGTTTCAATGCAACACACCTAAAATAACACCCACCCTCAGTACTCTATCCCTTTAACCTCTCTTCACTTCCTTCTTAGCTCCTGATAATTATATATTCATTTGTATATGGACGAATTGTCTGCTTCCCACACTAGAATGTAAGCTCTATCAGGGCAGGAATTTTATGTTTTGTTTACTGCAATAAAAATATTTGGCAAATACTTGGTGCTCAATAAACATTTGCTGAATTAATGAATAAATGGCTCAATGAGTGGATAGTTTCCTCTTCTAATAAACACTTTTCCACAGTCTTTGATGCAGACTACTTTGTGAAAATTATTTCTCATTTTCAACTACATATTAAATAAAAGAAATCATTTTAAGACTAAGAGTTAAAGTAATTTCATGAGTTAATACATTTAGCTATAAACCAATGCTAATGACTTAAATATAATTGCTAAAACTCTTTTAACTAAAAAGAATTGCTTTAGGACGTTTAATGTTGTCATTAATAATTTCAAGAGAGTAAATTAAAGCTCTGTGGCATGGTAGAAATTCAAGATCTCTGAATAAGAAAAGTTAAGCCTGAGTATAGCAGCATGTATATATTTGTTTAGTTACATTCTTTTATTTTCCAACGGTATATTTGAAAGGTAAGTACTAGGTGATACAAACATCTAATCTCCTCAGCTCTTCTTTTCGAGATTGGATTTCACAACCTGTTTTTGTTAACCTATTAATCTTCCTTATTTTTCAAGTGTCAGGTGGAACGGGGCTCTCATTTCCCAGTGGTAAAAACTCTGTAGGGGAAAAGGCTTGACCCTTATCAAGCAGAATTAGAGTCATCCCGGAATTTACTATCCTGTTTATATATTCCTGGGGCTAGAAAGACCTCTATGGAAAGTGGTGGGAGTGGAGACGCATGTAGGTGTGCAGTGGGAAGAAAGAAGAGGTAGGTGAGAGTGGTCATGGGATATGATTACATAAATTATACTTAAAAAATAGGAGAGTGTGTGATGGTCTGTGTGTAACTTTCCTGTTTTCTCATATGTGAGGTGGCCCAGCAAAGCGGCTAAGAGTGTATCTCTATAACTTGGCTGCCTGGACTTGACTGCTTTCTTTACCACCTACTGGTTGTGATATCTTGGGGAAGTTTACCTTTGTTTAGTCACCTGTAAAAGTAACTGCTCCAAAGAATTATTGTGATAATTAAATAAATTAATGATGTAAAGCATTTAGAACAGTGTCTAGTATGTAATAAATTTTCAGTGTGGTGTTTGCTATATTTCATTCTTCCTTCTGAATGAGGTTGCTAATCAACGAAATGAACAGCAAAGAATTTAAGAATGCCCAAAGAGCAAGAGCTAAATACAAGTTACTTAAGTAAATGGAGAGAGCCTTTATTTTTTTTATATTAAAACAAGGAGAATATTAATCTTTTTTGATGTAACTGTTTTTTTTTTTACTGTAGTTGACACACGATGTTATGTTAGCTTCACGTGTACAACATAGTGATTTGACAACTCTATGTGTTATGTCACGTTTACCACGATGAAGCCATTAGGCCATGTGGCTTTGGAAGCACTAGTTTTCATTAGTGTGTATTTCTAGCTAGGTGCATCAATTTTACAATGAAAACTAGATCTTGAAGCAGATAAATTTAATAAGATAGAAACTATAAAAGAACATTTTAATAGGTTTTATGACATTAAAATCAAGAATCATTTTTGAATTTCTAAATTATTAATGAAAATAATTTGACAAAAGCCTTGCAACTGTTGTTTGTGCACTAAAGAAGTAACAACATTTCAACTATAAAAATTTCTCCTTAGGATCTGGTGACTTGGTCATAAAAAATTGTCTTGAGACTGAAACCTGGCATACGTTGTGTTCATTTGAAGCATAAATGGCTATTAGTTAGAAACTGTCATCATTATATCTTGAAAAGCAGGAAGAATATTAGTTTTATATTTCTCACTTATTAAGCTCTAACAGAAGGTAGAGTTCTCTTAAAATGGACGTTTTTGTTTTAATAGTCATGACTAAATTCTGAAGACTTCAAGGCAATGCACACACATAAACTTCATGGGAATTCTAGATAATAATTAACAATAGCATGTCGTGACAGAGGGAAACCATGAAGGCCAAATAAGACATGTGGTAATAGTCACTGGTTGGGCTGACACACCACAGGGGCTTCATTAAGGATGACTGTGCTATTTCTCTTGTAAAATTTATAAATTTGAAGTATACAATCAGAATTAATCTCAGATTCAAGTAAAAGAAAATAACTACAAATGTGCTTGCTGCTTTAGAAATATAACTTTTTAATGATATTGAGTTACAGAAATATGTGAAAAGAAAACTTGGAACACTTTAAGCTGAGTGGTGCTGATTAGCCCAGCGGGCCATATGGGTAAAATATTTTGTTGGAATTCAAATGAAATGTCTGATGATAATCACAACAGAACTGTGGATATAGAAAATTATCTGTTCATCTCGATCTAAAATTTTGCTCAAATTATGTTTAGTGGAGCACATTACGTGGATATACTACATATGTATGTGTGTTTAAAGCTTTCTGGTAGGAATTCTCCAGTCATATAGTCAGGTGGCAAATGTAACTTTTAGTTGTCAACTGAACAACCTCTACTTTGGACACCGATTTTTATTGATGGTTAATAACTGAATCTAACTGATTTCAAGTTAGCTGACATTCCAATATTTTTCCTTTCAATTGTACTCCATCAAAGCAGAGTAGACCAAAGACTCTTCTTCCCAATGTGGTTTATGGAACAATTTGTCATTGAGGGGTGTGGCTTATCTTCTCTTCTATGCTGCCCAACTGAGACGGAGTGCATCAGGTCTTTGATTCTTAGCACTTGGTCCCACTGGCATCTGAGGCCACATTTAAGGTCTCATTGTGGCTTTTATTGGTTGGCTGTGGACACTTGTGATTATTTGGAGGGCTTTTTCATTTCTTTCAGCCATCTCAGACTTCCCACAATCTTCTCAAGGAGGGTGGTGAATATAGAAACATTTCGGTTGCACTTCCTCCTTTTGCTGTTGGTGTGACAGACTTGAGTTGTGACATTTAGGGGGCTGTCTCAGATTATCTCCATATGAAATAGCTGTGTCACAATTTCTAATATGACATTATACCATGTTGGTTTAAGAGGCTTCTCTTTGAGGCTCAGCATCTTCCTGAGTTTCAACCAGAAAGTGAAGCTTATATATCCTTCTACTTTTATATCTTTACCCAAAATCTCTTAAAATTTTGCTATTTTCTATTATCCCTTATCCTGAGGCTAGGTCCACACTGGGCCAGTTTGGTTCAGGGTGCCTTCTTAGATATCTATAAGAGCATGTAACACTTTACTGGATACTTTTCATTTGCTCCTCTACACCCATTTCTGCACCATTCACCACCCTGCTCTGTATTTAAGGGTGAGTTATTTGGATTAAGTCAATGGGAACCCTTGCTCTCTGGATTTTAGGTCTTCATGGGAGACACCAGCAAGAGACTGGAGGGTAGGAAGAGAGTGATATTAAGGTATTTATTCTTCTACTTCCACTCCTACTAGGTTGCTGAAAGTGAGAATTCTTGTTAGATGATCCTCTTTTAGGGCTTTGCGTGGTTCTGCTAGTTTCTATTTCCCCTTACATCATTAGACTGTGGTGGCAACAACTACCTTTTATGTTATTCAAAATTTTTCACCAGTCATTTGGTTTCCCTTAAACCTTTAATTACATGTTGTAAATTGTCCTTTTATTTAGCTCTCCACATTGCCACTTTAGAATGCCTTCTTTTTGCTGATACTTTGATTGTTACAGTGTTTGATAGCATAATGGTACCAGGAAACATAACTTCGAACTGGGATTCTGAAATTGGCGTTCTCACATAACTAGAGAGCACTAGTGAGCACTGCTCACTAGACAGAAATGTAACATAGTAATCTGAGTCATGTGATGGCATTATCGTAATTCAAGTTATTACCAGTGGCATGGGATGAGGTTGATATGGAAAGTAAGGTGTTTGGAAATAAACTGTCTTTGTTAACTAGTCACTGTGGCAATAATAATGAATACAAAGGCTGGATGGTCTGTTGACTTTTCGGTTGACCCAATGCTAATTCAGAACATTAATGGAAAATGAGAAAGCTCCTATGTTAGCTTTCAAGGAACTCCTTATCTCCTAAAGTCAGGGAAAATATGGCAAAAATCAAGCCCACAGCTTGACTCTAATGAAGGCAGGGGTCCAGTACCAATTAAGTGCTTAACATTTCTAAATGTCTCATGCTAAGTTAAGGGCATTGATGGAGAAGCAGAGACTGTGCAGTAAAAAGAGAAACATTGGACAGACACAGACAAAGCTATGGAATTTGAGCCCCCAAATCCCAATGAACTTCCCTTCATGTCAGAGCCATTTTTCTTTTGTAGAAGCCAGGTAGATGCACTTTACTGTCAGATACAAGGTAAGGACAGTGATCACAATGAGCAACACCAGCAGAGTGACAATCACAGGAGATGTCCCATGGGCAACTGTGATGATGTCCAGTTGCTTGTGAGGTATCTAGGAATAAAACAGTTGGGCAGCCTATGACATACTTCTTGACATATATAGGCAGAAAGTCTCTAGATCTAGTGGGCAAAAAACCAAATCAGGTCTCCTTAAGGAATGCATACACTTGTACCTACTTTTAGAACTCAGCCACTTCCCAAACATAAAATACCTTAGATGAGGAACCGCTAATATAGTATGTGACTCTTCCTCCAGACCTTGCCCAGAAGGACCAAGAGGCATGACCACACGTATTAAGGAATTTACCCAGAACTTCCGGGCATTATTAGGTCTTGCTTCTGAAATGATGCTAATCTCTAGAGACCCAAAATGCCACCACAGTTCACTAGTTAGAATGAAGATTATGGAAATGCTTCCTGCTGGATTCATTGAAATCATATGCCAATCGTATGATTATTACCCTAATTCTAGAAAGTACAGTGCAAATGGATATACTTAACATTTAGTGGAATCCCCACATTGGCACTGTGACCAATGAAGTGGGGGTTACTATGGTATAAAAGCCAAGTAGAAGTCCCCGTTTCTAATTCTCTTTCTGAGAAAGTAAACCAAAAGTAATAATGCCACGTCTTGGGGAATTTTAATGAGTAGTGCCGTGATCAAAGACCTGAAGAAAATAAGGTACTGATCCCTATCCCATCACCACTTTTGTGCAAAGTCACCCAGGTCCTGAGAATGATTGTAGGGCTGCTGAAAAGTCAGTTGGTGCTCTGCAGCTGTGGTTCCAGATGTGGAATCTTTACTGAAACAAACCAGTAGATCCCCTAGTCCATGATATACAACTATAGACTTAACAAATCCTCCTTTTTTTTCAATTCCTATCAGTAAGTATAATCAGAAACAAGTTAGATTCACTTGGAAGATAGCAGTATGCTTTCACGTCCTTCCATAACAATGTGTCAAATCTTCATCTCTCTGTCCTTAAGATAGAGATGTCCCTGTGAGAAAGGACATACTATAAGTAATGAGCAGGCAGCCTCTGGCAGAGGCAACTTAAGGATGCCTCATAGCATTCACATTGGGGCTGCTCCCAGTCAATGACTGAGCATGAAAGCGGTAGATTGGCATTGACCCTAGAGTCAGGCCATTTCTGCCCAACATTGTGCCAAAAAATGGACAAATTCTCCCCCCCACCCCCCGGAGCTCCCCATTGGCTTGGCTGAGACATTCTCAGAGCTGAAGAACAGCCAGGGGCTTGTCCTACCACTCACTCTCCTTTCACAGGTATCACACCTACATCTTTTGGCTTTTTTTTTTTCTTTTTTTGAATGAGTTGCTTGTTTTCTTGTTTTTGAGTTTTCACAGTTCTTTGTATATGTTGGATGTAAGCCCTTTATCAGATATGTTTTGAAAGTATTTTCTTCCAGTCTGTGTCTTGACTTTTCATTCTTTTAACAGAAGCTTATGAAGCACAGATGGTTTTAATTTTAATGAAGTACAACTTACCAATTTTGTCTTTCATGGATCATACTTTTGTGTTGTATCTAAAAAGTCATCAACCCCAAAAATTAAAAAATAAAAATAAATCGTCATTTTGGTCTATGATAAATTTTAAGCTAATTTATCGTGAGAGTCTAAGGCAAGTAATTGGATTTATTTATTTATTTTTGCATGTGGATGTCTAGCAGTTCCAGGGACCATTTGTTGAAAAGACTAGCTTTCTCCACTGAGCTGCTTTTGTTACTCTGTCAAAAATTAATTGACTCTATTTGTTTGGGTCTATGTGTATATTCTCTATTCTGTACCTTGATCTATTCTTTCATTCTTTCACTAATACGATGCTGTCCTGATTATTATAATTATTATGTCCTTAAAGTCAGGGAGTGTCAGCTTTCAGTTTGTTTACTTTGTTCTTCATTTCTTTTTTTTTTTTAAGTTCCCCTTTGTTTCTATCACTTTTTGGGTTTTTTTTTTTTAATTTTTTATTTTTTTCATTTTTTGGTTTTAATTGAGCATTTTGTATGATTCTGTTTTCTCTTTTATGATATCAAATATAATTCTTAAAAACATTTTTAAAGGTCACCCTAGAGTTTTTAGTATACATTTGTGACTAATCTAAATTTACTTTCAAATAATTCTACACTGCTTCCTGGGTAGAGCCCTGTGTAGACAGTGCCTTTATTAAGTTTTCCTCAGTGTCCTCATTTGAGTATTCCATCAACTGCCTGACAGGTTACCAACTAAGGAAAACAAGTCCTCTTTTTTCTGACTCTCTTCCTCCATTTCCTGGTGATTATCATGACCAGATAATTTACTGTGAAATATGTGAAATATTCACAAGTAAATATGTAGAAGAAACAATAATTAATTACCTATTTGGAGATGAGTTTTATATATTCCTATAAAATGGACTCCCTCAGTCGTGCGTTGTGAAGAGCACTGATTTTAGTCACAATTTTGTTTGAATATTATTCCACCAATTACTAATTGTGCCTCTGGGCAAGTCATATAACCTGTTCCAAATAGCAGCTCTTTGTTTTGTTTTGTTTTACATTTTATTTTATTTTAAAGAGAGAGAGGAAGTGCCTGAGCAGGGTAGAGGAGCAGAGAGAGAGAAAGAGAGAGAATCCTAAGCAGACTCCACGTGCAGCATTGAGCCTGCCTGACGTGGGGCTCCATCCCACGATCCCAGGATCATGACCTGAGCTGAAATCAAGACCTGGACGCTTAACTGACTGAGCCACACAGGCACTCCTGTTGTTTGTTGTTGTTCTTGACTTTTTTTTTTTTTAAGTAGGCTCCATGCCCAATGTGGGGCTTGAACTCATGACCCAGAGATCAAGAGTTGTGTGCTCTACCGACTGAGCCAGCCAGATGCCCCCACAGTTTCATTTAAAAAAGAGAGGATAGTATCTGTCCAAGAGATTAGCAAGTGATGATTCCATTGATCATAGACAAAGCCATGAGCAAAGAGATTTTTTCCCCTCTCAGTTTTTTCCGGTGAGAGGTAATTCATGATACCTGCTCATGATATGTATATATGTATGTATCTGCCTATCTATCTACCTATCCATCCAACCATCCATCTCATGTTTAAGTGACTTGCTTTGGCAATGGAACAAAGTTTCTCAGCAGAAGACTGACTAGAAGTTACCCTGTGGGAGAGGAAAGAACAACTCAAAAGAAGTCAAGATGATCAAACCTAGATTGGTGGCTGCCACTTGAAGGGCTGCTATGTGTGGGCAGCTGGGACACAGATCCTGGCATAGGTAATATGCCAAAACCACCAGATTAATTCTTTACTATACTACTTAGGTCTGTTTCCATGAGAGGTTGGAGATGTGAGAACTATGCCTTTAGCAGATTGCAAGTCTGGTACTTTTCACTATTATTATCAATTCTAGAGCACTAGATTCAATGCCATAGTCAATGCTATCTTACAGACAATATCTAAATGTGCTAAGACAGTGCTATGGATCATATGAAATCATGGCTGTCTTACAAAACAGCAATTTAAAGTGTACCTGGGTGGCTCAGTCGGTCAAGCAGCTGACTCTTGATTTCAGTTCAGGTCATGATCTGAGGGTTCTTGAGCTCAAGCCCCACCCACATTGGTTGCATACTGACCATGTGGAGCCTGCTTGGGATTCTCTCTCCCCTCCTCTCTCTCTGCCCCTCCCCCGCTTGTGCCCATACGCTGTCTCTCTCTCTCTCTCTCCCTCTCAAAATAAATAAAAGTTTAAAAAATTAAAATATTTAAAAAATAAAATTATAACTTAATTTTCCCCCAATACTGAAGAAATTAGTGTTGATAATCAAGCTTATTAAATTACATGAAATTTACAGGCTATATCTTTATTAAGCATTCCCTTCATACTCGCTTTTGCTTTACGTTTACGTAACTTTTTCTCACAACAAATTTAAAGTCATGTGCAACACAATATATAATGAAAGCTAATGTAATATAAATGACAGTAGAAAATAAAGACCAAAGGGCTAACAAGGTTGCTACAATTAGGCTTAATGTCTATTAGGATAAAAAGAGAAACTGAATAGCTATATACATCTCATAATTTATACATGGTTTGCACTCATTCCTTGGGTTAAACTGCCTGTCAGATCTCTCCTGATACCCCACTAAACCGCTCTCTCTCTCTCTCTTGCATACACACATTAATTTTCTACCCATCATTTTGTATAGATCCATTGAGTGATATGATGGACAGTATTATCTACCATTAACGTAGTGGTACATTTCATATATCTTTTAATCAAAGCTCCCTTTGATAAATTTGAAAGAGTAATGTTAACTGTAAAAATGACCGCATTACATGGGAAGCTAATAATTTTCAAATAGGTAACTTGATGTTGGTTGCACCTGATTCAGGAAAATATCTGAAACCACACAGAAAAGGCTCCAAATTCTGCCTCTTTAAAACAACATACACTTTGTAAATAGTGTCCTTTCAAGCAAACTTTGATAAAACTGCCCAGAGAGAGTTTGAGGTTATATTCTCTGATGAAGTACTGGGTTGTATATATTCTATAAAGTACATGGATTGAAAGCAGATCCATATGCGTTATGACAAGTAGATGAGATGAGTGGAATCTTGTGATGAAAATGCAGGGACAGCTTGCCTGAATAAATGACCACAACCTCACACAGGGTGACAACCAGGGGATCTGTAGGAATGTTTAGTATTTAGAATCATTGAAGATTTACTTTAGAAAGCTGTAACGGTAGTCTTTAGCACATGAATAGGTATAAGATTGTCTCCAAATTCTACACCATTGATGATGGAGCAAAATGGTTTTGGTCTTAAAATATTTTAAACTATATGTCATTATAGAGAAACATTAGTAATGCTCTCTTTGAACTTCTTACTTTCTCATTGTACATCAGTGTGAATTACTTACAATATAAAACTGAATCAAGCTGCTGTAAAAAGTAATTTGATATAAGCAAATTGAATTTTGGAGAATGTCTTGCCAAACACAATAATGTTTAATTTAGAGAAATTGATATCATGCCACTTTTTCAGATATAATTAAATACTGGTTCCAACTGTCTATTGAGGACCCTGCTGGTCCATGTTAATACATCATTATTATCAATAAATAGAAGAATCCAGCTAATTCTCTATGGCAGGTGTGGTAATGCATTTATTTAATATAAAAGCAGCTCTAAATAGTTCTGGTGTAAGTTAAAAAGGGGGCCCAAACACTCTCTTGTTAAATCTAATTCTTGAAATGGTCTAATAGGGTCAGAGATAAATTAAAACAGTTTCATGCACAGATCTTAAAGACTAATCGGATAAAGGCTTATTAGGAAGAGAAAGCCATGAACAATTGGAGAACAAGTTTATAGTTGACATGTTCTCATACAATGGAAGACTGTTTAGATTTAACCATATATCTTCACAATATCTTTACTATTTTCTTTCTTCCTAAAGTACATCATCCAGCATGGGTCCGCTAATGATAAACTTTTGCTATTTCAAAATACGGTTTTCTTTGCTCTCATTCTTGAATGATAGTTTTGCAGGGAATGTATTTTTATTTGATCTATTTCCTCTGTGTACTGTTGATATGTCATGCTGGTCTTTATCTTTTCTTGTTGCTATAGAAAAATCTGCTATTTCTGTTCTATTTTTGTAGAAAATCTGTTTTTCTATTTGCTAATAAGATGACCTTATCTATCTGTTATTTTTTATAATTGATCTGGTATTGATTTAATTTTACAGTGTCTGATTTCTGTCTTATTTGAACTTTGGCTCCAATCCTTCCCTGAATTACTGAGATATTCCTGTATTTAAAAATCTCACTTTTGTTTATTCAAAGTTAATAGGTGTTTTAGTTTTCTATTTCAAATTACCCCAAATGCAAAACCATTTATTAGCTCATAGTTCTGTAGGTCTGAAGCCCAAGAGAGGTTGACTGCTCAGAGATTTACAGGCCAAAATCTGTAAATCTGTAAACCTGTTGGCAGGATGCATTCTCATTTGGAGCACAGTCCTCCTCCAAGTCTATGCAGATTGTTGGTAGAATGCAGTCCCTTGAGGTTGTAGGACTGAGGTCTCCATTTTCTTGCTGACTGTCAGCTGGGGTCATTCTCAGGTCTGAGAGGCTGCCTGCGCTCCTTGCCACATGGTCCCTCAATCTTCAAAGCTGACAATGGAGAATATGCCTGGTGTCAGATCCTTCTGATGTTTTAAATCTCTGACCCCAGGAAGAGGCCAGTTCCTTTTATTTTATTTTATTTTATTTTATTTTATTTTATTTTAATATTTTTAAATGTTTATTTACTTTTGAGAGAGAGACAGACAGACAGACAGACAGAGCATGAGTGGGATAGGGCCGAGAGAAAGGGAGACACAGACTCCGAAGCAGGCTCTAGGATCTGAGGTGTCTGCATAGAGCCTGACACGAGGCTCGAACTCACAGATCATGAGTTCATGACCTGAGCCAAAGTGGGACACTTAACTGACTGAGCCACCCAGGTGACCCGAGGCCAGTTCCTTTTAATAGTTCACCCAATTAGGTTCAAGCCACTCTGGATCAGCTCCCTTGTTAAAGTCAATTGTATCATATAGCAAGCTAATGAAAAGAATAAAATCCATCATATTCAAAGTCCAGAGGACTAGGCAGGTCATATATACCAGGTGGTAGGGTCCTTGGGATTCATCTCAGAATTCTGCCTATCATAATATATATATAGCAATTATCAATGAGTTCTAATCAATTAAGAGAAAACTGTCAAGAATGAAGTTTCTAGTAGGTAAAGTTTTGTTCTGGGGGAAAAAATCTAGGTATTGTTTTAATATATTCACATAAATACTTTGAACCCTCATGAATATATATTTACTGGCATGCAAATGATTCATTTGATTTAAAATAACATTGTATTGCTAACATGTCAAATTTAAATAATTAATGGAAGGAGATGGGGAAGTGGAGGGTGCATTCTGGAATCTATTTTTTTTTTTAATTACAAAAAGAGCTCTGCTTCTGCATATATTAATTTAAGATTAAGACCTCTCTCTAATTTGCTTGTTATTGCTTCCTCTTTTACATCTATGGCTGGAATAATCTTATTCCAGGTATGGCCTTGCAGATTTCCCACCACTGTAAAGGATTACTAATTGAATTGCTTCTTAAAGTAATAGATTTTGATCACTTAACCTTGGCAGGCCTTTGCCTGTTCTCAGTGTTGCCTGGAAATATGATTTGTCTGTGTAAGAATGCTAATTCTTATCCTGATGCTATATTTTAAACTATCTTTAGTTTATCATCTAGCGGTTGGTTTCATCCAAGAAGGCTAGCTGGTGACGCCCTAGTGTTTTTAAGGGGTATTTCAGGTCACAGTATTTATATTCCCTGAAGACGAAACAAATATTTTATGCTTTGTGAGACGGACCGTGCTTAAAAATTGGTTTTTATTAGAAATAGACCCTTACACAAATGGCTTGAATTCATTGCTTTCCCCACCTCAAGCTCCGGTCATACAAAGTTTTCCTTTCGTCCCTAATAGTTTGTTCAGGTTTTTCAATAGTAAAGTCACCTTAGAAGCAACAACCAAAGCAAACGGAGCTTACCACTTACAGTCTTTCTTGTTTTGTACCAAGGGGCAAGGAAACACGCTGGAAGGCTTCCCTTTGATAGAAATGATAACGAGGATACCAGAAACCGCCTTTGGAGAGTAAGAAACAAAGTCCTCCTATCTTCGAGTTGAAGGCTGTGATCCCTTGATTCTCGCAATAAGTACTGTAGGAAAGGTATTGACTCGGGCCCACACCTCCCTCTTCAGTAAAGAGAAGCAGTTTGGCCGGGCAAGTAGGTTAGGAAAGGAAAAGCGCGCGGAGGTGGCCGCTCGCTAGGGGCCAGGCGCTCGGAGTCCCCACGTGGGCTGGTCTGCGGCGGAAACGCAGAGCTGGCACACCACCCGCCCGGGAGGCCCAGGGAGCGCGCGCCCGGAGATCCGGAGCGGGCCGCCTCCCGCCCGCGGTTGCCCGGACACCGGGTAACAGACCCGGAGGGCCTCGGCCGGCGCCGCTGAGGCGGCGGGGTGGGCAGGGGCGGCGCTGGGAGACGGGCGGAGACGGGCGGAGTCGGTGAGTCGGCGCTGCGCGCTCCTCCTGGCCGCCTGCACGGCTCCCCCGGCAGCATCTAGGCCTGCGCCCCAAGTTACACCCCATTCGGGTCAATCCTTAATCAGTGTGGTAAGGCTGATACTCGGTGAGTTTGAGAAAAATCCCCGTGGCGTGGGGAAGGGGGTGTAAAGTCTCCCTCCACTGGCCACCCAGCTGTACTTCACACTGTCTAGAACTGCATCCCTAGGCTCTTATTCTTTTAAAGTAATTATTTCTACCTTTTATTTTGCTTATAAGGCCTCCTTGTGGTGGCTCATGTAGTATTATTTTGAATTGCTATTTGTTTTTCTTCTTTTGATATTTTATCTGTCCAGTGTCTGCCCAAATACTGCACACCCTATTTAGGGCTGGGAATTTTTTTGTCCTGCAGCACCTCAAATAAGATGCTCCACAATAACACTTCCTTTCTACAGATGAGGAAAATGAGGCACACAGCTAGCTGATAGATGACTTGGCCAAGGCCTGAAAATTAGGAAGCTTAAAATCCAGGAGACTAAGGGTGTCCTCACTTCCAATTCAAAGCATTTTCAATTGCTTTCTCGACATTCTTGAATGCTCAGTAAATATTTGTGGATTGACTTGGTAACCACCCAGGCCTACTTACTATTGCATGATCTGTCTGGGCATCTTGACCCAAATGTAGCATTCTAAGCGATATCCATCCCCTCCCCCCCCCCCCCCCCCCAGTCATTTCTTAGTCCTACTGTGGCAAATAGATTTTAGGACATCACTTACCAAAGTTAAAAACTCAAAGACAAATGAATGGCCAATTGTGAGACACATCCAACAACCTGAAGGATTTTGAGCTTTTAGTTTATGTTAAATTATACTCTAGACTTTATATGTGAGACTAGTGCATTTCTATCTTGAATGTATAATACTTCTTAATCCTGAATACATACTTCTCACTTTATTATTGCACTATTAAGGTTTTTATTATTAACCATATCCAGCTAATTTCCAGAACTATCAAAACTATGAGTCTGAACATTAATCTACCGATTTACCTGGGTTAAGTCCCATTATGTTGGTAACTGTCACAGTTCTTATACACAACCCAGCCTTTTCTCTTCTGCTCTTGCCTCAGATTGGACATAACCTCAGACTCAACTAACTTGTCACTAAATCCTCAGAGTTTGTTCTTTCTTCTCTATTCCCGATAGCAGTGAATGGAATCTGCATACACTCTTTTTCCTTCCAGTTATGGACTTCATTCTCACACTGGCTTATTCCACTAGGCTAGAACTATGATTGCCAAGAGCTCTGGACTCATAAATTCCCAACCTTGTAGCTAACAATAAAATCTAAAAATGCCCTGGGATGAATCTCCTGGATCCCATTTGGTTCACCTGCCTGTTCCTACAGCATTCACGTTGGGGTTAGGACCACTAGAGTTGTCTGCAATCTATTGAAACGTGGATGGAGTGGGCAAACAAGTTCTCAAAAGAAAGGAACCCTCTTTGTTTTTAAAGGAAGGAGAGTTTCTGGGAAAAAAACAAAAACGGTACTTGTCTACCCTGAGTTTATCTAGGTATATGAAACTTAAGGTTAATGAGAATATTGACTAAAGAATTACTAAAATGCTAGACATTGGAATTCAGACAAAATGGAAAGCGGAAAAATGTATGGCAAGAAGGGAAAATAAGAGAGATTAAGCAGCTGGAATACTGTAGTAGTCAAAGAATCTGTGTTGTGGTAATGATGTAAGGGAGAGAATTGGATTGATCACAAGCTTCTGGATTATATGTCTGGTGGAAAAGTAGTATATCCACAAGCAGATGGTAGCATGGGTGAGCCTTAATGATCATGATGTCTGTTTTTTCTGCACAATAACACTAATAAAAATATATGGAATTTCAAAATTGGTGCTGAACTTTTAGCCTCAGTTATAATGCTGTGGATACAAAAACCACCCAAAGAAAATAAACAGAGGCTATTTATTCAGCGCTTACAATAGCAAGGGAGTCGCCACTATCATTTGTGAAGGGCAGAAACTCCAAGGGAGACAAGGGAGTGGGAACGTTTTCTAATGGGAAAAAAGAGAAGACTTTAGGTATGCTCTGACTAGAGGCTGTTGCATGGTGACGCTGGAGGTGGGCTAACCAGGAGCAAGATATCCTACGTGATTGGTTTGAAGGGTTTATCTGGCTTTCTCTTGTTGGTCCTGAGTTGTAAGTGCCGGCAGGTATTAGAGAAGCTGGCAGTAATTGACAAAGTCCTGACTGTTCCTGGCTGATTACTGCACAGGTGGTGGTTTGGCTTCCTAGGCTGGTTGGTGTAGAGGTTGTGGGTTAGCATTCTGTTTTTACATATGGTCTGGCCTTTGTTCCTCTGTGTATTCAGTCTCTCAGTGTTCATAGAAATTCACTTAGGTCAATTTAATTTTACCCTCCTATTAGAAAACTGAGGTATGGAGAGATTTGGACAGGTTAAGATTGTATTCATGAATATATAATTTGTTAGTGAACTCTCATTCACTGAATTTATTTTATTATTATTATTTTTTTAATGTTTATTTTTGAGAGAGAGCGAGTGAGTGAGCAGGGAAGGGGCAGAGAGAGATGGAGACACAGAATCCAAAGCAGGCTCCAGGCTCTGAGCAGTCAGCACACAGCCTGACGCGGGACTTGAACTCACGAACCGTGAGATCATGACCTGAGCCGAAGTTGGACGCTTAACCGACTGAGCCACCCAGGCGCCCCTCATTCACTGAATTTAAATCACGGCTTATTAAACGCTTATTATATGCTGGTCAGTGGACTAAAAAGTTTGCATGTGTATGTTATATTAATCCTCACACAACACTTTGAGATGTTACTGTTTTTACCATTTTCCAGAGGAGGAGACTGATGCTCACATACATGAAGTAGTCTTCTCAAGGTCATATAGCGGATAAGGAGCCCATCTGGAATTTAATTCCACATCTTACAGATTTAAAAGATACGTTCCTTGGCACTTGATTAAACGGTCTGATAATCTACTTTCATCACTCTATCCCTCTGTTTCACCTTAGTCTGTATCTATGAACATTACCATCTGGCCTCTTTTCCTGGGTACTTATAGGATGTTTATGTGAGCAGAGATAATTAAAAGACCTTTCAGTGTGAACTGAGGGGATTTAATCCATCATTAGGATGCCGGAAAAACTTTGGATGTAAGCACAAGCCAATGAAATGGATGAGGTGCCTGGGCATATGAAATCACATGGTGAAGGTGGAGGGATGATGAAATGGTTGAAAAGGCAGTGGAAGAATACAACCAAGAGGGTATGAGTACCTAAAATGGACTGCTTCTCTTAATAAACTAATGAAATACTTTGCATGGGAAATCAGTCAGTCAGATATCACTGATGGTTAGTAAGATGTTTCACAGACAAACTGGATAATATTTTTCTTTTAAATTTGTTTTGTGGAAATAAGACTTTATAAATTTTTTCCTGAAGAGAAAACTATCCTCAGGAATTGTAATTGTTGAGCCCCCAGATCACAGTTTTGACAAATTCTTTGACAGACTGACAAAGAGCAGGGTATTTTTGCTAGTAACATTATGCTAGCCAGTGTTAATTATGTGTTAATTACCTTCAGTGTTCCACTGCTTAGAGAACTCTGTTTACTGTCTGTGCTCTCAGAACAACTTTATTATAGGCAAAGGATATAGCATAGAAACAACAGAAGATGTGCATGGAAAGGTGTCCAGAGATCACAGGCACATATTTCTTTATTCTCCCACCTCTGGGTCATACAGGTGCTCTTAGTCTGTACAGACAGGTCTGTAAGCACTATTGGTGTGCATCTGAAACACTCTGTAGCAGGAAACCCAAATCTGCTCACGGTGGAGATCTTTTGTAATGAACTCCTCATGTAGATATATTCTAGCTATGTTTCCAGTTTTAACTTTGAAAGTTCCCCTCCCCCAGGCTCTATCGAAATTAGATGTAATTATAAATCCAATTATTATTACTAAACAGTGCTGGCAGGCTGATATATCCTGCTCTGAAACAACTCACAGACCCATGGTTTCAAAACATCATTTATCTTTAGTTTAATGCATTCCATAGTGTTGGCCAAGGGTCAGTAGCTCTGGAGATAAGCTGCAATTAATCCAAACAAGCTAAGTTGAACCCATTATATGCATAGCCTATAGACATGGCAACTTTTAAACTAAATGCACAAGCCTTTTCCACAATAGAACCAGAAACAAAATAAACATCCCTGCTTATATCTACCTATCAATTTGTGTACAGCTCTTTACATCCTGTATCAGTACATTTTCTGGAAAGAGTGGTCTGTCCGTGCCTTTTCTTCTTTCTCATTCCTTCACTCCTGGGATTCCTGCTACCTAACTTTTGCTACTGTCATTTAAGGTCATTTATGACCTGTTGCCACATTAAATGGACTTTTTCTTTCTAGTTTTTATCTTATTATGTAAGTTTTTGAAGCTCTTTAGGTTGTTGGCTCCTCCTTAAAATTCTTTTCCCTTTGTTTCTATGATCCCATTTATTCAATTCTTTTCCCTTTGTTTCTATGATCCCATTTATTCTGTTTTCCCTGCAGATTTTTAAGAAATTGATAATGTTGTTTTTTTGGCACTCACTGCCAGCATTCCTTTCTTTGTCATTGTGTGATCTCATCAAACTGCCAGCTCCACAATGATAGTACCAAAACCTCTGAGCTCATCTCAGATCTTCTCAAGAATATTGGACACCCATATAGCATTATAAAGCACCCATTTATAAACTTAAAATAGTCATCTTTCCTCTAAATCCTACCAGTTATTCCTCACATAGACCCAAATGAAGTTAATGGCATTGCCTTCTATTCGTTCCCTCATGCCAGAAACTTGGGAGTTACTCTAGACTCCTCCTTCTATTACCACATCCAATTTCTTATCAAATCATGCTGTTTGTGCCTCTTAAGTACCTTTTGGTACTTTCTTCTCCTCTCCATTTCTACTTCCATCTGGCTTAATTTTAAAAATATTCACCTTGACTAGTAGTCTTCTTCTTGATTACTTTTTGCCCCAAATCATGCTCTCCTCCAATTAACCCTCTGGGATGGCACTGGATTGTGACTATCTATTCACTAATGTCTTTCCCCAAAAGGTTCTAAATGGTTAAAAAGGGGTCTTGTTTATTTTTGTGTCTTTAGTGCCTAGCATATAATGTATATTCAATGAATATTTTCTGAATGAATAAATGAATATAGATTTTAGAAAATATGTGTGGAAAATTATCATATGCTACTGACTTGCTCTAGAACAGTGTTGTCTGATCTGAAACACTTTTCTACAATGATAGTACTGTTCCAGAATGCAGTGGCCACTAGCTACCTGTGGTCAGTGAGTCCTTCATGGCCAGTAGAGTCAAGGAATGGGATTTTTAATTTTAAAATTTAACATGGGTAGTGTCTTTAAGACACTAGGACAGCACAGCTCTAGAAAACAGGCTCAGAAATTTCATCATTGCCCTTCAAACTAAGATTCTGTTCTCTCACACAGAGTCCAACAATTCCATGCAAGAAATTTTTTGTTTTTGGCCATTTAACACATGCCAAGCACTGTGGCTTCAAAGAGAAAACAAATAATTTCTGCATCCAAAGATGCAGGAGGAAAATGCCAACTGGTAACTGGATTTGATTTCTGAAATGCTGATATCAGGGTACATTCTGAAGGGTTGATTTAGACAGTGGGAAAGAACATTTTATTTTTTTCTCTTTCTCCTCCTTCTCCATCTAGATTCTGAAGTAGCAAATGGAAGTGGAATTGTCAAAATTATACTTCTGATGATGGGAACCGTTGTGGATCCCACCTTATAGCCCTCGTTAGGGTGATGATGAACTTTTGCTGGTTTGACCTATTTAGTTTTCATTAAGTCTCCTCTCTTTTCTACCCTCTATTTTGTATCTGTTTGGTGTCTCAATTGCTTTTAGATTTATTAATTTCTTTGCATTTTATAATAATACACTGCCAAAGATGACCCAGTATCATATCCCTCTGGCTCTAGACAATTCCACCAAATTGTATCATTTATTATGACTGGCTGTTTGTGGTGTGATAGCAAGTTTTCAATCAGTGTGACAGCATTTATAGCCAAGCTAATTTAGATTACTTAGCAAATATTATGCCATGAGATCATGTACAAAATTATATCAGTAGGGCCCAAATATGTTGTATATAATGTATTTCTTTATCCACTGATTTGAACATTTCCATAGAAAACTGCAGTAAGAAGCTCTTGGCATAATTTCTTTGTAATAAATTCTGAATGCCGCCTATTACTTTTGATTTTCTTATTCTCCAGATGGTTACACATTTGCTCTCTATTTGTCTGTTATTTCACTAAGCACAGATTTCTTCCTGGGTGCTTTTATTTATTTATTTTTATTTACATCTTTGGTTTGTCTTGTAGCAAACAAAAACTGTTTCTCTTAACTGAAAATTTAAGAATAAGAAAGGAAATTACTGGAAAGCTTAATTTTCCAGTGTGACTTAACATTTCTCAAGAGCTATACCACTGGATGAATTTTGATTTCTATACTGAATATTAACAATTTAAATTATTTACCAGTGAAAATCATATAATTCCTAGAAAACATGACTAAGTAATGCTTGTATTGAGATCTTGGCTAAATCACAGTAATTTAAAAAACCCAAATGTTTGTATTTTAAAATCTTTCAAAAGTGGAATCATGAATAGAAGACTTACTTTCTCCCCCATGGCAAAATGATAACCTCACAGTGACGTCCATTTTCATTTTCTTTTTCAAAAGTATAGGAAAGTATACCTTCCCATACAAAGAAATCTCTTGTGTTGAATTATTGGCCAGTCATGGAGTGGGAAGCTATTAAGGTACATTTCTGTGTAGAATGAAACATGTAATAGGAAACCTCAGTATTTTATTAAATTTTTTCAACTAACAGCTTAAAGCTGTAGTTAGAGGGAAATAAAGCTTCATTGTCAAGTTTCACCCTATTCTTCTTTATTTTCTGGTTAGTTGTAGTCTCATATTTTCCTTTCCCTCAGATGACTTAGTGGGCTCTGGGAAAGAACCTAAGAAGAGGAAAACTGAGTGAATGGTGGATGAAGGGGTGAGTGGCAGCAGTACATTACCTGTTTTCAATTTAGTGTTTGAAGACCTATAGGAGGGAGGGGAAAAAATGCATGACCTTTTGCCGAGGCCATATTCAAGGAAGAGTTAGTCTTTCGGTTTTTATTAAATTTTAACTTGGTAGCTCATATGAACTAGAATTCTTTCTTATTTAGCAACATATGCTTTGCATTAATCCAGTAGTTGCATTGTGGGGAAGATCATTTAGGGAATCTGGATGAATAAAAATCAGATACACTCTGGAGGCTCCATGCCAAAGTATGGATAATTCTTTTGCAAAAGCAGAAATATCAGCACTAAGTAACAGCTCTCAATAGAATTTTAAAAGTATCTCCCATGGAAAAAGTATCTCCTGTGGGAAAGCTCAGGATTCCTCTAAGATTATTCAGCCTTTAAACCCTACAAAGTTCATCACAATGACAGGCAGGATGAACAGTCTTGCATTAGAAGAATAAACAAAACAGATCTTGATGAGTGTTGTTAAAATTTCTAAATGAAGGTTAGTGAACAGAGTAGTTTCTTCATTATTCAAATATAACCTCAGAATAGTTGATAATATCAAAGGCTTTCTTACAAAGTCAATAAATAAACCTGTAGGAAGGTCATATTTTATGTACCTTAATACTACATTAATCAATGTAACTGAGTTGTCTTAACATTTAGTTCCTTAATAGACAAAAGACTTGAAAAATTTCAAGGCAGCTGCTTGTTGATATCTTTTAAAAAGCAATTAAATCAATTGGAAAAGGCAAACAATTTTCCAAAATATTTTTTACAGTTTCTCTTAGTAAAACACAATAAATGAATTAGTTATAGATAGAAACAGCATGGAGATAATGTGTTCCTTATTGCTATGTTCAGTCCTTCTTTAGGTAAGTTACTAGAATTGTTTTTCAAAAGAAGTTTGTTTCTTTGTTGCTGAGGATCCTAGAGTGTGTAAAATTAGGAAGAAGAGCTCTTATTGGTATGTATACCTACGGATGTTGTATTGGTGTGTGTGTGTGTGTGTGTGTGTGTGTGTGTGTGTGTGTGTGTGTATGGGGAGAAGGTATGAAAGGGTAATACTAACATTAGGGCTGAAGAAATACATTACTGCCATTCCTAAGTGAAACCTATGGTTCCATTAGAACAACTTTTTCCACTAGTAATATACTATTGATGTAGATACAAACTGAGTTGTGTAAAGAATACCACACTTAAAATTTTCCTCTAAATTAACTGAATTCCAACTTGGTGGAATCCCATCAGTTCAGCAAGAAATTTACCATTATTCATAATATACATTAATGTGATTATCCATGCATCATTATCTGTACATATACCAAAATTGTTGAAAACAAAGTTTACATTCTAGGTGGGAAAGAAAAAATATTTATAAGAAAGTGCTTATCTTTTTACATGGAATTACAGCAAAATAGCACATATAATCTAACTGTAACAGTGAGGCAATTTCAAGTTTAAGCTTACTTTGGTTAACAAATAGGTTCTTTGTGTCCGTGGGTTACAAATATTCTACATCCTCTAGTTTAATGACTAATGAAGATAAATGATGCATAACATGGTTACCTGAATTAAAAGAATTTCTAGGTAAAAGTGATTTTTCTTTACACCTATTTCATTAAGTATGGTTCCCTGATTAAAAGAGGTTCCTTTTTAAAAAATTATGGTTTCCTTTATCAAAGAGAAATGTATATTATTTCTATTATATATTATTTTTCTCCCCTATAGGATTCAGCTAATATATCCATTCACAATATAGACATTCTTTTTTCAGTTAGCATGTCTATATTACCTTTTGCTATGTGATAAATTGATTCTTCTTACTTTACTATAACTTCTGCAGAAAAGTTTTATCATATTAATTCATGAAGACTAAATACTTTTTCTATATTAATTTGCTCTTTTTTCCCCAGTGTGCATGTGTGTGTGTCTAGAGGTCGTTAGTTCCAAGTTCTTTGCTCATTTTTTCTGTTTGAATATTTCATTTTTTTCTCACCAATTTTTTCTATTTATATATTAAGCCAGAAACTTTTTGTTACTCACATTTTAATAATTTCTTCCTGATATGGGAGATTTTTTAATATAGCTGGATGGCTTTAAATTTTTATGGATTCATAACTCTAGAACTCAGACACCTTTTTCATCTCATTTTTAAATAAAGTTTCCTCTGGCTGTTTGTTTTTTCGTTTACATCTAGCTTTTAATCTATTTGATTTTGAGCCTAATTCTATAGTCTCAGAGACTTTGTAATCATTTCCCCTGATTCTGCTAAAATCAGATTTACATTTTACTAATGATTGGGAAATACTGCACATTTCATTCTTGTTTTAAAGTTACTGTACATTATAGCACACTGAAGTGTCCTGAGAACTCTTTTCTTACTTTTGTTTTACCCGATGAACACTGGTTATAATACTTGCCTAGAGAATAGCATGGTGATAGACTGCAGGGCTAAATCCAGTTCTACACGGCCCAGCTGTAAGACATTGGCAAAACAGGGCCAGTAATTCTACCTACCTCATAGGTGGTAGTGAGAGTAAGAGCATATAAAGTATGTTTTAAGTTCAAGCTATCATTTTTGCTTTCTTTGCATCAAGACTTCCCTAGCTATTTCAGAAAGTTAGTAATAATATCTCCCAATAAATTGAAACTTTTGGAGTGCAGGAGTTGTGTCTCAAGATTTTCTTATATTCTTTAAAATCTCTATCAGAAATAGGCGGAAGTATTCAATAGTTATTGACAGTCTAAAAAAAGTAAAATGAAAGGTACATTCCTTCAGGAGCAAAAGCTGTCTTATAGTAAAATGAAATAGTATTTTTTTTTTTTTTCTTTTTTTTTTTTCTTTTTGGGACAGAGAGAGACAGAGCATGAACGGGGGAGGGGCAGAGAGAGAGGGAGACACAGAATCGGAAACAGGCTCCAGGCTCCGAGCCATCAGCCCAGAGCCTGACGCGGGGCTCGAACTCACAGACCGCGAGATCGTGACCTGGCTGAAGTCGGACGCTTAACCGACTGCGCCACCCAGGCGCCCCTGAAATAGTATTTTCTAATTAAAGTATTTCTTCCATAAGAGTTTTGAGGCTTCAAATGTATAAGTATTTGCTGTTTTACATTTTAGACATAATGTAGTCCTTGAATATGAATGAATTAGTACTTTATATTTTGTCTGCAAATGTAAAATGTAAAACTGTTTGATGTGAAATAGCAACTTAATACGTGATATTGACCTATGAAATAATTTAACACTGTAAAAGTTGAGTTGTCATTCTTTATGTCTCAAGTAATTATCAGAAGGTGAAAGGTTCATCTCTTAGACAAATTCAGAGTATGACATATGATTTCTTTGTGAATATATGTGTGGAAACTGACTTTTTCAGTTCTAATTTGATTTGTAGAGAAAGATGATATCTAATCTTTCTGAAAATGTATTTGGCTTTAGTAAAACCATGAGATGTAATATTTAATGCATCTTTAATCTGTTGGATGTAATACAAACATAATATAAAGTCAATAGAACTTCAAAAAAAGAGAGAAGAGATTAGGAATCAGATGAATAGAGTTTAAAGATTTATAATGAAATTATTATCTATATGTGTGGGAAAGATGTGGAAAATATGCATTTTTTGCAATTTTCTTTGCCATTTTGCAATCCTTCCACATTTCCACAAAATAATCTAGATAGTCTATATATCATATATTATATATACATATTATAAGATATATGTTATAATATTTAATATATATGATTTAATATAATATATAATATATAAAGTATGTAATATAATATAATATATACATATTATAATATATAATACATGTGATCTATATGTTATATAACAAAGAATAAAAGATTAGAAAAAAGATGGTCTTTGTGAAAGCAACACACAAGGCAGGAGTTATTCTTTCTTCTATCACTGTTGTGGCATTATAAATTTTCTAGGATAATAAAAATTTTGGAACTCGGCTTAAAATGGAAGTCAATATTTGATAAATGCATATTGAGTAAGATTATCTGTTTTTAATGGTTGAGCTTTGTTTGGCAAACTTTTTTTCATTGTTTCTTGAAATAACTTTGAAAATAGTTGTCAGGAATGATTATAATGATTGCATCTTCATGATTTATTTATTCCAAAACTGAAAGTTTGTACCTCTTAATCCCCCTTACCAATTTCACCCATTACCTCACCCACCTCTCCTGTGGCAAGCACCAGTTTGTTCTTTGTATTTGAGAGTCTGGCTTTGTGTTTGTTTTTGTTTCCGTTTGTTCATTTTGTTTTTTAGATCCCACATATAAATAAGTCACAGAGATGAAAGGTACAGCATAGGGAATATAGTCAATAATACTGTAATTACCTTATTTGATGACAGATGGTGACTACACTTACCGTGGTAAGCAATGAGTAATGTATAGAACAGCTGAATCAATATGTTGTTCACCTGAAACTAATATTACATTGTATGTTAATTATACTTCAGTAAAAAAAGAATGATCATAATGATTGCATATTGAAAACTGAAATGTTTTTCCTTGAATATGTGATTGGAATATTGACCTATACTTTATTATAAATATGAATCTTTTCTATGTTTAAGGTAAGATTATGCTACTTCATGAGCAAATGTCATCTGTAGGGTTTTTATAAATATATATAAATGACAATTATTTTGTTTTCTGTTATTAACAATAACTCTAACTTTAATTTTTATAGTCACATTTCATTCAGAAATTTCCCACTGTTCACTATCCTTATCTTGTTACAATCAGTTTTTTTGAGTTTTTACTGTGTTGCACTTTGACTATAAAAACTAAATAAGACAACATCCTTGTCCTCTTACATCTCATAATTCAGTGGGAAAAAAACACGTGCATAATTATTTAAGAAATTCTATAAGTACAATATGTTACTGAAGTAAAAATAAAGTACATGGAGGAGTAAGTAAATTTGTTTTGTGGTGAGAAGTAAAAGGAGACATCATATTAGACACCTAAGGAAGGTAGAGTAAAAAAAAAAATGTGTAAGGGAATGGCAGCCTGGAAGTATATGGCTTGTTTTGATGACTTATGTTATGGCTAGAATACGGAACGTGTGGTAAAGGGGCAAGGGGTATGAGGAATACACCAAGGAAGATCTTTATTGTCTCGTGGACATGTAACTTTTAGACCTTGTGTTAAAATTTGTTGGTATTAACTAAAATATATATAATCAAGTTGGTGAGTACCTTGATGGCACAGAAGATGCTCATTCTTTTGTATCCTAAACAAGTAGCACAGTGACATAAACAATACATACTCTAAAAATTGCTAAACGAATCAATGAATGGCTAAAGTGAAATAAATCAAGCATTATCAACCATCAAAGTAAGAATATCTTAGAAGATAATGCAGTCCAATCTCTTAGACTTTTCCAAATCTTTCCTATATAACACTTAATAAATGATTTTATAGTTTATCCATAATCTCTTTTATTTACATAATGCTTTCTACCTCATAATATAGCTCTGTTCACTGTTGGAAAAACTCAAATTGTTAGAAACATCTCTGCATGATTGCCAAAATATTCTGTGTAGAATCACAGCTTGTTAGTCTGCCTGCCATTTTTGGAATAGAGCCCCTGGGAATGTCTGTTTAGACTTATTTCCCTATCCTTTCCCTCACCCTACCATCTGCAACATTATAGTGAGGGCAGCTATGCTGACAGTAGCCTCATCCTTGGCCATAACAGTGGCCAGGAATGGAGAACAGACTTAAGCTAGCACAATAATAGTACCCTGACCTCCCAGCAACAATTGATAGGCACTTGGCCCAAGTAAGGCTAATTAAAATCCCTCCAAACATAACTGGAATCGAATTTGAGAAAGAGTCAGCTTCACTTCGGTGGCTGAAGTTCTCAGTCACAGTAACAGTAACAGTCTCAGGAAATGTTATCAGAGAAGATTTCTGAAACATGGAAAAGTCAAGTTGTAGAAAGAAAACTAGAAAGAGTATGAAAAGAGTGTTGGAGGCCAAGACAGAATGCTGATGGCATCTGAGTACCTGTATTCCTGCCTATGTTACGGATGGACTGCCGATACTCCCCACTAATTATCCAGTATCTTTTCCATAAATATTTTTTTATGTTGTATTGTTTGCTTTTTGTGGGGTTTTTGTTTTTTGTTTTGCTTAAATTGAGTTTTCTTATATGCAACTAAAGAAGAATTAATATAATTGGCAATCTGGTTTAGACATTTTAGATCTTTAGTCTCAGTCACTACTGAGTTGGTCAGTCCTCTCCTCAGTCAAGATCAAATCTCTGATTACTGACTTTGGCCAGGATGCTGACTCTGATTCCTGTTTGCTTCCTTGTTATGGTTTCCATCTGAAATGTCAGTTATATTATGGGTTTAAAAATTGGAAAAAGCATCCAAATTTTTTTAATGTTTATTTATTTTTAGAGAGAGAATGAGAGAGAGAGTGGGCGAGCATGTGCATGCACGGGGGAGGGGCAGAGAGAGAGAGGGAGACAGAATCCAAAGCAGACTCTGCACTTTTGGTGCAAAGCCCGATGGGGGCTCGAACCCATGAACCGTGAGATCATGACCTGAGCCACTGAGGTACCCTTATTTCTTTTTTAACATTTCAATAATTTACGTAGTATTTCCTGTTGTCAAGCCTTTTAAAATCTTCTTTGTAAAAAGAATGTTGACTTCTAACCATTATTGTGTATATTTAAATTATTATAAAATAAATCAGCTGAATTAAAGATAAATCCAGTAAGAATAAACAAATAAATATGTTTTCCACAATTACTGGAAGGCTATCCATATGTTTGCACTGATTACTGAAAAGAATGTGTGAGGTAATCATGGCTACTAAGATGACTTAAGATACTCTAAAGTTGCTTAATATTTTCATGAGGATATGAAAGAATAGGAAAATAGCACATTAATTTCATAGCCTTATCAAAACCATGAAAATAACATAGATGAAAAGAAACATCTTACAAAGATGAAGTATATAAATATATTTATTAGCTTTTAGAAGAGTATATGGTACAATCATTGGCTTTAAGGCTTTAATTTTTCTGAGTGTTTAGGATGAGTTTCTAAATTGTCTAACTAATGACTTTTGCTATTGTTTGTGGATTTGAGCAGCGGGTGATCCAAACTGATTTATATGCTTATTTCTATTAAAAATAAATATGTTTTCAAATAGGAACACTGAAATAAACTGGGAGAAGATCCTTGTAATGCATTAATAACAAAGGACTATATCTAGAACTATTGAAGGTTAAAAAAAAATAACCTATAACCCAGAATGTACTTTACCATGTGTATACACCAGAGATACTCTAACATAGGACACAAAGACAAGTATGTAAGAAACCTACAGTAGGGGGGGCACTTGGGTGGCTCAGTGGGTTAAGTGTCCAACTTCAGTTCAGGTCATGATCTCAAGGTTTGAATTCAGGTCCCACATTGGGCTTTGTCCAGACAGCACAGAGCCTGCTTGGGATTCTCTCTCTCTCTCTCTCTCTCTCTCTCTCTCTCTCTCTCTCCCCCCCCCTTCTCTCTCTCTCTCAAAATAAATAAATAAACTTTAAAAACCTTATAGTAGACTAGGTTATAATAGTGAAAATATTTGAAAACAACTGAAATGATCATCAATAGAACAGTGTACTAAAACAGTAGTATTCTATACAGCAGTGAAAAAGAACAAAAGACACCTAGGTATAAAAACATAGATAAATCTCAAAAATTTCCTAACAATAAAAATAAGATGTAGAATGATTTATAGAGTATAATATCATTAATTTAAAGTTGTAAAACTCTGAATAAATATGATACAGTATATTGTTTTGAGATACATAGGTAATAAAAATAAACTGGAGCCATGGGGATTATAATTTTGATGGTTGTAATTTTTGGTGAGGAAGAGGTGAAATGTGACCCCTGAGTAATACAATGAAATTTGAATGATATTGTTAACCACTTATATCTCAGTCCACATTGTAGAATACAAGGTGTTTACTTTTATGTTGCCATGTAATATTTCACATTAAGAATATTTAAGACAAGTACAAATAAAATTATGAGAGGAAATAGGTAAAGTGAGAGGGTTTTCTGTCCAGAAAGAGAAATAGCTCAGAAATCTTGCTTTAGCAATGAGGAAGTAAACAAACTTTGAGGAATATGGTGATTTGCTAAGATGCCAGCCTAATGTGGTGAAACAAAAGCCTTGTGTAATATGCTGGGCAAGTATGGAAACAAGTAAAAATTCTAATCAAAACCTTAATAACAGAACCGATGCCAGAAATCTTGAATAGATGGAGGGGAAGGTGACAGTTCCATGTCAAATCTATAAACTATAAACTGATTGCAGGTATTTCATTCTTTCATACATGTATTTTTCATTCATGCGTTCTTTCATTTTCAACAAGACTGCTGAATCCTCCTATGTGGAAGGCACTGTAGTAGATCTGTGCTGTCCAATATAGTAGCACCTAGCCATATGTGGCTATTTACATTTAAATTAATTAAAATGTAACAAACAGAGAAGCAACTCCTGGGTTATGTAGCCAGATTTCAAACGATTAATAGTGATTCCACATGATCATATGGCTTGGCTAGTATAATGCCTGCCATTTTGGATAGCATGGATTTAGAACATTTTCATCACTGTAGAAACTTCTATTTAATGCTGCTGTTAACCGATGGTAGGAGTACAGCAGTGAACAACACAGATTTTGCCTTCTTTTTTAAATTTTTTAAAAAGATTAATTAATTTATTTTTGAGAGAGAGAGAAAGTACGAGATAGAGAAAGAGAGAGAAAGGGAAAGAGAGAATCCCAAGCAGGCTCTGCACTGTCAGCATGGACAACTCAAACACACGAACCGTGAGATCATGACCTGAGCCAAAGTCGATACTTAACCATCTGAACCACCCAGGTGCCCCCAGATTTTGCCTTCTAACAGAAAAGAGGAAACAAAGGAAGAGATTATAAAAATGTATTATCAGGTTAAATAATAATGAGTCATTAGAAAAAATAAAGCACAGTAAGTGGATATACAGTAAAGGGTATGCTTGATGAAGTGGTTTTCATAAGGAATCATAACTATGGAAAGAAAGGCATTTCTATTTATTGGGAGGGGGTTGAACCAAGAAATGTGTGGCTTCATGAATGCCAAGATAAACAATCGTTTTAAGATGACAGCACAACAGAGAGCTTTAGTAAGATAAGAGTTTTGATTTGTAATCAGAAATAATAAGTCAAGAGGGAGGATATTACGAGCTCTCTAGCACAAGTAGAGGGATAAGACAAACCAGTAGAGGGCTACTCCTACATTGTCAGAACAGAAGGAGGCCATGAAAGCACAGATGTGTTTGGTTTGTAGGTTTGGTGAGAGGATATTAAAATTTAGATCCTATTCCTTCTATTTTCTCTCTGAAGTAGGAGGTGATATCTTTAAAAAGAGAGAGGTTGGAAATAAGAGTTTAAGAATGAATATGTTTGAAACAACTGATGTCTAAACTTTTTTAGCCCGAAATTAATATTTCTTCTTACCTACTCTCCCATTCTTATGACTCTATTCCTATTCATAACCCAATTGATAGAATCAAATTCTCTATTCATTTTTCTCTAAGTGGAACCCACTCCAGCTTTGATAACCTAGCTCATTTCAGTCACCACATTTATAATTCTCTCATCCTCTCTTCCAGTAACCTTATATTCTATCTAGTGACACAGCTCATGTCCTATCTTTTCAGGAATCTTTCTTTGGTAGTAGTATACTGATAAATGTTTGACAACCACCTCTCAGAACAAACACAAAAACAAAACCTCATTTCTGGTGTTTGCTGATTCCATGGTATAGATCTTGTCACCATGGTTGATTTTAAGCTACTACAAGTCCTAACTGGCTTGCGAAAGTATTGAAAATTTAGCAGCCAGATTTCTGGCAAGACCTGTGAAGGACCTGCAATTTTGCTCTATTGGCAAGTTAAGAAGCTAGCCTGCCATGGTGATGAAAACAGCTTGAGGGTTCCAAGCAGTGACCGGGTCCAAGGATTGAATGTTTCAGGTAAAAGTTAGCTGAGACACTATATAGACTTTTTGTGGTTGTTAATTTACCCTTTTGCATTAGGATTGGTTCTAGAGTTAATTACTACCTACAGGTACTGTTTCTGGGTCATTCTAAATCATTCCTGACTCTAGGACCTCTGTAGCTCTTCCTGGATAGCGCTTCCCTGAAAGCTTTTGGCACATTCTCTCCATTCATTATAATCAGACATCACTTTCTCAAAAAGGACTTCCCCTTGGAATACTGCTTAAAATAGACATTCTTCCACCCTCACACCTCCTCCAGGGACTGCTCTAGTTGTGTCCTACATGTTGCAGTATGTTTATATTTGTCCAGATTTTTTTCTAAGTTCCATTGTGATGTATTCTTCCATATAGTTCATTTATAATTTATTTCTTAATTTCCACAAGCATGGAGATTTTCTAGGTATCCTATTTTTCTTTCCCTTTATGGTTTTATTTATTTCAAGCCTTTTACTTCAAAATAATTATAAAATCACAGGAAGCTGCAAGGAAACATACAGGAAGGTTTTGTGCCCGTTTCAGCCATCATCCCCTGGTGTTAACATCATAGGGAACGATAGTACAACATCAAAAGCACAAACTGTAAAGCTCATTGATTCACCAGCAATACCTGCATTTTTTTTCTGTATAGGTATATAACTCTATGAAATTTTATCACATGTGTAGCTTTGTGTAAGCACCACTACAATCAAGATACTTACTTGTGCATCATCACATTTCCCTGATCTCCATCCCCAGGCAACTGCTGATCTGTTCTCAATCACTATTACATTATTTAATGGATAGCAATGAAATCCTGCGGGGCACCTAGGTGCCTCAGCCTGTTAAGTGTCTAACTCTTGGTTTTGGCTCAGGTCATGATTTCACAGTTTGTGAGCTCGAGCCCTGCATCAGGCTCTGTGCTGACAGTGAGGAGCCTGCTTGGGATTCTCTCTCTGGCCCTCCCCCACTTGTACTTTCTCTCTCTCAAAAGAAATAAAAAAAAAAAAAAAAAAACTTAAAAAATGAAATCCTGCAATATATAACCTTTTGAGGTTGGTTTTTTTTTCAGTCAGCATAACTAATCTGGGGTTCATCCAAATTGTTGCATATATCAATAAAGAGTCTTTTCCTTTTTATTGCAGGGTTATATTCCATGTTATAGATGTACCACAATTTGTTTTACCACTCACCCACTGAAGGACATTTGGGTAGTGTGCAGGCTTTGGCTAGTGTGTTTTTGCTTTTGTTTCCCTTGCCTGAGGAGACCTATCTGGAAAGAAAGTAGTTGCTACAGCCAGTGTCAAAGAGGGTACTGCCTGTGTTCTCCTCTAGGATTTTTATGGTTTCATGTCTCACATTTAGGTCTTTAATCCATTTAGAATTTATTTTTGTGTAAGAAAGTGGTTCAGTTTCATTCTTTTGAATGCTGATGTCCAGTAGGTTTTGGCGAGTTTAAACAAAGCTCCCATGAATATTATGCAGAAGTTTCTGAGTGAAAATAAGTTTCATTTCTCTGGGAAATATGTTCAAGAGTACAGTCGCTAGGTTATATTGGAAGGCCCACTTTTAGTTTTAAAAAGAATTGCTGAACTATCTTCCAAAGTCGCTTTCTCGTTTTACATTCTAACCAGCAATGTATGGATGATGCAGTTCTTCCACATCCTTGCCACTACTGGGTGTTAAAACTATTTCTTGTTTTAGCCATTCTGCTAGGTATATAGATATGTCACTGTGGTTTACACTGAACTTCTTATTGCTGGGCAGGGGTGGGGGTTCCAGCTCCCCATTAGGCCTCCACTGACTTTTAGCTGGGAGAGGTAGGAGTGCCTAGCTACTCCTTCCTATATGGGCTCCACCGAACCCATGTAGAGGGTGCAGCCTCACTCCTGCTGGGTTGTGGTGGAAGATGTGATTCACCATTAAGCCTGCGTTGACACTGTCCCAGTCCTTTGTTATTGCTGCTGGGAGGTATGAAGTCCAGGGTCCCCACTCAGTGTTCATTGACAATGAAAGGGGAGAGGCTTGACTCTAACCAGTGGGGGGGAGTCCTATATTCCTACCTGGCTTCCTCTGACATCACCCCAGCAGGAAGATTGGGGTGCCTCAAAACCACCTAGCAAGGGTGGCTTCTTACTCAACCTTTGAGGGGCCACAGTTTTGTCTCTGGTGTTTGGCTAGAGTAGAGCGGTTAGTATCTAAATGTTTTCTTTCTTGCTAAGCTCCCTTTTCCCAGTCCCTTTGCTAGAGAGGGCTTCTGTTGGAGATTTATTTGATCTGCACCCACTGGTATTTCTGGGTTGCTGGTTTCTTCAGCTTCAAGTCAAGGATATATAAGACTAAAACAAAATCTTGGAAACTCACCACCTCATTGTTTCTCTGGTTCCAAGGTGCCTATCCAGGCTGCCTACAGTCTCTCCACCTTTCAAAGTCATCTCACGTTTGTTTTAGAGATAACAACTAGAGTTTTTGTTGTACTCAGGAGAGGGAATAGGAATAAGTACATCCACTCCATCTTTCTGGAAGCGAGGTTGAGAGCACTGACTATTATGCTTGCCTCTGTACTTTCCATCTTTTTATTACTGCATGCTTCCTTCAAGATCATTGTTTTTCTGAATCTGTTTTACTAATTCTTCACCTTTGTCATATCTGCTTTTAAGTTTACCAGTGGGTTTAGAATCACAGTTCATAGTTCAAATCTGCAGTTTTCAACTTTCATAATCTTTACTTCTGAAATTTAAAAATTTAATGTTATATTTATAAGCATGTTGATAGTAATTCAGGGATTGAGGGAAGATGGTGGCATAGGAGGACGCTGGGCTCACCGCGCATCCTGCTGATCACTTAGATTCCACCCATATCTGCCTAAATAACCCAGAAAACCGCCAGAAGACTAGCAGAATGGACTCTCTGGAGCCAAGCATAGACAAGAGGCCCATGGAAGAGCTACGGTAGGAAGGGCGGAGAGGCAGCGCATGCTACACGGACTGGTGGGAGGGAGCAGGGTGGTGGAGGGACAGCCTGCCCGGCAAGGCAGAGCCCCTGAAGTCTGGCTTGCAAAAGTGGAGGGGCCGGACTCTGCAAGTTCTGACAGCCAGTGGGACTTAACATCTGGAATGTTAAAAGGCAACAACTCTGCTCGGAAGGAGAGCGGGAGGGAGAGAGGACACCAGGAGGGAGAGGTGTTGAGCCCTGGAAGACAGAGCTCAGCTCGGTGGGGAACAAAGGTGCTGGCCAGTGCCATCTCCCTCTCACATCCCCCAGCCGAAACCCCAAAGGGAACCAGTTCACCGAACCTGCTTGCACCACACAAACACCCAACGCTGTGCTTCTGTGGATCCAACCCTCCGACGGGTCAGCCTCCCTCCCGGTGCTGCAGGGCCCCTCCCGCAGGGGACCACCAATGGCAAAGAGCTAAGCCTGCCCCTCCAACCCCTGTGCACCTTGCGGATCCACCCCAGCTAATATGCCAGATCCCATTGAAGCAACACCACAAGCCTGGCGGTGTGCAAGTAGCCCAGACAGGGGCCACACCACTCCACAGTGAGTCCTGCCCCTGGGAGAGGGGAAGATAAGGTACACACCAGTCTGACTGTGGCCCCAGCAGTGGGCTGGGGGCAGACATCGGGTCTGACTGCAGCCCCGTCCATCAACACGAGTTACTCCGGACAGCACAGGGCAAGTGCCCTGCAGTTGGGAGCCACCCCAGGGACTACCCAAAATGACAAAATGGAAGAACTCTCCTCAAAAGAAACTCCAGGAAGTAGCGGCAGCTAACGAATTGATCAAAAACGATTTAAGCAATATAACGGAACAAGAATTTAGAATAATAGTCATAAAATTAATTGCTGGGCTTGAGAAAAAGTATAGAGGACAGCAGAGAATCTATTGCTACAGAGATCAAGGGACTAAGAAATAGTCATGAGGAGCTAAAAAATGCTATAAATGGGGTGCAAAATAAAGTGGAGGTGACCACAGCTCGGATTGAAGAAGCAGAGGAGAGAATAGGTGAATTAGAAGATAAAATTATGGAAAAAGAGGAAGCTGAGAAAAAGATTAAAAAAATCCAGGAGTATGAGGGGAGAATTAGAGAACTAGGTGATGCAATCAAACAGAACAATATCCATTTCATAGGAATTCCAGAAGAGGAAGAGAGAGAGAAAGGGGCTGAAGGTGTACTTGAACAAATCATAGTTGAGAACTTCCCTGATCTGGGGAAGGAAAAAAGCGTTGAAATCCAAGAGGCACAGAGAACTCCCTTCAGACGTAACTTGAATCGATCTTCTGTATGATGTATCATAGTGAAACTGGCAAAATACAAGGATAAAGAGAAAATTCTGAAAGCAGCTAGGGATGAACACGCTCTAAGTTATAAAGGGAGACCTTTTAGAGTAGTGGCAGACCTATCTACTAAAACTTGGCAGGCCAGAAAGGAATGGCAGGAAATCTTCATTGTGATGAACAGGAAAACCATGCAGCCAAGAATCCTTTATCCAGCAAGTCTGTCATTCAGAATAGAAGGAGAGATAAAGGTCTTCCCAAACAAACAAAAACTGAAGGAATTCATCACCACTAAACCAGCACTACAAGAGATCCTCAGGGGGATTCTGTGAGTGAAATGTTGCAAGGACCACAAAGTACCAGAGACATCACTACAAGCATGAAACCTACAGACATCACAACGACTCTAAACCCATATCTTTCAATAATAACACTGAATGTAAATGGACTAAATGCTCCAACCAAAAGACACACAGTATCAGAATGGATAAAAAACAAGACCCATCTATTTACTGTTTACAAGTGACTCATTTTGACCTGAGGACACCTTCAGATTGAAAGTAAGGGGACAGAGAACTATGTATCATGCTACTGGAAGTCAAAAGAAAGCTGGAGTAGCCATACTTATATCAGACAAACTAGACTTTAAATTAAAGGCTATAACAAGAGATGAAGAAGGGCATTATATAATAATTAGAGGGTCTATGCATCAGGAAGAGCTAACAACTATAAATGTCTATGTGCTGAATACGGGAGCCCCCAAATATATAAAACAATCACAAACATAAGCAACCTTATGGATACGAATGTGATAGTTGCAGGGGACTTTAATACTCCACTTACAACAATGCATAGATCATGTAGACACAGGATCAACAAAGAAACAAGGGCCCTGAATGATACATTGGATCAGATGGACTTGACAGATGTATTTAGAACTCTGCATCCCAAAGCAACAGAATATACTTTCTTCTCGAGTGTACATGGAATATTCTCCAAGATAGATCACATACTGGGTCACAAAACAGCTCTTCATAAGTATAAAAGAATTGAGATCATACAGTGCACACTTTCAGACCACAATGCTATGAAACTTGAAGTCAACCACAGGAAAAAGTCTGGAAAACCTCCAAAAGCATGGAGGTTAAAGAACACCCTACTAAAGAATGAATGGGTCAACCAGGCAGTTAGAGAAGAAATTTAAAAATATATGAAAACAAATGAAGATGAAAATACAACAATCCAACCGCTTTGTGATGCAGCAAAGGCAGTCCTGAGAGGAAAATACATTGCGATCCAGGCCTATCTCAAGAAACAAAAATCCCAAATACAAAATCTAACAGCACACCTAAAGGAAATAGAAGCAGAACAGCAAAGACACCCTAAGCCCAGCATAAGAAGAGAAATAAGAAATATCAGAGCAGAAATAAACAATATTAATCTAAAAAAAACTGTAGAGCAGATCAATGAAACCAAGAGTTGGTCTTTTGAAAAAATAAACAAAATTGATAAACCTCTAGCCAGGCTTCTCAAAAAGAAAAGGGAGATGACCCAAATAGATAAAATCATGAATGAAAATGGAATTATTACAACCAATCCCCCAGAAATACAAACAATTATCAGGGAATACTATGAAAGATTATATGCCAACAAACTGGACAACCTGGAAGAAATGGACAAATGCCTAAGCACCCAGACACTTACAAAACTCAAACAGGAAGAAATAGAAAACTTGAACAAACCCATAACCAGTGAAGAACTTGAATCAGTTATCAAAAATCTCCCAACAAATAAGAGTCCAAGACCAGATGGCTTCCCAGGCGAATTCTACCAGACATTTAAAGCGGAGATAATACCTCTCCTTCTCAAGTTATTCCAAAAAATAGAAAGGGAAGGAAAACTTCCAGACTTATTCCACGAAGCCAGCATTACTTTGATTTCTAAACCAGACAGAGACCCAGAAAAAAAAGAGAACTACAGGCCAATATCCCTGATGAATATGGATGCAAAAATTCTCAATAAGATACTCAAATCGAATTCAACAACATATAAAAAGAATTATTCACCATGATCAAGTGGGATTCATTCCTGGGCTGCAGGGCTGGTTCAACATTCGCAAATCGATCAACGTGATACATCACATTAGTAAAGAAAAGGTAAGAACCATATGATCCTGTCAATCGATTCAGAAAAAGCATTTGACAAAATTCAGCATCCTTTCTTAATAAAAACCCTCGAGAAAGTCAGGATAGAAGGAACATACTTAAACATCATAAAATCCATTTATGAAAAGCCCACAGCTAATATCATCCTCAATGGGGAAAAACTGAGAGCTTTCTCCCTGAGATCAGGAACATGACAGGGATGTCCACACTCACCACTGTTGTTTAACATAGTGTTGGAAGTTCTAGCATCAGCAATCAGACAACACAAGGAAATCAAAGGCATCAAAATTGGCAAAGATGAAGTCAAGCTTTCACTTTTTGCAGATGACATGATATTAGACATGGAAAACCTGATAGACTCCACCAAAAGTCTGCTAGAACTGACACATGAATTCAGCAAAGTCGCAGGATACAAAATCAATGTACAGAAATCAGTTGCATTCATATACACTAACAATGAAGCAACAGAAAGACAAATAAAGAAACTGATCCCATTCACAATTGTACCAAGAAGCATAAAATACCTAGGAATAAACGTAACCAAAGATGTAAAAGATCTGTATGCTGAAAACTATAGAAAGCTTATGAAGGAAATTGAAGAAGATATAAAGAAATGGAAAAATATTCCATACTCATGGATTGGAAGAATAAATATTGTTAAAATGTCAATACTACCCAAAGCAATCTACACATTCAATGCAATCCCAATCAAAATTGCACCAGCATTCTTCTTGAAGCTAGAACAAGCAATCCTAAAATTTGTATGGAACCACAAAAGACCCAGAATAGCCAAAGTAATACTGAAGAAGAAGATCAAAGTGGGAGGCATCACAATCCCAGACTTTAGCCTCTACTACAAAGCTGTAATCATCAAGACAGTATGGTATTGGCACAAAAAGACACATAGACCAATGGAATAGAATAGAAATCCCAGAACTAGACTCACAAAGGTATGGCCAGCTAATCTTTGACAAAGCAGGAAAGAATATCCAATGGAAAAAAGACAGTCTCTTTAACAAATGGTGCTGGGAGAACTGGACAGCAACATGCAGAAGAATGAAACTAGACCACTTTCTTACACCATTCACAAAAAAATAAACTTAACATGGATAAAGGACCTGAATGTGGGACAGGAAACCATCAAAACCCTAGAGGAGAAAGCAGGAAAAAACCTCTCTGACCTCAGCCGCAGCAATTTCTTACTTGACACATCCCCAAAGGCAAGGAAATTAAAAGCAAAAATGAACTACTGGGATGTCATGAAGATAAAAAGCTTCTGCACTGCAAAGGAAACAATCAACAAAACTAAAAGGCAACCAACGGAATGGGAAAAGATATTTTCTAATGTCATATCAGACAAAGGACTAGTATCCAAAATCTTTAAAGAACTCACCAAACTCCACACCCGAAAAATAAATAATCCAGTGAAGAAATGGGCAGAAAACATGATTAGACACTTCTCTAAAGAAGACATCCAGATGGCCAACAGGCACATGAAAAGATAGTCAATGTCGCTCCTCATCAGGGAAATACAAATCAAAACCACACTCAGATACCATCTCATGCCAGTCAGAGTGGCCAAAATGAACAAATCAGGAGACTATAGATGCTGGCGAGGATGTGGAGAAACAGGAACCCTCTTGCACTGTTGGTGGGAATGCAAACTGGTGCAGCCACTCTGGAAAAATTTCCTCAAAAAATTAAAAATAGACCTACCCTATGACCCAGCAAGAGCACTGCTAGGAATTTACCCAAGGGATACAGGAGTGCTGATGCATAGGGGCACTTGTACCCCAATGTTTATAGCAGCACTTTCAACAATAGCCAAACTATGGAAAGAGCCTAAATGTCCATCAACTGATGAATGGATAAAGAAATTGTGGTTTATGTACACAATGGAGTACTATGTGGCAATGAGAAAGAATGAAATATGGCTTTTTATAGCAACGTGGATGGAACTGGAGAGTGTTATGCTAAGTGAAATAAGTCCTACAGAGAAAGACAGATACCATATGTTTTCACTCTTATGTGGATCCTGAGAAACTTAACAGAAGACCAAGGGGGAGGGGAAGGAAAAGAAAAAAAAAAGGTTAGAGAAGGAAGGAGCCAAAACATAAGAGACTTTTAAAAACTGAGAACAAACTGAGGGTTGATGGGGGGTAGGACAGGGGGAGGGTGGGTGATGGGTACTGAGGAGGGCACCTGTTGGGATGAGCACTGGGTGTTGTATGGACACCAATTTGACAATAAATTTCATATTAAAAATAAAATAAAAATAAACATGTTAAGCATAGTTAGGTGGTTTATATCTGGTAACCTCACTATCTTGAGTAGCTTTGGGTTAGTTTCTGTTATCTTTCCTTTTCTGATTTCTATTATTCAATCTCTTTGTGTGTGGGGTTACCTTTCACCTTGTTTTGGGCAAGAATCACCTTAATTCACTTTACTTCTGTGATATTCTGGGTTACCTAGATGATCTGTGGTTGGACTTCAGTTTATGGGCAGTCTTTGCATTGCCTTTAGTTAGATTTCATTCCGTTCCTTAAGATACAGACTTCTGGGGTCTCAATCCTAGGAATGGGTTAGTTTTCCAGTAGTTTCCAGTAGTAGGAATGGGTAGTTTTCCACCTACACTTGGTAGAATTTGGATTCTATCTTTTGTTTCCAAAGTTTTGTGTGGCTGTTACAAGTACTGCCCAGCTGTCCAGCTGTCTCTCCCACATTAGATATTGCCCTTGGGAAAAGCAACCTTACATGTTGGTCTCGCCTCTGTGGGTTTCTGTCTTCTACCAGAATTTGGCCCAGGTATTTATTATTACCTTGCTAGTTTTCAGATACTTCAATGAAGATTTAAAAAGTACATGGGGCACCCGGGTGGCTCAGTCAGTTAAGCGGCCTACTTCAGCTCAGGTCATGATCTCGCAGCCTGTGGGTTCAAGCCCTGCGTCCAGCTCTGTGCTGACAGCTCAGAGCCTGGAGACTGCCTCGGATTCTGTGTCTCCCTCTCTCTCTGCCTCTCCTGCTCGTGCTCTCTCTCAAAAATAAATAAACATTAAAAAAATACATTTTAACCATATTTCTGTTAGTAGTAATTTGTAAGAGCATTTTTCCAAGTTACCCAGGAACTCATTACGGGAATAATTAATTTTCTTATATTTTTCCAGTACTTTTGTGTAGAAGAGAAAATAGGATTCTATATTTTAACTACAATCTTCATTGAATTAAAAAAGTAATCTTGATATAAAGTAAAATTTAATTATGTAATTTTCTATAGCTTCCTTTCCAGTAATAAGTTGGTCTTGATGCAGTAGATTGGCTTATTCAAAGGGGCACAAGACTTGGAATTCAGGGTTTTCTTTCAGAGCACTCTTTCCTAAGCTGTCTTTTTACATTGAATGAATTTACCAATTTTAGTACCAATTTGCCAATTTCCTTATTAGTTAAAAAAAAAAAAAATTGAACTAGTTGATTTCTAATCTCTAAACTCAATGATGTTTTAGGTCTACAAATTAAAAGAGGTAGTGATTAGTTCTGTGTTACAGAATTACTGTCTTTTCATTCAGTAATTTAAATTTCTAATAAATACTGACTTATAGGAATTACAGTTGAGTAACTTAGTATAGAACAGGGATGTTGTCAGTAATATGAAAACTCTATAGGACAAAATATTTGATTTCCATATTGATAAATTATAGAGGAAAGAAACATCATAAAGAGAATTAAAAGGAGAACTTATGAAGAGAATTAAAAGACATTTCAGTTTAATGTTATGCTTGTGTTATTACTCCAAAAGCTTTAAAAACAGGAGAAAAAATAATACAATGAAAGAAATGTAAATACTGACTATATGTTTAGCGATATTAAGACCATATTGTTAGCTGTCTTATTTATATTATTGGTATTATTGCTATATTTAAAAAATTCTTGAAATATTTACAAATGCAATACTATACTTGAGATTTGCTTAAATATGACCAAGGGTAGGTAGGTTAGACAGGTTGGTAGGTAGGTATATAGAATTCATATGGGCTACTAGTTGAAATTGGTTGAAGGACACATACAGATCCATTAAACTTTCTCTTTACCTTTGTATGTATTTGATTTTATCCATAACAAAATGTTTAAAAAAGGAATGGATGGAAAGTAGAGATGATAGTAAAGTTTAACTTAATCATAGGAAATGAAGCATCATAGGTTCCAGAATCTCCACAGGGCTGAGTCCACAGTTACAGTGAAAATGCTAAAAAAAATCTAGTCGGCAGGCCGTTGTCTGTTTCAAAGCTATCTGCAAAGCAGAGGATCAAAGATCCCTTTTTAATGAGGATTTTTATCTTTGGTGTTCCCAAATAGGATCATAATAGTTCTCAAAGGAAGAAGAGCATATTGTTGCATTTCCTTACATTTTTAACATAATTTATTATTGATTTTTATATATCTATATCAAGTATTAGAAACCTATTTCTGACATTAGTTCTTAAATTGACAACTTCTGGTGAAATTAAATATATGCTACTTTTGATTCATGATATGTAAAGATTTTTCTTTCTAATTAGGTTTCAAAATACTGTAAATAACCATGCCTGAAAACAAGACAATTTCCTGTTCTTTCATTGGAGGTGATCAAGCCAAGAAAAGTAAGTTTATCATTAAATGATTTTCTTTGAAACTAGGTCATAGGTAAATGCAATTAAGTCAATCATAGAAGGCAGCTGCAAAGATAGTAGTCTTCTCCAGGACAAAGGGTCACACAATCAAACCTTACTGGGATCAGGAAGGTGAGGTGAATGAAAGGAGTAAATCAGTTTAAGGAAAACCCACTATCTGGATTATAATCAACTTCTTTTATATTTACTATTGAACAAAAGTGTAGTCAATAAAACATATAGGTAGTACAACAGAGCCAGCTCTTACTGGCTCATGTGAGCCAATTGCATATATCTCAGCGCTACTCCTCTGATTGCTTGAAATTGGCTGGTTAATAACAGCTGGTTATTAAAATTTTACCAGCACCCATTGAAGACAAACACAAAATTAAAGAAAAATACTTGGTACTTCTATTTTTAAAATTGTATTAGCTTTTATTATATTACTTTGCATTCTGAGCCCCAACATCTTTTATTCTGCATTGTGTTAGTAATATGTCTTTGCATCATATAGGACAGAGGTCAGCACATTACAGCTGATGGGCCAAATCTGGACAGTAGCCCTTTTCTACAGCCCAAATGCTAAAAATGGTTTTACATTTGTAAAGTGTTGTTAAAAAGAAAAGAAAAGAAAAAAGAACAAAGAGGAATATGCAACAGAGAATGCATGTGGCCTACAAAACCTAAAATTTTTACTATCTGGTCCTCTACAGAATAAGTTTGCCAATCCTTGGTATAGAATTTTGCCTTGAATACTTTGTAGTCCATTGACAGTCAAGTTATCCATTGTTGCACTAATGCTACATAAAAACCAACCAAAAAATGCAGGTGCATACAACATCATAAATATTCATTTTAGTTTACTTATGCATAAGTGTGCTGAGTGGTTCTATTAATTTCAGGTGGGCTCAGGATGGCTCATTCATACATCCGCACTAAGCCATAGGTCAACTAAGCATTGATGTTATTTATTTGGGGTTTGATCTTTCATAGGCCTATAGCCTTGGCTGTACTATGTTGTCTCTCATATTCATCCAGCAGCTTTGATCTCAAGGCTTGAGAGGAGAAATAGAAGCTCGTAAGGCCTTTTCAGGCCAAGGCTCAGAACTGGAAATTATCATTTGATGTATTTTATTGGCCAAAGCAAGTCATAGGACCAGCCCAGACTCAAGGGACAAGCGGTTAAAATCATTCTTTTGATGATGGATGCTCCAAAGTTACAGTGGAAAGGAGGAAGGTGAAAACACTAGGAGGAAAACTTATTGGGACTACTATTGCAATCCAGCTGCCACAATCTTATTAGGGATTACAAAAGAAAGCAATCATATAGTAATTCCAAACATGGTTGAGAATATTGCACAATAGATTTCATGGAGGATTACCAATCTTGGGTAGGATTTTAGTACTTGTTACTATATTCACTTTCACAATATTTCAATAACCTTGGTTTTTAGCTCTTTATTCACGCTACCAATATTAATTGAAAAAAAAAACATGCAATTTCATTGTCATAGAGTTTATATAGTGAAATTTAAGCAAAAATTTTTGATTTCCGGAAACTGATTTCAATTTCAGATTAGCAATATGAACCAGGTTATTCACTTAAAACAACTTTCCCAAGGACAAAATTTGGAAAGAAGATACTCAAATCATACTTGCACATATCTTTTGTTTAAATACTTGAAAAGAACTTTTCAAACTTTTTGGATTGATTACAATGTTAATTAAAAACTAGTAGTTTGTTCCAACACTTTTGAGGGCTAAGCTGATGGTTTCCCTTTGAATGACCTCACAAGGTCTATTTGTTTTGTATTGCAGTAGAAACTGACCAGTTTGCAAGCAAAAACTCCTTTGTGTGGTACATCAGGAGAAAGTTAATCATATTTAAAAAGGCAGACCACTTGTATTTAGTCTATGTGATGGAGAGATATACATGAATATAATCACATTCCACATTATTTAATGGAATATGAGTGTTTTATGATATAGATTAGTTCTGTATGTGCATATGGAATGGAATATGTCTGGCTGGCTAACTCTTTGGAAAATAATATGGTTAATAAATTGTCTTTTGGTATTTGCTTGGTATTTGCTTTGGGTAAGTTTACAATATTTGTATTTAAATCACATTAGAACCAATATTTGAAATGTTGGCATAAATATTGATTATCAGTTAAAATTAATTTCTATCTCTTTGGCATCATACCATCATCAAGCTTCCCATCCTCTGTGTAAACCAACCAACCACTACAGAGAACATTCAGCTCATCAAGCAAAGCATTGAGATGTCCATGTTCAAACTATGGAAATTTATCAGACTTGCAGTGTTTATTACTATGTCTTGGCAGATTTCAAACTTTTAAGCCCAAAGCAATCTTTGCTGGATGATGTACTGAACCTAATTATGTACCAACCTTTGAAAATGTTTGTCATTAACTCTGTCATTAACATCACAAGAACACAGTGTGAGGTCTTATTTATTAACTTCTACCAGATGATATTCAACATGGTACTTTTCTTAACATCAAAAACAAATCCTTTCCTTATGTTGCATCAATCATCATGAAACTATTGTGGCCATATAAAAATTCTTATTGTATTATAAATATACATACAGAATTGGATGATTATTCTTTTCTCTTAGCTGATATAAATAATAAAATACATTATTAAGCTCTTCCAAATTGGTCTATAGAGTCACAGCCATATCTTAAAACATGCTGATCAACAGTATTTTCAGGTGACTCATGCTTACAAATGGTTAGCTCTGGAATAATTTCTATTACATTTAACAATACCTTTCTACAAACTTACTACCTGTAATATTTTGCCTGTTAGGTAATATTTTCACTAAATATAAAACTGAATTTCACAGCAGTATCATATATTTGAATTATGATACTGATACTGCATTAGTTTTTCTGTTTATATTTCATAATGTATTTTTTCAATGTAACAGGCAGAGGCTGTACTATTTTTTAACAGATTAGTGTCTTATCTGTTGAAATGGTAAATATTTCATACATGTAAAAATATATATTAAAGTATGAAGAATACTGATAGAATATCTGTGCAATCATAACCCACATTAAGAAATAGAACCCTGAGTCCTCTCACCTCTCTCAAATCACATTTAGCTTTATATTATTATATGTCAACATGCTAATACAATACATTTATAGTCTTAATACATTTCATCTTATATTACTTTATTTTATTAATTCACTAGTATCAGTTTGATCATCTGAAAACGAGGTTTGGTTTTTACTTTCCTCCCATTATAATTTTACCACTTTCCCTCCCCTATTGCTTAGACTAGATCCTTTAGAACCCTGTTAAATGAAGCAATAAAAATATGCACATTTATCTTCTTGTTCCTGATTTTTAAAATGAGACTTTTAATGTTTCATCATTAAACATGATGGAATTTTTTACTTACCTTATTTTAATCTAATTTTGTTAGCAAGGTATTTATAACTTCACAATTGAATTGGGGGAATGTTTCTTCATTTTCTGTTCTCTGAAAAACAAAATATTTTAACTAATTTTTCTTGAATGTTTAGCTAAACTTATGTGTTAATTTTCAGAGAGACACTATTGATATAAATTATTTATTGGCAATAGGATTATTTAGACTTTGTTTATTCTTAATTCACTATTGGCAAGTTATGTTTCTTTTAAAATTTTGTTCATTTGGTTAAATTTTAAGTATACTGAGACCACATAGCTAATATTTTTTTACTTTTATATCTTTCTACATGCAGTTCTCATTTATATTCATAATATTGCATTTGTTTCTTCTCTTTCTTCTGGTTTGTCTTGATCATTTTTGCCAGATGTGTCCATTTGTGCTAAACTTTTCAAAGTGGTAATTTCTGATCTTTTAAATTATCTCTAGGTTTTTTTTTTTCATTGGCGGTGGTCTATTTTCTATTTTATTAATTATTACCCCTTATTTTCCTTCTACTTTGTTTTTCCACATATTCTTAATTTGGATACTTAGATCGGTAGTTTTTAGACCCTTTTTCTTTTCTAATATAACTATTTAAAGTTACATATTTCTCTTGAGATATCATAGATATGATAAAAAGGATTTGATTATGAAATCCAATTCATTCGAAGCAGAGATTTACTCAGCATGCAGTTTACTAAGCGCTGTTCTGGGTAATATTGTTTAACTTTAAAAATTTTTTTGTATTCACGAACCAGAAAATTCACCTCTTCAAAGTGTACAGTTCAGTGTTTTTAGTATAATCACAAGGTTGTATAACCATCATCATTACTTAATTCTATAATACTTTCATAACCTCCCAAAGAAGCCCTATATCATTAGCAGCCACTCCCCATTCCTCCTCAGCCCAGCCCTGGCAACCACAAACCTACGTGCCTTGGTGGGAATATCAGGGGTCTGGTGTGAACTAATTCCTGGCAAAGACGGGTACCATCAGCATCTGGGAGCACACCCACAACATGCATGTGATGAAGTTCAGCGTAAGGACTGTCATCACCTTTGCAGTGGAGGCCAAGAACCATGCCGACCTACCCAAGCTGGTAAAGGGGCTGAAGCAGCTGGCCAAGTCAGACCCCGTGGAGCAGTGCGTCATTAAGCAGTGCATCCTGGGTGCCCATCATCGCAGGGGCCAATGAGCTGCACCTGGAGACCTGCCTGAAGAACCTGGAAGAGGACCACACCTGCATCCCTCTCAAGAAATCCGACGGGGAGTCGAAAGGGCTCTGCCTGTCCAAATCCCCAAACAAGCACAAAATGCAGTCCATGAAGGTGCAGCCCCTCGCAGACCACCTGGCAGAGGACACCGGCCATCCCTAGATGTGGGCCTGCCGGGAACTGAAGCGGCAGGCCGCTGTCTGGCCGAAGAGTACCTGTGGGACCTGGCCTAGACCCAAAAGATCCGGTGCTCTCTTTGCAGGATTTTTTACCTCAATACCCGGGGTTCGTTTTCTCCCAGCTTCGAAGGGTGAAGAGGTGGACACAGAAGAAGAAGCACGCAAAAGTTTACTCGAGTATAAGACCAGAGGCGAAGAATAGTGTGAAGCTTGCTCTCTTTACAAAGGGGTACATTTGAAAGTGAATGCCCGGGACTACAAGCAAGGGTCCTTGTTTTGTAAGGTTCTGGGCAGCCTTCCCTTGCCCTCCCCCTCGCTCCCTCCCGGGTCCTACCCTAGGCTCCCTAGCTCTCTAGGTGCTGGGTGGTCCCTTCCTGATTGGCTCAGTTCCATTGTGTGAGGGGTGGCCCATGGCCATGTCATTGTGGGCCATACCCTTTGTGGTCTACTACTTATTTCTAGTTAGGTTTTTTTTGTCAAATTCCCCGAGGGAAACCAGAAGGGGAGGAGGTGGCATCTGTCACATTCTTAAGAGGAATCTTACGCCTGAGGGGGTTTGCCTGGTCCGACACTCTTCAGTATTGTTCTAAAATATGTTTTTCCACACCCAGGGACCTCAGGTTCTAATCGTTCCCTCTCTGCCTACTGAATCCTATCTTTTCCTATCACTTTGAGCCTGCTGGCCCTGGACTCAATACCTTCAACGACAACACCCGGACTGTACGGTACCTCAACAAAATCAAGGACAGCTTGGTGGCGGGTTTCCAGCCAGGCCGCCGGGCCAGGAGACTGCGAGGCCTGAGCCTTGACGTCTGCGACGCGACGTCACGCAGGGAAGCCATTCAGACCCCCCGCCCCCACCCCCACCCCCACCACGTGGCACCGCCTTTAACCACGGACTGCTCAGTACCAGCCCCAGCTCAGGGAGCCCGCCCACCCCGCCCACCCTGTGGAAGGGGCCGGAAGAAGTGGTTGGCGCCATCTACAATGTCCTCCGTAGGAAGGAGGGCCGCGTCGAGTCCCAGGTGGCCGGCAAATCCCTGTTTATGCTGAAGGCCTACGGCTCCTCAAGGAGTCCTTTGGCCTCAGCGCCGACCTGAGGTCCCGCAGGGCGACCAGGCCTTCCCCCACTGCTTGTTTGGCCACTGGCAGATCCTGCCCTCGGAGCCCTTGGACCACAGCAGCCGCCCCAGCCAGGTCGTGGCGGAGACGCGCAAGTGCAAAGGCCTGCACCGAGGCGTCCCAGCCCTGGACAATTTCCTGGACAAATTGTGGGCGGACCTCGCAGCAGCACCCGCGCTCCGTCTTTGATCTACTGCAGCCCCCAGCGTTCGCGTTCCCCTCCGGGTACCTATAGACTGTTCCCGAACGGTGAGGCGCCGCCTGACGGCCTTGTGGGGCTCACTCGGTGCCGTCGCTCAGCATAAGCCCTGACGCCCTTTTTCTTCAGTATTTCAAGATTTCAAAGGTGACAGAAGTGCCCTCACAGCCCAGACCTTATTTGGCCGGTAGGGGTTGGGGAGGCCCGATGGGACAACCTTCTGGACATTCCATATGAATTTGTAAAATAGTTGGCTTCGTGTATCTGCCTTCTTTTAAACTAGAATTTTGTCATGGGTCCGTTTTATGGCTGGATACTGTTAATAATTGTATGAATATTCCACGTATCGTTTATACATTCATCAGTAGATGGGTATTTGTATTGTTTCCACTTTGGGGCTATTAGGAATAATGTTCTTATGAATATTTGAATGCAAGTTTTTATGGGGACGTATGTTTTTATTTCTGCTGGGTATACATTTAAGTCTGGAATTGCTGGGTCATTTGGTAACTTGATGTTTAACTTTCTGAGTAATTGAAAAAAAAATTTTTTTCCATAGCAGCTGCAAATTTTGCATTCCAAATAACAGTATATGAGGATTCCAGTTTTTTCATACCCTTGTCAGGGCTTGTTAGATTCTGCTTTTCCTTTTTGGGTTTTTGTTTGTTTGCTTTTTAGCTATTATAGCCATCTTTAGCAGGTGTGAATTGACATCTCCTGAGTTTTTTTACTTTTTTTTTATGGTTAATTCATTTTTAACAGACAGGGGAGGGGAGGGACAGAGTAGGGGAGGGACAGAGAGAGTAGGGAGACACAGAATCCGAAGCAGGCTCCAGGCTCTGAGCTGTCAGCACAGAGCTGGACTCAAATCCAGAAACCCTGAGATCATGACCTGAGCCTAAATTAGAGACTTAAGGGACTGAGCCACCCAGGTACCCTCATTGTGGTTTTGATTTGCATTTCTCTGATGACTGGTCATGAGATGATCTTTAAATGTGCTTACTGGCCATTTGTTTATCTTTGGAGTAATGTCTGTTTAAATCTTTTGCCGTTCTTCAATTGGGTTGTCTTTTTATCTTTGAGTTGTAAGAATTCTTTATATATTTCAGAAACTGGATCTTTATCAGATATATGATTTGCAAATGTTTTCGCCCATGGCAGGGGTTGTATTTGCATATTCTTGACAATGTCTTTTGAACCAAAAAAAAAAAAAAAAAAAAGAAAACATTACTGTATGAATCTGATTGATGTAATATTTAAATAATGTTTAAAATTGCTTGTTCCTTTGATGTCACATCAAAGAAACGATTGCCTAATCCAAGGTCACAAATATTTACACCTCTGTTTTCTTCCAAGAGTTTTATAGTATTAGCTTTTGCATTTAAGTCTGATGATTTTTGAGTTAATTTATATATATATATATACGTATATATATACATATATATATACGTATATATGTGTGTGTGTGTGTGTGTGTGTGTGTATATGTATATATATGATTTGGAGTCAAAATTTATTCTTTTATGTTTGTATCTCCAGTTGCCCTAGTACCATCTGTTGAAAAAAAAAGACTTTTTTTTTCATAGAATAGTCTTGGCACCTTTGTAAAAATCAACAGACCATAAATATGGGTTTATTTCAGGAATTTCAGTTCTACTCCACTGATCTACCTGTCCATTCTTATGCCAGTACCACACTGTGTATTATAGCTTTGTAGTAATTTTTAAAACTAGAAATGTGATTTCTCCAACACTATTCTTTTTAGAAATTATTTTGGGTAATCTGAGTCCCTTGCATTTCCATCTGAATTCTTAGGATCAGTTTGATATTTTCTGGGGGAAAAAAAAGGCCATTGGAATTTGATAAGAATTGCATTGAATCTGTGGATCAATTTTAAGGGTTTTGGCATCTTAATCAGATCATGTCTTCCAGAATACTAATACAGGATATCTTTGTATTTACTTAGGTGTTAATTGTTTTTTTCAACAATGTTTTGTAGATTTTAGTTGAAGAAGTCTTGCATTTCTGTTAGTTTTATTCCCAAATATTTTAATATTTTATTCTTTTTGATGCTTGTTCTTTCTTCCTTTCTTTCTCTTTCTTCCTTCCTTTCTTTCTCTTTCTTTCTTCCTTTCTTTTTCTTTCTTTCTCTTTCTTTCTTTCTTTCTTTCTTTCTTTCTTTTCTTTCCTCCCTCCCTGCCCCAACTGCTATGGCTAGAATCTCTGGAACAATATTGAGTGGAAATGGCAAAGTGTGGATATGCTTGTCTTTTTTCTGACCCTAGGGAATTTTTCACAAACATTCTTTATTCTGTTGAAGAAGTTTCTCTCTATTCCTATTTTGTTTCTGTGTTTTTACCATAAATGGGATTAAATTTTGTCAAATATTTTTTCTGCATCTATTGAAATGCTTGTGTGGTTTCTTCCCTTTATTCTGTTAATATGGTATATTACATTCATTGATTTTCATATATTGAAACATTTCTGGGACAAATCTCTCTTGGATGTGGTATATAATCCTTTTTATATACTATTGTATTTAGTTTGCTCATATTTTGTGGGGATTTATCTCCTAATTTTTTTCCCTTCTCCTTGGATTTAGTTGCGTCTTCCTAGATAAGATATAAGGCTATTGATTCAAGTTCTAATTTTCTTCATGTAGGCGTACACAACTACCTACTTCCCTCTGATCATTGATATCACTAAACTTCATATATGTTTAGTTGTGTTGTCTTTTTGTTTTTATTCATCTCAAAGTATTTTCTGGTTTCCCCTGTGATTCCTTTCTTGATCCATTATTTATTTAGGATTGTGTTTAAAGTTCACATATTTGAAAATTTCCCAAATTTCCTTTGGTCACCGATTTCTGTTTTTAGCATTGTAGTCAAAGAAGATACTTTATGTGATTTCAACACTTATTTAAGTGTATTGAATCCTATTTAGGGCATAATATGTGGTCTAATATGGAGAACGTTCAGTGTGTACTTGAGAAAAATGTGTTTTCTACTCTTGATGGAATATTCTATTAGTTGTTTCTTAGGTCTAAGTGGTTTATGGTGTTTTCAAAACTACTGTTTACTTGTCTTTATTCTTTCTAGATGTTTCATCCATTATTATTTATTCATTATTTATTGTTTATTTATTTATTATTTATTTTTTTTAGAGAGAGATAGCATGAGCAGGGGAGAGGAGCAGTGGAGAGACAGAGAGAGACAGAGCGAGAGAAAGAGAGAGAATCCTAAGCAGCCTGCATTCTCAGAGTGAGGCTGACATGGGGTTCAATCCCATGAGTCAGTCACTCAACAGACTGAGCCACCCAGGCACCCCCATCCATTATTTACATTGGGCAGTTAAACACTTCCACTAATGTTGTTGAATTGTCTTTTTTTTCCCTTCAGTTATGTCAGCTTTTACTTCATCTTGAAGCTCTTTTAAGATTGTATATGTTTATAATTATTACAGCTTCTTAAAGGATTGACCCTCTTTCCATTATGAAGTGTCCTTTATCTCTAGTAATTTTGTCTTAAAGTCATCATATGTGGTACTGTGCAGAAATATTCCTTTATAATTTTATCACAAAAACTTTCTCAGTAAAAAACCAAAAAAGTATATATTTTATTTACAGTTCTTCTGTATAATTTTTATTTGGTTACTCTTTTTGGATAAATTTATATCATTCATATATATTATAGTTATTTGACTGGCAGTATCTTCTATCATATTTTTACTTTTACAACTTTCATTTCTTTTGTTTTGCATATTTTTATTATGAATTTACTTTTTTGTCTCATTTTATTCTGTAATGGGGTTTTAGGATATAAATATCTTTGTAATGGTTATTAAATATTAGCATGAGATATTCTACAAGTATTTAAATCTTATATTTATATCTGTAAAATATATCAAAATATTTTTTTAAGTTTTTTAAATGTTTATTTATTTTTGAGAAAGAGGGACACACACACACAGCAGAGAGTGAGTGGGGAAGGGGCAGAGAGGGAGACACAGAATCCAAAGCAGGCTCCAGGCTCCAGGCTCTGAACTGTCAGCACAGAACTCGGCATGGGGCTCGAACCCATGAACTTTGAGATCATGACCTGAGAGCTGAAGTCAGATGCTTAAAGTCAGTCACCTGAGCACCCCAATCTATCAAAATATTTGTTTTTAATTTTTTTAATGTTTATTTATTTTTGAGACAGAGAGAGACAGAGCATGAGCAGGGGAGGGGCAGAGAGAGAGGGAGACACAGAATCTGACGCAGGCTCCAGGCTCTGAGCTGTCAGCACAGAGCCTGACATGGGGCTTGAACTCACGAACTGTGAGATCATGACCTGAACCAAAGTCGGACACTTAACCGACTGAGCCACCCAGGTGTTCCTCTATCAAAATATTAAAAAAAATTTTTTTAAATATTTATTTATTTTTGACAGAGAGAGAGAAAGAGAGAGAGAGAGAGAGAGAGAGAGAGAGACAGAGCATGAGTGGGGGAGGGGCAGAGAGAGAGGGAGACAGAGAATCCAAAGCAGGCTCCAGGCTCTGAGCCATCAGCCCAGAGCCCGACGCTTGAACCCACAGACTGCGAGATCATGACCTGAGCCTAAGTCGGACGTTCAACCGACTGAGCCACCCAGGCGTCCCCCTCTATCAAAATATTTTAATGCCACTAGAGTAAACATTGTATTTTCTATTTCATAATTTACATATAGTGAAATGCTCAAGCTTCAATTTATAATTTAATGTATTTTGATAAATGTATACATGACAAATGTAGAACCACTGACCTTTTCTGGGTAAAAAAAAAAAAAAAAAGAAAGTTTCTCACCAACCATAGGCAACCACTATTTTGATATCACAATAGTTTAGCTTTGTTTTTTTTGTTTGAATCTCATAATAATGGAAATATAAAATACCCATTTTGTTGTCTTTGATTATTTTTGTTCAATGTACTTTTGAGTTTCACTGATGTTATTTTGTGTATTAGTTCATCCTTTTTTTTTCCTACTTAGCATTATACGGCTGCATGACTACACTGTATTTTTTGAAATGTAATTTTCTAGTGATGGACACTTAGGTTGTTTCCAATTTCTGCTCTTAGGAGTAAAACTATCACCACAAATAATCTTGGATAATCTTTTTGTGGACCTACACTTTCATTTATCATGGGTTAAAGTTTAGAACTGGTGTTGCTGCATTATAGAGTAGACAATTTTAACTTTATAAGAAACTGTCAAATAATATCCTCTTACCTTTGAGAATTTTTAAACATTTGAGAGTTTGTAAAATAAAATACAAAATTTCTCCTTTGTCTCTACATTCCCTCTTTCCAAAGTTAACCAGTCTAATTGTTTCTTGACATGTACATTTTATATGAATTGACAAATACCTATCAACCTGTACATCTCTTTAGAAAACAAGTGATGACAAAACTTACCTACAAATTTTTGTCTTACTATTCTTCACTGAATAGTGTACCTTAAAGTAGTTTCTATACCATCATATATGTATCTGTTTGCTGTTTGCTTTTATTAGTTTTATTTCCAGCTGTACTGAGATAGAATTGGCATATAACATTGTATAAGTGTATCATGTACCATGTAATTATTTGATACAGGTATATATTGTGAGGTGCTTATTACTGCAGTAAGATAATTGAACACATCCTTTGTTATTGTTATGGCAAGAACATTTAGAATCTCTCATTGCAACTTAGTTATCTAAAATCACCATGCTGTATATTTTATCCCCAAAACTTATTCTTCTTATAACTGGAAGTTTGTTCCCTTTGACTCAACATCTCATTCTCCCCACTTTCCAGCCCCTGGCAAACACCACCGTTCTATGCTCTGCTTCTAGGAATTTGGCTTTTTAGGTACTAAATATAAGTGAGATCATATGATTTTTTCTTTCTTTCTCTGTCTTATTTCACTCAGCATAATGTCCTTTAGGTCCATTCATGTAGTTTCACATGACAGGATTTTCTTTTTTATGGTGGAACAAAATCCCATTGTGTTTATATGTGTGTGTGTGTGTGTGTGGTGTGTGTGTGTTTGTACATATATCTGTACATGAGCACAAGTTGATAATGCTGCAGTGAACATGAGGGTGCTGAAATTTGAGATAGTAATTTCATTTCCCTTAGATATATACCCAGAAATGGAATTGCTACATCACATGGAAGTTTTGTTTTTCATTTCTTGAGGAACCTTGGGATTGTTTTCTGAAATAGCTATAAAAATTTATATTTACACCAGCAGCGCATGAGGATTTCCCTCATCTTTACATTTGATACCTTTTGTCTTTTTGAAAATAACCATTGCAACAGGTATGAGGTGATATCTCATGGTGGTTTTGATTTGTATTTCCCTGATGATTAGTGATGTTGAATACCTTGTCATGTCCTTGTCCATTTGTATGTCTTCTTTGGAAAAATATCTACTCAGGCCCTTTGCCATTTTAAAATTGGATTATTTGTTTTTGTGCTATTGAGTTGTGTGAGTTCCTTATATATTTTGGATATTAATGATTTGCCAGAGAGATGTTTTGCAAATATTTTCTGTCATTCTGTAGGTTGCCTTTTCATTATGTTGATTGTTTCTTTTGCTATTCAGAAGCTTTTTAGCTTGATGCAATCCATCTTAATTGATTTTAGTTTTAGTTGGTTTTGTTTTTGATTATTAGTGTCGTATTGAAATAATCCATATGTCATGGCATTTTTTCCCTATGTTTTCTTTTAGTAGGTTAGTGGCTTCAGATGTTACATTTAAGTGTTTAATCCATTCCAAGTTAATTTTTGTGAATGGTGTAAGATAGGGATCTAGTTTCATTCCTTTGCATGTGAATATCTAGTTTTCCCAACAACATTTATTTATTTTTTTTAAAGTGCTAAATATTGTTTGATTTATTTTTATTATTTTTAAGCATAACATTATTTTCATTTTATTTACAATTTTATATTAGTTTCAGGTATACAATATGGTGACTTGATAATTCCATATATCAACTGGTGCTCATCATCAGGACAAGTGTACTCCTTAAATCTCCATCACCTATTTAACCCAATTTCCCATCCCCCTATCTTCTCTGGTAACCGGTTTGTTCTTTATAATTAAGAGTCTGTTTCTTGGTTTTTCTTCTGTCTCTCTCTCTCTCTCTCTCTCACTTTTTCCCTTTGCTTATTTGTTTTGTTCCTTAAATTCCACAAATGAGGGAAATTATATGGTATTTGTCTTTGTCTGACTTCTTTCTCTTAACATTATACTTTTTAGCTCCACATCCATGTCATTGCAAATGCAAGATTTCATTATTTTTTGTGGCTGAATAGTATTCCTATATATGTCACATCTTCTTTATCCATTCATCAATCCATGGGCACTTGGACTGTTTCCATATCTTGACATTGTGACTAATGCTGCTATAAACATAGGGGTGTATGTATCCCTCAAAATTCACTGTTTATGTATTCTTTGGGTATTTTCCCCATAGTGCAGTTGCTGGACTGTATACTGTTTTCCACAGTGGCTACATTCCCACCAACAGTGCACCAGTGTTTGTTTTTCTCCACGTTCCCACCAACACCCATTGTTTCTTGTGTTTTTGATTTCAGCCGTTCTGACAGGTGTGAGATGATATCTCATTGTAGTTTTTATTTGCATTTCCCTGATGATGAGTCTGTTTTTTCATGTATTTGTTAGCCATCTGTGTCTTCTTTGGAGAAATGTCTATTCATGTCTTCTGTCCATATTTTGACTGGATTATTTGCTTTTTTGGGTGTTGAGTTTCATTAGATCTTTATATATTTTGGTTGCTTTATATATTTTTGGGTGTTGAGTTTCATTAGATCTTTATATATTTTGGTTGCTAACCCTTTTTCATAAATGTCATTTGCAAATATCTTCTCCCATTCTTTAGGCTACCTTTTAGTTTTGTTGATTGTTTCCTTTGCTGTGCAGAAGATTTTTGTCTTGGTGTAGTCCCAATAGTTTGTTTTTGCTTTTATTTCCCTTGCCTTGGGAGAAACATCTAGAAAAAAGTTGATACAGCTGATGTCAAAGAAGGTACTGCCTGTGTTTTTGGTGCAATTGTAAAAGGGATTATTTTCTTAATTATTCTCTTTCTGCTTAATTATTGATGTATAGAAATGCAACAGATGTCTGTACATTGATTTTGTACATCCATTTTGATTTTTTCCTGCAACTTTATTGAATTGCTGTGGCTAGGACTTCAGTATTGTGTTGAATAAAAGTGGTGATAGTGGACATCTTTGTCTTACTCCTGACCTTAGGGGAAAAGTTCTCAGTTTTTCCCCATTGAGGATGATGTTCACTGTGGATTTTTCGTATGTGGCCTTTATTTATGTTGAGGTATGTTTCCTCTAAACCTACTTTATTGAGAGCTTTTATCATGAATGGATCCTGTACTTTGTCAAATGCTTTTTCTGTATGTATTGAAATGATCATGTGGTTTTTATCCTTTTTCTTATTGATGTGATGTATCACGGTTGATTGATTTGAGAATATTGAACCACCCTTGCAATGCAGGAATAAATCCCACTTGATTGTGGTGAATGATTTTTAAAAAATCGTTTAAAAATATACAGTTGGATTTCATTTGCTAATATTTTATTGATGATTTTTGCATCTTTATTCATCAGGGATATGATGTAGTTCTCTTTTTTAGTGGTATCTTTGTCTGGTCTTGGTATCAGGATAATACTGGCCTCATAGAATGAATTTAGAAGTGTTCTTTCCTTTTCTATTGTTTATAATAGTTTAAGAATAGGTATTAGCTGTTCTTTAAATGTTTGGTAGAATTTGCCTGTGAAGCTGTCTGTTCCTGGACTTTTGTTGTTGGTAGTTTTTTTGATACTGATTCAATTTCTTTGCTGGTAATGGGTCTGTTTAAATTTTCTATTTTCTTCCTGTCTCAGTTTAGGTAGTTTATTTCTAAGAATTTATCTATTTCTTCTAGGTTGTCCAATTTGTTGGTATACATATTTTCATAATATTTTATTATAATTTCTAATATTTTTATAGTGTTGGTTGTTATTTCTCCTCCTTAATTTGTGATTTTATTACTTAAGTCTTTTCTTTTTGCTAAGTCTGGCTAGAAGTTTATCACTTTTACTAATTTTTGTAAGGAATCAGCTCCTGGTTTCATTGATTTGTTCTATTGTTTTCTTAGTATCTGTATTACTTATTTCCTCTCTAATCTTCATGATTTCCTGCCATTTGCTGGTTTTAAGTTTTATTGTTCTTTTTCTAGCTCCTTTAGGTGTAAAATTAGGTTGTTTACCATATATTTTACTTGCTTCTTAGGATAGACCTGTATTGCTATAAACTTTCCTCTTAGAACTGCTTTTGCTGCATCTCAATGGTTGTGGACTGTTGTGTTTTCATTTTCATTTGTTTCCATGTACTTTTTAATTTCTTTTATTTCCTGGTTGACGTATTCATTGTTCAGTAGCATGTTTTTTAACCTCCATGTATTTATGGTCTTCCCAGATTTTTTCTTGTGGGTGACTTTTAGTTTCATACTGTTGTGGTCAGAAAAGATGCATAGTATTATTTCAGTCTTCTTGAATTTATTGAGGCTGGTTTTGTGAACTAATATGTGATATTTTCTGGAGAATGTTCCATGTGCACTTGAAAAGAATGTGTATTCTGCAGTTTTAGGATGGAATGTTCTGAATATATCTGTTAAAACCCATCTGTTCCAGTGTGTCATTCAAAGTCATTGTTTTCTTGCTGATTTTCTGTTGAGATGATCTGTCCATTGATGTAAGTAGAGTGTTAATGTGCCCTAGTGTTATTGTGTTATTATTAATTCCTTTATATTGGTTATTTTATGTAATTGAGTACTTCTGCATTGCGTACATAGATATTTACAATTATTATATCTTGTTGGATTGTCACCTTTAGTATTATATAGTGTCTTCTTTGTCTCTTTGTTTAAAGGTCTATTTTGGTGAAATAAGTATTGCTACTCCAGCTTTGTTTTGACATCCGTTTGAATGATAAATGTTTCTCCATCATCTAACTTTCAATCTGCAGATATCTTTAGGTCTAAAATGAATCTTTCATAGGCAGAATATAAATGGGTCTTATTTTTTTCACCTTTTTTTTGATTGGAGTGTTTATTCCATTTACATTCAAAGTAATTATTGATAGATATGTATTTATTGCCATTCTGTCACTCTCGTTTTTTGTTTTTGAAGATTTACTCTGTTTCTTTCTTGTCTTTTTCTCTTTCACGTTTTGGTGATTTTCTTTAGTGATTTATTTGGATTTCTTTATCTTTATTCTTTGCCTTTTTATTATTGGTTTTGGATATGTGGTTACATTGGGCTTGTAAATAACCTTTACTCTTTTTTTCTAAGCTTATTTAATAATTTTGAATAAGTGAGAGAGAGAGAGAGAGAGAGGAAGAGAGAATCCCAACCAGGTTCCATGCTGTGAGCATAGAGCCTGATGCAAGGCTTAATCCCGTGACCTCAGGATCATGACCAAAGCTGAAATCAAGAGTTGGACCCTCAACCTACTGAGTAACCCAGATGCTCCTAGGTTTTTATATAACCTTTTTTTGCATATAGCGGTCTATATGAAGTTGATGGTCTTTTCAGTTTGAACCCATTCTTTTTTCCTCTCCTCCCCACATTTTAGGTATGTGGTGTCATATTTTATATCCTTTGTGTGCGTGTGTGTGAGTTCCTTGACCGATTTTTTTACAGAAATATTCATTATTCCTGCCTTTGCTTTCCTCCTTTATACTTTTGGTCTTTGCTTTCCACTAAAAGAGTCTCCTTTGATATATCTTGCAGGGCTGGTTTAGTGGTCATGAACTGCTTTAGTTTTTGTTTGTTTGGGAAGCTCTTTATCTCTCCTTGTATTCTGAATGACAGCCTTGCTGGATAGGGTATTCTTGGCTGCATATTTTTCCCATTCAGCATGTTGAATATATCATGCCACTCCCTTCTGGCTTGCAACATTTGTATTTAAAGTTCTGCTGGTCTTAGGGGTTTGCTCTTGGAGGTTAAGGACTTCTTTTGTTTTGCTGCTCTTAAGATTTTTTTCTGTATCACTGTATTTTGCAAGTTTAATTACATTTTGTCTTGGTGTGTGTCTGCTTTTGTTGATCTTGACAGGAGTTCTCTGTGCCTCCTGAATCTGATTATCTGTTTCCTTTCCAAGATTAGGGAAGTTTTCTGCTATTATTTCCTCAAATAAATTTTCTGACCCCTTTTCTTTCTTTTTCTGGGACACTTATGATACAGATATTACTATGTTTGATGGAGTCACTGAGTTTCCTAGATCTATTCTCCTAAAACTGATTGTTTGCTGCCTATTTTATACTTCTTTTATTCCTTTCTTCTTCTCTTGCTGTTTTCCTTTATGCATTGGTAATTTTCCATAGTGGTGTACTCTGATTCCCTTCTTTTTCTCTTGTGTATCTACTATAGGTTTTTGCTTTGTGGTTACCTTAAGGCTTACATAAAACATTTTAGAGTATAGTAGTATACATACATGTATATATATATATATATACACATACATACATATATATATACACATACATATATACATATATGTATATATACATACATACATATATATGTATATATATACATATATAGTAGTATAGTATAGTATAGTATAGTATACTACTATAGTATAATAGTATACATACATATATATGTTTCTCTCTCAAAATAAATAAATAAACTTTAAAATATTAAAATATACATATATATACACACATACATATGTGTGTATACATATATATATGTATACGTATATATATACATACATATATACGTATATATGTATGTATACGTACGTATACACATATATACGTACGTATACGTATATATGTATGTATACGTACGTGTATACATATATACGTACGTATACATACACATATATACGTACGTATACATATGTATACGTACGTATATATGTATACACACGTATGTGTGTATATATATATGTATATTTTAATATTTTAAAGTTTATTTATTTATTTTGAGAGAGAAACAGAGATAGCTATGAGAGTGGGGAGGGACAGAGAGAGGGACACACAGAATCCCAAGCAGGCTCCACCCTGTCAGCACTGAGCCTGATGTGGGCTCAAACTCACAAAACCATGAGATCATGACCTGAGCTGAAACCAAGAGTTGGACACCTAACTGACTGAGCCACCCAGGCACCCTGCTATCGTAGTATATTTTAAGTTAATTAACAACTTCAATTACATACAAAAACTCTACCCTTTTATGGCTTCCTTTTTATGTTTCTGATGTCACAATTTACATCTTTTTATATTGTGTATCCATTAGTAAGTTATTACTGCTATAGCTATTTTTAATACTTCTTTAATCTTTATATTTGAGTTAAGCAATTAGCATACCACTATACTATACTATCGGAGTATCCTGAATTTGACTATGTAATTATTTTTACCAATGTATTTTATTTTTTCAAATGTTTTCATGTTACTGATTAAAGTCTTTTCATTTTAGCTTTCAGAACTCCTTTCAGAATATCTTGTAAGGCAGGTCTGGTGGTGGTGAACTCCCTCACCTTATGTTTGGGAAACACTTAACCCTCTCTTTCATTTTAGGACACCTTCTCCAGCAAACCTGCTGGGGTCCTCTGCAGAGGAGGCCACTGGGAAATGTGATCGCTTTTTCTGTATATTGATACTGATATTGGTAGCTTCTGCCCTTCTTCCTTGTTTGAAACCCTCTCCATAAGTCTTGGCTTTGCCAGTCTCTGAGTGGGGTGAAACCAAAGTAGATCTTTTGTACAGTGCACCAGAAGGGTAGGGGAGCTGGTCTCCTACCCTGTCCTCCATTTCCCAGTGCGGGGAACTATTTCAAGCTGGAGCATTCCCTCTTGGTGCTAAGCAATGTTGGCCTGGTGGATGGGATGATGCAGTCAAAATAAAGCTGTTTTCCTTCCCTTTTTGTGAGATTATTCACAGGTGTCTTTTTGTTTTTTTGTTCTACTGTGTTGCTAAAGTTTGTTGAATGGATTCCTGAGCTCTCCCAGAACTATTTTTGTTTGTTCATAACCATCTAACTGTTGAACTTTGTTGTACAATGGAGGCTGGGTCTCCTACTCCATTGTTTTGGTGATGTCACTCTGAACAGTCTTTCAGTGTTTGCTTTTAATAGCTGGATGCTATTTGGAATGCCTTCTTGTGAGAGTTAACCCAGTTGAAGTACCAGAGAAAACATCCAAATATATTCTACTGTGGGTTTTGGTTAATATTTGAACTATAGTTGCTTTTGCAAGGATAACACTTTTACAGCATAGTTTTACATATTATTGTCCTTATTTAAATAAATTTATATTAACTGCCCACTGAAATTTTTGTTTTCTTTTTCAAAGACAATGCCACATCACAAGCTTTGGTTCTATTTGGTGCCCCTAAGGAAGCCATTGAGATTTTTCATGAAAATAAAATGACAAATACTGAAGGTAAGGACAAAAAATAAGTTATATAATAATCCATGTAAGCTGTATTTTCTCATTAGTTTGTGATGTCCATATTATATTTTTATTAAGAAATACATCCTAAATATCAGTACTATTTAGCATAATGATATATAATATTAAGAACACAATATTATTACCTATTTTATTAATAATATTATATTACAGTTGGTTATAAGAATTGTTTATAATTTCAGAAATGTTGAATTTTTAAAATGAACATTTTCTTTATTGCTTATGCCAAGACTAGCAGGTGCTAGAGCCTTTCCAGTTCATTGAGGATATGTTTCTTAGAAGAAAAAGAAGCAGGACTCATGTTTTTGTGGTGTGAAATCCAGAATTAAGAGTCCATAAAATATTAGCTCTTGAAGGTGTTTCTGATATTGTATGTGGAAAGAGGTAGAAAGAGATGACAAAATGCATACATTTCATGTATGAGGGTTCGTACTTCAGATTATTTTGGAGGAGAACTCTATATTAATAAAAAATGTTTACTCTTGATTTTGATAAACTTCTGCTCTGGAGATTTTCAGTTTGACAAGATAAAACTGGGATAAGGTGGCATTCTGATTCTTTACCTATTTTTCTCTAGTAGAAATGTTGAAGAGAGTTTTAATCTCCAGACTTAGGGTTTATTGTTACAGTTTGGGACAACCTTTGTAAAATACCAATGATTGGTTTATGAAACAGTTAATTCAAGACACTGAAATATACGTGTGCTATTAGGATATAGAGGTATTTCAGAAAATACCCTTATCTGAAATGTATAATCTTGCAGGCCAGGTAAAATATAATTGTCAAGCAATTAGTACAACACAGCAGAAAAGAATGGCTGTATAGAGTAATAGCAGAGGTGGCACAAGGTAATTAAAGGTTCTGCACCCAATTCCAGTGTGTGAGTGTAGGGTTTCCGGACTACCAGCAATTCTTGGACACCATCTAGGATCCTAAAAGGCAACTCAATTCTGACACCATCTCCCTAGAACTAGAGTCAGATCCCACAGGTTAAGAGTTTAGTTGTCCAAAATTGCCCTTCCCCCCACCACAGAGGCCAATCCAAAGCCCAGATATCACCTACGCTTCTGACCAACTACTATAGACTGGCAGTTCCGGTGAACCCCCCTCCTTGAGTTTGCTAGAATGACCCACAGAACTCAGAGAAACATTTTCCTTACTGGGTTATGGGTTTATTGTAAGAGGATATAACGCAGGAGCAGCCAGGTGGAAGAGAGGTATAGAGTAAAGTAGGGCAGATGGTGCCGATCTTCCGTGCCCTCTTTGAGTTTGCACTCTCCTCAAATCTTCATGTGTTCATCAGCCTGGAAGCGTTCCAATCCCTCTCCTTTTGGGTTTTTATGAAGGCTTCTTTACCTAGGTATGGCTGATTAAATCATTGGCCATTGGCAATTGATTCCCTCCAGCCCCTCTCCCTTTCCTGGAGGTCTGGAACGGGAGTGAAAGTTGTAATTCTCTGATCATGCTCCAACTTTCCAATCATATTATCTCCCATTCTCTTGCTTGTCTTTTCATTTATTGTAATTTTTTTTTTTTTTTAGGAGCTGAATGTTTTGTTTGGTGAAGTCTAATTTATTTTTTCTTTAATGTTTCTCTCTCTCCATCCTTCCTTCTTTCCTTTCTGCCTCCTGCCTGCTTGCACTTTAAATATATTTTTCTATTATATTCTGGCCTGCATTTTTTTCTTATTAGAAATGTAGCTCTTATTCATATCCTATTACCTTCATAGTCATGTTTTCTGGCTATTTTAAAGACTATTTATTTATTATTGTTTTTCAGCAATTTGACTATGATATTCCCAGATGTAGTTTGTTCTCTTTATATTTTAGTTGTTTGGGATTTGCTGAGATTCTTAGATGTATAAGTCAGTGTTTTTTCATCAAATTTTGAAATAATGTGGCCGTTATTCCACAAATATTTTTCATTCCAAATTTCTTTTTTTTTTTTTCAAGAACCTCAACTTCACATGTTAGATTGTTTGATTTTTGTCCCACAGTTCTGTTCTTTTCATTTTCCTTTCTGTTCTTTAGAGTAGATATTTTCTATTGATTTGTGTACACATTCACTGAGTCCTTACCATATTCAATTTGTTGCTAAGTCCAACCAATATATTTTTTAATTTAAATTTTCATACTTTTCAGTTATAGAATTTCCATTTGTTTTTTTTTCATAGTTTTTATTTTTATGTTTATGTTGACGCTAAATATGTGTTCAGTTGTAAAGACCAGATTTTCCTTTAATTACTTGAACATATTTTTTTCTTTACCTTTTAGAACGTATTTATAATTTACTTTAAAATCTTTGCTATGTACAACTTCTGGGCTATCTTGGGTTCAGTTTCTACTGATTTTTTTTCTAGACTTTTAAAACACATTCTTCTGTTTCTTTGTATGATTTAATAATGGATATTTGTGTAGTACATTGTGAAGATTCTGGATTCTGTTATTTTTTTCTGAAGAGAATTGATTCTTTTTCTAGTAGTCAGCTCAGTTAATCATTTGATTAACTTAAAAGTGGTATATGCTTGGGAATGTCTGTGGCTCAGTCAGTTAAGCACCAATTTTTGATATCTGCTTAGGTCATGATCCCACGGTTCATGGGATTGAGCCCCACACTGGGCTCTGTGCTGACAGTGTGGACCCTGCTTGGGATTCTCTCTCTCCCTCTCTCTCTCTCTGTCCTTCCTCTGCCTGCTATGTCTCTCTCTTTCCCTGTGTCTCTCACAATGAATAAATATACATTTAAAAAAAGTGGTATATGCTTGGTTTTCTGCAAAAAATATTCAGGGAATTTCACTCTACACACACACACACACACACACACACACACACACACACACAGAGTCTAGCCCTTATCTACAGATTCAGAGAGCACTCTCACATGGATTTTTTGGGGTCCTTCTCTGCATGACTGTGTCTTTTTCAGTTTCCTGCCCTGAAGATTCTGTCTCCACTACCTATGATACTAATCTTTGCCCCTTATCTCAACAGGATTTCCATGTTCTTTTCTTCCCCCAGATCTCTATATTGCAATTGAAGAATTGTCCCTTGGCAGAGAGCATGATTATTGTGGGACTCAACCTTATGAATTTTCCTTTCTCAGGAGTCAAAGGCTGGAATTCCTATTTTCCAATGTCTGAAAATAGTTGTCTTGCGTTTTTTTTTTTTTTTTCATAGTTGGAAGACTAAATCTATATCAGTTACTCCTTCACAGATAGTAGTAGAAATATTGATTGGTGGGATTGTTGTATGAAGATTTCTTAGAGAGGAGAGAACAGAAGCCAGGTTACAGCATGATAACATTTTTCAAAAAGTGATTTATTCTTTCACTTATTTATTCAATAGCTTTTAAGCCACTAAATATAATTTCTCTCCATAAAGAATGCAAAGCTTCATGGGAAGATAGATGGGAAGCAGATAGATGTGACACAGTTAGAATGCAATGTGTTAAGTTCTAATAAAGAAATAGAAATTATACAGGTAGATCCAAATGTCTGAAAGATTCAAGAATTCCTCACAGGGAAAGGGCCATGTAAGAAGGCTGTTAATATTTGCATAGAAATTGCAATTTAAAGAAGAGAACAGGAAGTGAGGGTATTGTGACTGTTGGTATAGAATGCTCATTTGAAAAAATTGCTAGTCAAAGCAAGATTTAGTATAAGATAATAGCTATAGGAAGTAGTCAGACACAGAAATAGACCTGTGATTACTTAAGGGAAGCAAAACTAAATATACTGAAATTGCAGAGTTTTAAAAGACTGAAGGGACTGGTGATAAGTGAACACTGAACAGGGCCATTTATATGTTAAAAGTGGTTCGGGGTTGCTGGGTGGCTCAGTCTGTTAAGCGTCCGACTTCGGCTCCAGTCATGATCTCACAGTTTGTGAGTTCGAGCCCTGCATTGGGCTCTGTGCTGACAGTCAGAGCCTGGAGCCTGTTTCAGGTTCTGTGTCTCCCTGTCTCTCGGCCCCTCCCATACTCATGCTCTGTCTCTCTCTGTCTCTCAATAATAAATAAATGTTAAAAAAAAAATAGAAAGTGGTTAGAGTAGATGCAGTCTTTAGTCATCTCCAACTCTGAGAGTCTATGCATACTATTTTATATATTCAGTGATAAATGTCTTCTACATTGTAAGGTTCAATAAAAAGAAAGTAATTCTAAAGTCAGAGAAAGGTTCCCTGTACCCCGATTCCTCCAGTATGTAACAAAAACTAAAGGGAACTTTGTGTCTATAAAAAAAAAAAAAAATTAAAGGTACTTTCTGTTAATCACACAGAGGCTTTCCAAGGAGGAGAAGTTATTTCTAAACTTGAGAACACTGACTTTTTCTACATCTGGGAAAGAAAAGATGTTAAAAGGGATAACAGAATGTGAAAAGCAAATCTGTGTTTCGATGAGTTTTCTCCTGAGTGCTGAGTTCAGATAAAGGGACAATACAGTAATTCGGGTAATGGACATAAAGGAACCACATATTAAAAGCAGGAGAGAAGGGAGGGTGGGTTGGGTGAATAAATTATGAAAGGATTACATTCACTGCAAAGAGAGTTGGCAGTTTATGAACACTGCATTTTATTTCATTTGCCCATAAAATCAACCAGTCTGTATTTTTTTAAATGGGAGTTTCATGTTATAGAGCCAACAAACCTCAACTGTAGCCTAGATCCAGGAAGATCTTGCTTACCTCTTAGGCATTGGTTCTGAGTAAGGGAATTAAAGTTGGGCAGATGTTTAGAGAGGTTATAAGTCTTGCCTGAGCTTGTCTTTAAACACTCACTCTGACAATTTGTGCACAGGCTTTGCGAGGAGTTCTATCAGTATGTTTGACTAAAATCATTAATTAGCTGTATCATGGAATTTAAGGTGAAAAAGATTTTGTACAACACCCTACCAACCCATTCATTTATTAAGTCAGAAATCTGAGGTTAGAGACTGGATAGCTTTAACTTAAGCACAGTTGGTTATCATTCCAGTCAAAAAAAGAATGAACATGGACACCTAGTGTAGTGATCTAGGGTGACTCTAAATTGAAAAGAAATGTAAAGGAAAGTTGTAACTTGTATTATGCCTGTACTAGAATAAAAACAGTGATAATAACTCCTGGATTCTGGGTTTACATTGCGCTACTCAAGATGCCATGTCTTTTACAGACTTTTATTGCAAATTTTAACTTCGTAGTATTTCTTCACTTTACTGTATGCAAAATGTTAATCCCAAACCATAGGGGTGTAATGGAAATTAATTAGTATTCACATAATAGGATGAGAGTGGTACATACAAAAAAATGTTAAATGAGTCATCGCTATCCTTGTTTTCTCCACATTTAATGAAGCAAAACAAATGTTTTGAGTCTAAGGACAACTGCCTGGTTGTTAAATGTGTATTAAAACTTTATTTCTAGAGGGAAGGGCAACATGCCCTTATCAAGATATTTGGATAGGAGATCAATATGTAATTTTCACCAGCTTGTTCTTTAGCCCTATGACTGTTACAGAGATGAAAATATATATCTGTGTATGAACTATAGATGAGAGATGGAATATAACACACGAAATGTTCATAGCAAGTATATGTGTTGAGTATAGTCAAAGCAAACTAAGCTACATTGGAATATCAGCACTGATACCTTGAAGGAACAAGCAAAACTCAAAAATGAGTGATACGTGAAACATTTGAGATGCCCTGAAATATATTTTTAGGACTGCTTCGCTTTTTTTGCCACCTTTGTAAAAATATAAGAACAACCTTAAAGTATGGCTTATACTCCAAAGCCCAGGAGATATAGTTCAAATTTCAGTTCTCCCACCTACCAGTTCTGTGGAAATGGACACATTATATAATTTCACTAAGCCTTTGTTTCCTCACCTATGAAATCGAGATAATCCATTTCATAAGATTGTGGTGAAGATTAAATAAAATATGGAATCAAAAGTACTTAGCATAGTTCCATGTTTGGCACATATTTTTAGTTCTCAAAAAGTGTTAGTGTGCATATATGTGTGTATACGTATACACGTATATGTGTTTATACATATATGTAACATATGGGATAGTGTAAACATTTGTAAATGAAACAGGTATGCTGTTTTCACGGACATTATGTTTTTGGAGGAGATGTTATTTAAAAGATATTTAAAACATTGCTGTTTAAATGAAGATATTTACTCTCTGAGTTGGCATGGAAACAAAAAGCACAGTCTGGAGGCAACGGCATAACTTCTGTGTTCTTCAAGGTCAGCCGAAATGAGGACATCACACTGTTCTCACTGAGGCACCGAGCCTATTTTGTGTCTTGCATTTAAGATCAGTGACTGCGACTATCATCCAGCCCAATAGAGTCCTTAGAGGCAAAAGGACTGCAAGTAAGCACTTTGGTGGAGTTTCATGGACAACTTTGCTGTGCTTCTGCAACCTTCAGTCGACTTGGGACATGCCAGGATTAGAATCACTGAGGCACATCCGACTGAGTGGATTTTATGATGAGTACAACTTGAATGCTATAGTGGGAACATCAATCACTCTTTGCATGAGACTCCAATTTTCAGAAATGGAAGGTAGAAAATGAGGTTATTATAAGGATGAAGGGGACCTGCTTTTATTTTTTTTCAGCAAGAGAAACTCATGCTGGATTTAAAGAACTTCTTCAATGCATGAATGGTTGGATATTATTTACACTGGGAGATGTGGACTCTCTTTGAAGGGAGAATTTGAAATATATTTCAAAGGCATTTTTTAAGTGATTCAGGAACTATTTAGAAACTACTGGATTAACTGGTTTTTTGCCTTTTTTCTTTAGTGTTTTTTTTAATGTTTAGTTCATGATGTTATAGAATACTTTATATAATTACATATAATTAATATCACCTAATATCATACCATTCTATAATTTTCTGAACTCTTTGTCAATGTGTTTATTAAGAAATTTAAAAAGTGTTAGTATTAATAAAGCAGAATATTTTTTGCATATTCTGAATATCACAGTTTACTATTTTGTATGTAACTATTAACTAATTTCTGTCTGCTTTATCTTTAAGGGGTGAATGAAGGCATTTACTTTAGTTACCCATGTCGCCGTCAAAGCTGTGCTTTAGTAAACATCCCAGCACCATGTGTCAACAAAATGATTTCACACATTGAAAATGTGGAATCTAAAATACAAGAGCATTTGAAACGGGTAAGATTTAAAATGCTAACATTTTTTGGAAGCTTGATAGAACCTGTAAGGGCTGTTACTCATCCCAGGGAGTTATTTTTTTTAATGATACTTGGAATATTTTATAGAATCTTTGCTTAGTTGTATAATTTACTAATCTAGACATGTTTTTGATAGTCTCACTTCAGAAGGGTGAAACGACCTTATTAAATAGATTTTTTTTTCCCCTACCTGTTTGTTCGTTATCCGGAGGCAATCATGCTAAGTAGTAATTTCCATAAGCCAACTTGACTAGTAAATTAAATAGTATTTACATCATTTTTAGGGACACTAAACTGATTAGATGATTAGATGAGTAAATTGGTGTGTGAAAGGACGGCGTGCCCTTCTTAATGAGTTATTTTGTTCTAAAGAAATACTTAATAGGTCTGTTGAAAGAGAATGTAATGATTCTGTCTTTTTAACCTGTTTGCCTTTATTATTCTGAAGGGAGTTCAATTCTGAAAACACTGTAACTTCTGGTTATTTTCAAAAGATGACAAGAATGATAAAAACCTTCCCATACCTTTCATTAAGATTATTCTGTGCAAACACTGCACAAATAGATTGTGCAAACAAGGGGATAGGTTTGTGCTGTATCTCTTCCCTCACCACTGTTGTTGGATCTGGCTCTGAGAAAGTTCTGATGGACCAGTCTTCATGCTTGATGTAGGGTGTTGTCTTCTTCAAGAGGCATACGAGTGTAGTCCTTAAAATTGTCCTTCTCAACATTTTTACCACTTGAAAATATTTTATCCAATAAAAGTTGTCAGCTGATTGTACCCTTGGGAGGAGTTTAACATTATTCAGTTTTATTCATTCATTGCCTATAGTCCCAGGCACTGTCTTTACCTGTCTAGTTCTGGGGGAGCAACAGGGCTCACCCCTTTACCAGTTTCCAAGGGATTATGTGTGCAGAGGGCAAAATAACGCAGAGAAACAACTTGGTGATACCAGCTGGAACCTCCACCCCAAATTCCATTGCAATCCCCAACGTGAAGGGCAAAAAATAAGTCCTATTTTGAGTTGCAGATTATGTGATTCCTCTGGATTTGGGGGTTAGGAGTCAAAGCAGGTAACTGGTTAATTATGTCTCCACATTACCCAAACCTCGTGTTTTATTACTCCAATTGTTGGGGAAAAAAATGGCCTAATGATGAAGACAGGCTGGTTCATGAAGGATCTACCAGCCAGCAAAAGAGAAAGGGGTGTTTTGCCCAAATAAGTACATTTCTTCTGCTAAGGCCTGCAAATCTGAATGTATGGCCCAAGTAACATTCTTGACTTTGTTCAATTCACAGTGACATTTCTTCCCATTGAAATTGGGTTTTTCTTGGGACTGTAAGGAGTACATTTATGCTGGGATTGGGTTGGGGTCAAGGACAGAGAAAAAGAAAGTGATGCTCTCTCTAGGCCTGCAGTTCATCTTCTTTTAATTACACCATTTTCACATTTGTCTAACTTACCAATTGTGTTTCTCTATAAAGTGCTTGATTTTTAAAACAGCTTTATTGAGATAATTTAAATATCATAAAGTTTGTCATTTAAAGTGTACAATTCAGCATTTTTTAGTGTATTTGCAGAGTTGTGCAACCATTACCATAATCACAAAAGACCACGTATTGTATGATCCCGTTAATGTGGAATGTCCAAAATAGGCCAGTCTGTAGAGACAGCAGATTAGTTTTCTAGGGCTGGGGGCTACTGCTGATGGTTGTGGGGTTTCTTATGGAAACAGTGCTTGTTTGTTTTTAATCAGAATCATCTTAATCTTTTATTAGATAAAGCTCTATAAATAACTATAAAGCCATCATCTACTTTGGGTATGGACTACATTAAGTGAGTGAAAAGATCAATCTTTTTTTAAATTAAATTTTTTTTTTTTAATTTTGAGAGAAAGAAAGCAAGGAGGGAAGGGGCAGAGAGAGAAGAGAGACAGAATCCCATGCAGGCTCCGCCCTGTCAGTGTAGAGCCAAATGTGGGCTTGAACCCATGCACTGTGATATCATGACCTGAGCCAAAATCAAGAGCTGGACAGTCAATCGACTGAGCTACCCAGGTGCCCTAAGGTCAGTCTTCTTTGGATCAACCATTACAGTTTGTTTGCACACTGAATCGCAGTGGTTTCCATTATAGTCAGAATGAATGCTGTAGAGCCTGTGATTAGCAGAGATGAATCTGCCATAAGTCTGTCCATGCAGTCCTAATAGTTTAATTGCAATTCTGAATTTTGAAAAGGAAATTCTTCAAAGTAGAGTTACTGTGAACCTTTTCTCTATATTTTATTTTTGCAAAGAATGAGAAAACATGGCAATATGATAGAAGTAATTACCTGGATAACTTCCCATACAAGTACAAGATTTTGTTTTATTTTTTTTCCACTGTATTTTTCTAGATGACCTAGACTAGAGATAGCTTTATTTACTTTGGAGTCATTTCTACTGAACTGAAATTTTTTTTCTTCATTTGATCAATACAAATCATTAAAATGTTACCATGATTTGAAAGAATGGCATAGAAAGTATTTAGAAATCATTCTTTAAAATATAAAGAATGTGTTATACAAAAATGATAACATTATTAGCAGTAAAAGTGTTGTAATGGTAATACTAAGCGCTTACTATATATCATAGGCCGTATTAAACACTTAATATGTATGATTTCATTGAAACCTTACAAAAAACTTGTGAGGTAGAAACTGCCATTATCCCCAGTTACAGGTGGGGAAACAGATTCCAGAGATAACGACTTCCCCCAAGATCACACAGTCAATGTCAGAGTTAGCATCCAGGCAGGTGTGTCTGAGATCTAAGAACATCCTATTCTCCCCCATACTGAAAGTATCCCTGAAAGTAGGTCAGCTATGAGGATCAAAAAAATATGAATGTTGAAATGCCTGCAATTCCAGTTAGAAAATTTTGCTGTGCTTATACCATTTCACATGTGTTTTCAAATTCTGAAAAATAATATTTAATCATCTGATCCTACTGACCAAATCTCTAATACTTTGAGTTCTCTTATTCTGTTAATTCTATTTCATTTGAAACTTAAGGACACTTCAAATCCTAAAGTATTCACTATTTGCCATTCTATCATTCCCGTTTTCCATTATTTACTTTCTTGACTAATGTATTCATCTCTTAAAACACTCACTAATTGGTATATCTGGTTCTTCACTTTTTTATCTTACCATCCTTCTAGTCTGACGGAACTCTGCAAGCCCTGATGAGTTCCCTCTCATGATCTGCCATCTCCATTCCTACACCCCAGGCTGCTGAATAGTGCCAGAAAACATTACACAGAAATCCCAATTTGAGATGTTACACATTCATGGTGTCCAACCTCAGTGGGGCCTTTAGCAGTGCTCTGAAATTATTCTGTTTGTTAACCAGAACTTTCTCTAGTATTCTCCAGTGGCTATTCCCATCCTCTCTTTGGTTCAGGCCTCCAAATCCTCTAATTCACTACTCATTCATCTCTTACTTTACAAAGAAAATAGGAGGTATGACAATAGAAATGCTTCAAACTCTTGTTATCCCACTTACCATTCTTGAATTCCACAAATATTATTCCTTTTGTCCTTCCATGGGAAATCTCTTCCCTCCTCAGTAGCTACTCCCCTCATCTGCATTCCATCTTTTTCAAGGATCTTGTTCCATCAGGTGTTCACATCTCTCTTCCAAATTTACTTTTTTTCCCCCTAACTCACTCCTATCAATATTTAAAATATTGATGTTTCTCTTGTTTTCAAGAAAATATTTTTTATCCCATACACCTTTAAACATATCTTTTTCTCTTTCTTCATGTTTTACGTAACTAACATCTGAAAAGGATTGCATAAATTAAACATTTGTTTCCTACAAATTACTCACTTATTCATTGGAATCTGGATTTGGTTTTTATTGTTTTCATGAAAATAACTTCAGAAAAGTAAACATTTTTTTTCCCATCTATTGGTATACACATACACACACATTCTCTCTCTGTCTCTCTCTCAAACTTTGTGGCTAGAACAAGCATTTATTTTGTTACCATTGAGCAATTTGTTCTGGGCTCAGCTGGACAATTTTGTTAGTTCTTGCCTGGGGCCAGTTATGTGGATGTAAACACCTGCTAACTCAACTGGAAATAGTGACTAAGATGGTCTCACACCCATGTCTGGGACAGTGTTCTAGGAGGACAGATCTCAGTGGGCAAAAGCTTAAACTATTTGCGTGTATTATGATTGTTCAAGTTCCACTGGCCAAAGCAAAGCATATAATCAATCCCTTTGTTAATGCAGTAGAATATTAGACAAGATGTGGATGACACGAGAAATGAATTTGTGGGGACAATTTATGTAGCAGTCAATCTGTTGGTTCATTGACATCATGGTCCACAACCCATCCAATTGGAGACTGTAATCACCAACCCCCGAAAAGTTTCATTCCATGATGGTATCATGCAGAGGTCCATGATTATATGTTCCACAACAGATATGATGTGGATGATGTTCTCTGGGTGCAGCTTCTTTTGGTCTAGAGATCTGTGAATTAAAATGATGTTAAATACTGCTCCTACACACTTAGCAAACAGTGGTGAAGCAGGGACAAAATTGTCACAATGAACAGTGTTACTCAAAAGGAGAGAAATGAAAGACACATAACTTTCACTGATGCCTGTAATTCTGAAATTTATGAGGGCACATGGTGTTATGTCTGTCACTTCTGAGTCTAAACAATGCTGCCAAGACCCAGTTCTGCTTCCTGGGGATAGTTTCCTAATTTGTGGTTCTCTTTGTCTCTTTGCATTACTCTCTGAGCTCTTGGTTCTGAGAGATATTTAGAATTCCATAAGAAGTAGACCTGAGTAGTTACTCTGAAACTTTTTTCCTGTATTAGTTCAGGCTGCCATAAAAAATACCACAGGCTGGAAGAATTAAACAACAGAAGTTTATTTTCTCACAGCGCTGGAGGCTAGAAGTCCAAAATCAAGGTGTTGTCACAGTTGGTTTCTATTGAGGATTTCTTCCTGGCTTGTAAACAGCCTCCTTCACACTGTGTTCTTACATGGCCTTTCTTCTGTGCCCACATGTTGAGAGAGAGTGAGCTCTGGTAGGTTATTATTTTTTTTTTTTGTCTTCTAATAAGAATACTAGTTTTATTGGATTAGGACTCCATTCTATGACATCTTTTAACTTTAATTATCTCCTTAAAGGCCCTATCTTCAAATATAGTCACATTGGAGATTAGGGCTTCAACATATGAATTTTAGTAGAACACAGTATTGTTCATAACACTGATATAAATTGGAAGTTTCTCTGCATTTTTAATCTTTTGTATTTTAGTCCAAAATGTTACAATTCCCATAAGAACTTTGGGGCTTCATAATTAATCTGATGGGGTTCAAACCTCATAACTCAAAAGCCATGGTCATATTTTTTGCTTTAGTATTATTTCCTTTCATTTAATTAATTTTTATGTCTTCTAAATAGTATTGTTTTATTAAACTTTATTTTAAAACAGTTTAAGACTTACAGAAAGGGAAGATAATATAGAGATTTCATATATACTCTGGACCATGTTTTCCCTAGCCTAATATCTTACATTAGAATAGTACATTTATTATAATTAATGAGTCAATATTGATACATTATTATTAACTAAAGCCCATACTTTGTTCCAGTTAAAATATTTTTTTATTTGAGACACAGTTCACGTACCGTAAAATTAACCATTTTAAAGTGAACAACTCAGTGGCATTTAATACATTCACAATGTTGTACAGTCACCACTTCTATCTAGTCCCAGAACATTTTCACCACCCCATTCACATCAAGGATTTAATATCTGTTCACCTCTACCCTGGTGTGGCAACCACAATTTCTATGGATTTACGTATTCTGAATTTTTTTTATATAAATTAAATCATGCAATATGATCTTTTTTGTCTGGCTCCTCTTACTTAGCATAACATTTTGAAGTTCATCCACATTGCACCGTGTATCAGTACTTTATTACTTTTTATGGCTGAGCAATATTCCATTATATGTATATACCACTATGTTTAACTGTTCATCTGTTGGTGGGCCTTTGGATTGTTTCCACCTTTTGTCTATTGTAAATACCTTTTTTTCAGTTCTTTTGGTTCTTTTCAGTTCTTTTTTCAGTTCCACCTATGGGTGGAATTGCTTTATCAAATGGAATGGTAATTCTATGTTTAACTTATTGAGGAACTACCAAACCATTTTTCATAGCTCAACAATTTTGTTGTTGAGTTGTAAAATTTCTTTATATATTTGGATCCTGGACCCTAATCAAATATATGATTTTCAAGCATTTCCCCCCATTATATAGGTTGTGTTTCACTTTCTTGATAATGTCCCTTGATGTACAAAAGTTTTTAATTTTGATAAATTTCAGTTTATCCTTTTGTCGTTTTTCTTTATGCTTTTACTGTCATATTTAAGAATTCATTGCAACATCCCAGGTCATGAAGATTTACCTCTTTGTTTTCTTGTATGAGTTTTATGGTTTTAGCACTTACATTTAAGCCTTTGATATATTTTGCACATAGGAGGCATGTATATTCTTGGGTGAAAGGTAAGAAAATGGAGGATTAAAATGGCTCCCCTCATCCTTTACACCCTCTTCCATTAACAGGCAATCCCTATTCTCCCAGCCTTTAAGCATAGACTGGATTTGGGATTTGGGTTGAACAACAGACGTGTCAGAAGAAATATCAGACAACTTCTAAGCAAAGTCTCTTGTCGAGAAGCCTCGAAGCCTCTGCTGTCACTCTCTTGCTCCCATAAGCTTCCCATGTAAATAGGCTTAATTAATATAGCCTCCTTGAGGATGAATGACCAAGTAGAGAGAGGCGCCCATTGTGCAGTCAGCAGAAACCACCAGACTTGTGAGTGAGGCTGTCTAGACCTACCTATCCTAGTCAAGCTGTCAGATGACTAATGAGTTTGTGCTCACATTGGTTGTCTTCAGACAAGACCAAGAACCCATCCTGCTACACCCAGTTTACATGGTGACTCATAATTATGAGCAAATAAAATTGGGGATTGTTTTTAGCCACTAAGTTTAAGAGTGGTTTATTATGCAGGAATAATTGATACATTGTTGAATATAACATTGAAATTACACATATACATTTAGATCACAAATAAGTAACTAAATAAAATGGAAAACTCCACTCTGTATAGTGTTGGAAATGAAAGTTTTGTTCACCTTCACCTGTTGGAAAAATACTTTTCCTGTGTTGTTGGGGTGTTTTCTTTTGTTTTGCTAACTTGACCGTCAACAGGCTTTCTTCCCACTTTGGTGGATACTTTAGCCAGTTTTTATGGCTCTCTCCATGTTTACTTCCTCTGTCCATGTTGGAAATACTGGTGCTCCCGAACTATGTCCCCTTCTGACTCTATTCTCCTCGTGGGTGATCCCATTTGAATTGATATTATTTATACATTGTATTCTTAGATTAAATTGGGATTTCCAGCTCAAATTTTTCTTTTTTTTCTAGGTGCCCATCGAACACCTTTTTATATATGTCATTGGAGCCTCTCAAATTTGAAACATACAAAATTGAACTAGTCATTTCTTCTTTCTTCTGTGCTCCTAGGTGCAGTTAATGGCACCAGTTATTCACCCAGGACCATAAGTCAGGAGGCTGATTAATTATATTGACTACTCACCTTTCCTCACCCTTTATATACAGTCAGTGATTTGTTTTGATTCCACCTCTGGAATGTGTCTCAAATCCAAACAATTCTATCTATACTATAGTATCTTCATTCGGACCACTCTCATTTTTGCCTGGATACTAGAAGAGTCATTTCAGTCAATTAATAATGATTAATTCCTATTCCTAGGCATAACATCAAAGTCCCTTTATAAAATAATATTTACTCTTAAGCTTCATGTCCCTTCATATATTCTGTTCTAGCTTTGATTACCTCTAATCTCTGGGCCTTAACCTATGAAATTTCTGTTATCTCTGTTTTGCCCTCTTACTCCCACAAAACCATCTTTGCTCTCCACAGCTAAGGATAACTGTCTTCCCTTGAAATCTCATAAGACATTTTACTGCCCACTACTGTGACAATTAACACATTGTGTTTTAGTTGTTACTTTATGTTTGTCTCCTACAGAATTGTAAGATTTTGGAAGTTAGAGTCTATATGTAAGTCATCAGTCACAATAGTGCTACCATTATGTGGCACATTATAGGCATTAACTAAATGCCTTTTTTTGTTCAAATTTATTTATTTTATATAATTTTTTAATTTACATTGTAAGTTAACATATAGTGTAATAATTGGTTTTAAGAGTACAATTTAGTGATTTGTCACTAACATGCAACACCCAGTTCTCGTTACAAGTGCCTTCCTTAATACCCATCACCCATTTAGCGTATCCCCTGCCTACCTCCCCTCCAGGGACCCTCAGTTTGTTCTCTATAGTTGACAGTCTATTATGGTTTGCCTCTCTCTCTCTTTTTTTCCCCCATCCCCTGTGTTCATCTATTTTGTTTCTTAAATTCCACATAGGAGTGAAATCATGTGGTATTTATTTTTCTCTGACTTATTTTGCATAGCATAATACACTCTAGCTCCATCAATGTCATAGCAAATGGCAAAATTTCATTATTTTTGATGGCTGAGTGATATTCCATTGTATCTATATACCACAACTTCTTTATCCATTCATCATCAGTTGATGGACATTTGGGCTCTTTGCATAATTTGGCTATTGTTGATAAGTAAATCAGGGTGCATGTGCCTCTTTAAATCAGTATGTCAGTATCCTTTGGGAAATCCTGGTAGTGGAATTGCTGGGTTGTGGGGTAGTTCTATTCTTAACTTTTGAGGAATCTCCAAACTGTTTTCCAAAGTCAGTGCACAAAGTTTCATTCCCATCAACAGTAAGAGGGTTCCCCTTTCTCCACATCCTAACGCTTGTTATTCCCATGTTGTTACTTTCAGCCATTCGGATAGGTGTGAGGTGGTATCTCATCATGGTTTTGATTTGTTTTTCCCTGCTGATGAGTAATGCTGAGCATCTTTTCATGTGTCTGTTAGCCATCTCGATGTCTTCTTTGGAGAAATCTCTTCTCATGTCTTCTGCCCATTTCTTAACTGGATTATGTTTTTTTGGGTGTTGAGTTTGATAAGTTCATTATAGGTTTTGGACACTAACCTTTTATCACATGTTTGCACATTCTCCCATTCCGTAGGTTGCCTTTTAGTTTTGTTGATTGTTTCCTTCTCTGTGCAAAAGCTTTTTTATCTTTTTAAAAAAAAAAAAAAATTTTTTTAACGTGTATTTAATTTTGAGACAGAGAGAGACAGAGCATGAACGGGGGAGGGTCAGAGAGAGAGGGAGACACAGAATCTGAAACAGGCTCCAGGCTCTGAGCAGTCAGCACAGAGCCCGTCGCGGGGCTCGAACTCACATACCGCGAGATCGTGACCTGAGCCGAAGTCGGACGCTTAACCGACTGAGCCACCCAGGCGCCCCAAAAGCTTTTTATCTTAATGAAGTCCCAGTTGTTAATTTTTGCTTTTGTTTCTCTTGCGTCCAAAGATATGTCCAATAAGAAGTTGCTATGGTTGAAGTCAAAGAGGTTGCTACCTGCCTTCTTCTCTAGGATTTTGATGGTTTCCTGTCTCACATTTGGTCTTCTATCCACTTTGAATTTATTTTTGTATATGCTGTAAGAAAATGGTCCAGCCTCATTCTCCTGCATGTTGCTATCCAGTTTTCTCAACACCATTTGTTGAAGAGACTTGTCTTTTTTCCATTGGATACTCTTTCCTGCTTTGTTGAAAATTAGTTGACCCACAGTTGTGGAACCATTTCTGGGTTTTCTATTCTGTTTCATTGTTCTATGTGTCTGTTTTTGTCCTAGTACCATACTATCTTGATGACTACAGCTTTGTAGTATACCTTGAAGTCAGGGATTGTGATGCCTCCAGCTTTATTTTCTACAAGATTGCTTTGGCTGTTCAGGTCTTTTCTGGTTCCATACAAATTTTAGGACTGCATTTCTAGCTGTGTGAAAATGCTGATGGTATTTTGATAGGGATGGCATTAAATGTGTAGATTACTTTGGGCAGTATAGACATTTTAATGATATTTGTTCTTTTAATCCATGAGCGTGAAATGTTTTTCCATTTCTTTGTGTACTCTTCAATTTCTTTCATCAGTGTTCTATACTTTTCAGAGTACAGATCTTTTACCTCTTTGGTTGGATTTATTCTTATGTGTCTTTTGGTTTTTGTTGCAACTGTAAATAGGATTGATTCCTTGATTTCTTTTTCTGCTGCTGCACTATGGGTGTATAAACCTGGCACAGATTTCTGTATATTGAATTTGTATCCAGTGACTTTGCTGAATTTATGTGTCAGTTCTTTAAATAAATACGCTTTAATGAATGGGCTCAGGAATAATTTTTAAAATTATTTCAAATTTTGCATGAAGCTGCTTTTTAAAATATGGGGAGGATGTACTTGTTCTTTTAAAAAAAAACTTTGAATTTGGCATATTGTTTGATAAACATTGCCTATGTTTTCAAGCAGATTTGGACCTTTGTGTAGGTTGACTATAGGAAACTCCAAATTGATTGCAGATTCAATGGTATGAGTATTCGTTCCAAATGAAAGTTGTTCACAGTTGTGGGAGATAGTATTCAGTATTAGTATTTCACATCTACAAATATTTTATAATAAAAAGGAGATTCCCACCATAAAGTTATTTTTTTATTAATTTTTAGGATGGAAAATAGAAGTGTATATGAATACCTTGTCTTAAAAAGTAAATAGCATTTAAATGTGACAATTAATTTATATATTTAAATTTAAATATATAAATTTAATTTATATTTAATTTAAATATATAAATTATAATTTATATTTAATTTAAATATATAAATTATAATTTATATTTATATATATTTATATTTAATATGTATTTTAATATATATTAAATATACATATTTAATATATATTATATATAAGTATATAATATATATAAATATAAATATATATATAATTTATATAATATCAAATATATAAATATAATTTAAATATATAAAACATTTGGGAATACTTTTTAATAGAAATATGAAGCTAAATAACCAGGTCATTTAGAATGTTACACGTATCAAGCAGAAGTTTGTGAGCAATGTAGTTTAGAGCTAAAGGCAAATAAAGTTTTTGATTTCCCCGTAATGTGTTAATTTTTAAAAGTGTGTCCAATGTGATATTTTTAGTACCCTCCCACTTTTGTTTCTCTTGCTTTTTGAAAGACAAAGAAATAAAAAAATGTACGGAATTTTGTGGTTAGTTGGGTAAAATTGGTTAACTGTGAATTATAATCAGTGTTTCTAAATATCTAAAACATTTATGGCAGTAAGTGAAATTCTCAGCTTAATTTTAACGGAATTTTATTAAAAATAATTTAGCAATTTCAAGCAGTTTCTAAAACTTTTATAAATATTTCAGATAAGTAATTATGAATATAAAACTCCAAAGTTTTCTGTGGTATTGTAGGCCTTCCCTTTGTTAACCATTGTTATCAATGTTATTTGAATACTAGGTATGTCAAGTTTTGCCTTCTCATATCGGATCAAAGACTGATTAAAATAGTTTTTCTTTATTGCTTCATCACTTAACATCTACAAAAATGTTGCTATGGTAAAGTTTTGATAGATGATCCTAAAATGTTTATACCAAATTTAACTCTATTTTGAAAAATGTAGGTAACCTATCTTTATCATTATAAAATACATCATGTTCTGTTGTGCTACAAAAGGGATTAAACCGATAGTATTAAGCATTGCATACTTGTTGAGGAATTTAACATTTTTGGGTAATTATGTCACAATTATTAAAGAGCCTCTTAACCAATTTCTTTCTGACTTTCTTGTGATACTTCAAATGGTTTCTCAGGACTATTATATAAATCAGCCTGTTGGTAGGTTTCTGCAGTATGCAGGACTGTGAGTTACCAGTTAAACTGAGGGATAATTATTTTCCTAATTATTGATTAGTTTAAGGTCTAATAATACACTCATTGAATGCTCATTCTCTTCTCTGTACATTTATCATTTGCCATTGTCTTTTGGGTTTATTTGGATTTTCTTATTGACCTGTAGGAACAAGTTGCTATCTTTAATTTGTTATATATGTTTTAAACTTACTCTCTCAGTTTGACCTGTCTTTTTACTTTATGATATCTTTTAGTTAAAATAAGTTTTTAATTTTAATACACTTACATCTTTCATTTTCCCTTTAAGTGCTTTGCATATTGTTTAAGAACTCTCTCCATAGTGCAGTCATGAAAATTTTTCTTTTATTTCTTCTAAAATTTTAAAATGTTTTTTTGCTTGAGATTTAATTGTTAAACAACATGAAATTGTGTTTTTGTGTGTGTGCAGATACAAAGAATGGAATAGGTAGTTATTTTCATTCGTAAAAATAGAGAAAATTATTTTTCTCAACATCAGTTTTTTGCAAAATCCAGTCATTTCTTAGAAATCAGTTATATTCTATCTATCATATCAAGTGTTCATATATGATTATATCTATTTCTGACTCCCATCATTCCACTGGTTAATTTTATCTCTATTATAGTACCTCATTTTACTAAATATGCTTCATAATATGGTTTTTTAAAGTCTATTTATTTATTTTGAGAGAGAGAAAGAGAGTGCATGAGTGTGTAGGAAGAGATAGAGAGAGAGGGAGAGAGAGAATCCCAAGCAGATGGGACTCCATCTCACCAATTGTGAGATCATGACCTGAGCCGAAATCAAGAGTGGGACACTAAACCTACTGAGCCATCTAGACATCCCCATAATATATTAAAAAAATTTTTTAACGTTTATTTATTATTGAGAGACAGTGAGACACAGAGCATGAGTAGGGGAGGGGCCGAGAGATGGAGACAGAATCTGAAGCAGGCTCCAGGCTCTGAGCCATCAGCGCAGAGCCGGATGTAGGGCTCGAACTCACAAACCGCGAGATCATGACCTGAGCCGAAGTCGGCTGCTCAACCGACTGAGCCACCCAGGCGCCTGCCCCTCCATAATATGTTTTAATATTTGGTATGGTAGTTCCCTCTTTTTTCCTTTCTTATACTTCTTTGGCTGTTCTTAGTACATATAGATTTTAGAATAAGCTTGTCATATTACATGCTAAACCCATTGGGATTTCAAACAACTGCATTCATCAGTTTTTTTTATTATGTAGATGAATTTAGTCTCTTCAGAAGTTTTTTTAGATTCCATTAAATCTATTATACTGTTAGCACAAGAAAATTTCAGCAGTTTAGCAAATACTGAAACTAATTTAGAGGAGAGGATTAAGTAGGAGATAATGAGGAAGGTGGGCAAATTGATGAAAACCTGATGTTAAATTATTAGTTAACATATTAATATACATATAGTATTCATTTAACATATATCTGTGTGTATATAATTATATGTACATGTACATATATATGGCTAAATATATATAGATCATTTAGTACACATAAATAGAACATCCTAAGCTTTCTGCCCATTTGTATTTAATTTTCTGTTAATTGCTGTTCATATAGTTTTCCCAGTTTTTTTTGTTTGTTATTTTTTACATATGTGCAGAAGTATTGATAAATATCTATTTTCTTTTATGTTACAATTTTTTTCTGCTTGTAGTATTTTTAACTTATTTGCAGTACTCTTTCATAGAGAAATTTATATGTAAAACCAATCCATTATCTGACAAATTTTGTATTGTTTAACAAAATTTGCCTCATATAAAGATTATTAAAATGTTTTATTATTTCAGTTAACCTTATTTTTTTTACATTTGGCTTCTTCAGATCTGAAGTTTATTACCTTATGGTATAGCATGAGACACATACTTTTTTCTCTTCCAAATAATTTTTAAATTATCCTAATATCATTTATTGACTTGTTCATCTCCCTTGATTTGAAATGTAAATTTTATAAAAAACTAAATTCTCATGTATATAGGTAATGAAATGATTACTTATTTTAGTCTTTTTCATATTTGGACAACATTCTTTTTCTTAAAAAAGTTTTTTTTGATGTTTATTTATTTTTGAGAGAGAGACAGGCATAAGCAGGGGAGGGGCAGAGACAGAGGGAGATACAGAATCTGAAGCAGGTTTCAGGCTCTGAACTGTCAGCACAGAGCCCAACATGGGGCTCAAACTCACAAACCATGAGATTATGACCTGAAGTCAGATGCTCAACCAACTGAGCCACCCAGGCACCCCTTGGATAGCAACATTCCTATACTAGATTTCATCTTTCTATTTTTTTTAATATTGTGGAGAAATATACATATGCCTTAAATTTATTATTGTATTCCCTTTTGTTCATCCCAGTGTTTCTGTTATGTCTTAAGTAAATTTTCTTATTTGTTATGCTCTAATATTTCCTTAATTATTTGTATAGTCTTTTTTGTTCTTCTATATTTATAAATAATAGACCAGACTGATTACTTGTTGTGAGCATACATTTTTTGCTGGGTTTTTTTTGTTGTTTTTGCTGCTATTGCTGTTATTTGTTTGCTTTTTAGCAGCTGTCAAAGTCTGCTTACATCAAAGGCTTTTAACCAGTACATACAAAATTATACTGGAGCTCCTTATAAATGGGAAGTAATATGTTTAGGCAAGAAAGTTGAGGGACTCTTTTTTTTGTTTACTTAAATAAGCATGCGTTTGAATTTGTTGTAGCACTTTAGAGTATTTTCACTCATTGATGAATCAGCCTTTGTTTTTCCTTACCCATCTGTTTGTTTCTATGTGAGATTCTGCTAGTTATGTGGGCTCTGTTTTGTTTCTCCCTAGAACCACAACTTCCATTCTTAGACAGCCTCTCCATCTCAGGCAGATCTTGTGTGGCTAGAGAGTTCTTCTCATGTCAGTGACTAGAAGGAATCTTTTCAGCCATGTATACTGGGTTCTTAGAACGAAAAGCAATAAGACTAGTCTGCTTCACCATAGGCTGGCCTTCAGTTGTTTACTTTGATTATCACCTGCTTCTCACATGCTTCTTCTCACATGCTGGGAATTTTTCATGAGCTCCACAGAGAAGCCTTTCACCTCCCCTGAAATGGTCTTCATTTTCCTCTTCTGAGTTATATTTTTCTTTGCTCTGTTTTCACTAGCAGTCCCTTCTGATTTCTTTCTATTTCTGGGAATTATTCTGAAGTATATGTTCCAGTGCTTTTATTGGCAAACATATATATTTTTCTCCAGAAATATTGTACAAGATGGGAATTGAAGAGAAGTAATCATGTATGCCCAACCTAACATCTGGAATTAGAGATTATCTAAGAAACCCATAAAATTATGACTATGTGTTCTCTTGTGTTTTTGGTAATTTGTGTTATGGCCCAAGATATTCTTAGAATATATCTGTAGAGCGTGACTCCTAGCCTGGAGTTTATAGTCTAAAAGAGGGACACTATAGAAAACGAGATATTTGTGAACTTACCTATAGTTAATGTGTTTTCTACTCTTTGGTAATATATTACAACTCAATGGTTATAATGCACTTCTCATTATGCAAAGTCTTCTGGGAGTAAGTGGCATTGAACTGGCCTTTGATGAAGGAGTAAGATTTAGAAGATGAAAGGTAAGAATAATTAGGTGGCAGTAATAATGAAAGGACTACGGAGTGGATGTAGAATACCTGGTTTAGAAATAACAGAGTATCGTTTGACCTCATATGATGGGACATGTGAAGTGGAGCACTTATAGTTTTATCTGTGAGTTCAAGTTTACTGTTATTTTTTGAAATATGTAAAATTTGATTTTTATTGAGATCTTTTATTTTGACAGTTTGAAACTTCTCTTGAAGAATGGTAAGCTCCGTTCATTTTAAATTGTTTTTATGTTTAAATTTTAATGATTAATATGCTGCAGATGAGTTTTACTTCAAAAGAAACAGGAAGTTAAAAGCAGAGTTTTTTGTATTTGATATTACAATGTATTTTTGAAAACATAAGAATTTGGATGTCACTGCACATGGCAGAATAGGGACCTCCGGGGCTCTGTCCCACCACAAAGAAATGCTGGTAAAAATTGGTCAGAATCGACTTTTGTAGAAATCTGAATTTAGTCAAAAACAACAGCCAGGAGAAGAGTTAATGAAGCATCCGTTGCATTGCATTAAGAGAGCACTGGGGCACTTTATTTATTTATTTTAAATTTTTTTTTTTTCAACTTTTTTTATTTATTTTTGGGACAGAGAGAGACAGAGTATGAATGGGGGAGGGGCAGAGAGAGAGGGAGACACAGAATCGGAAACAGGCTCCAGGCTCCGAGCCATCAGCCCAGAGCCTGACGCGGGGCTCGAACTCACAGACCACGAGATCGTGACCTGGCTGAAGTCGGACGCTTAACCGACTGCGCCACCCAGGCGCCCCAGCACTGGGGCACTTTAAATTGCCCACTTGCCATTCTAGTCCCCAGGTCAGTAGTGGCCATGAAGAGAGCAGCCTGTACTTGTGGTGTAGATTGCGAGTGTCAGAGCAAACAATATGGACCTTATTCTCAAAGAATTGTGTTTCAGTGTTTTGACCTGTCTGATGACTCCTTGAAGAACCAGCACAAAGACTTGTCTTTGTTTTGCCTGACTTGGAGCAATCACTCAGCTGGAACCGCTTACAGGCAGTCTTTACTGGAAGCATTTAAAGGCATATACTCACAACCACTGTCTGAGGCTGTGAATAACAGTGGGAACACTGCCTGGGAAAGAAGAGGTCAGCAAAAGAGATAGATGGGGGAAATAGGGTTCTTCAAAGCTGTCATATATACTGGAGCATCCAGAAGTGCATGCATATGACCATTGCCAGACATATGTTCAGGAAAGATCCAAGAAGACCCTGACCATTTATCTCTGGCTGACCTTTAAGATCTGTGCAGGCGATAACTGAAGGTAGAGTTGTAAACAGCCTGGATGAGCATTGAAGGAATACATAGATTCAGTCTGCTAAGATTGGGAGAGTATTTTTTTTCTTTTTCTTTTTACTTTCTTTTTTTCCTTTTTTCTTTTTTCATCTTCTTTTTCTTTCCTTTCTTTTTTTTTTTTTTTGACTCACGATATTGAAGATAATTTGTACAGAACATAAGTTTACCAGTAAGCTAATGAAACATCTAGTTCAGTGGCCACACATGACAAAGAATACAGATATTACAAAATGTTTTTCGAAGAACTACTACTAACCAAAGAAAGAACAACAACCCACATCAAATAGCAACAACAAACTCAACAGAGGGAAGGTTATCTTATTTACATTTCAAATCAAACTATTTAAAATGTCCAGTTTCCTACAAAAATTATGAAGCAGGCAAAGCAAAAAAAAAAAAAAAAAAAAAGAAAGAAAAGAAAAGAAAGTTTGTGCAATTAACAAGGGGGGAAAAAGAAGTTTTAAAAAATGGCCCCGAGAAAGCTTAAACATTGGACTTATTGGACAATAGCTAAATGAACTATCTTAAATATTCTGAAACAGATAAAGGAAACTATGAACAAAGAATTAAAACCAGGAGACCAATGTCTCAACAAATTAAGATTATCAATGAAGAAATAGAAATTATAAAAAAGAACCGAGTAGATATTGTGGAGCTGAAAAGTACAATAACTGAAATGAAAAATTAATTAGAGCTGTTCATCAACATCAAGATTTGAGCAGTCAGAGGAAAGAATCAGTGAACTTGAAAATAGATCCATTGAAATTATTCAGGCTGAGAAGCAGAAAGACGAAAGAATGAAGTAAAATGAACAGAGCCTAACTGATGTGAGGGGCACTACCACAGATACAAATATACGCATAATGAGAGTACAAGAGTAACAGGGAAGAGAAAAAGGGGGAGAAAGAATATTTGAAGAATTTTGGCTAAAAATCCCCAAATTAAGAAAAACATGAATGTATACTTTTACTAAATTTAGCAGACTCTAAACAGGATAAACTCAGAGATCCACACATTACAATCAAATCATTGGAAGCCTGGGACAAAGAGTATCTTGATAATAGCATGAGAGAAGTGACTCATCATGAGTAAGAGATCCTTAATAAAAATAACAGTTTTTCATCAGAAATTATGGAGGCCAGAGCATGATACATTTATTTATTTTATTTATTTATTTTTTAATGTTTGTTTATTTTTGAGACAGAATGCAAGTGGGGGAGGGGCAGAGAGAGAGAGGGAGACACAGAATCCGAAACAGGCTCCAGGCTCCGAGCTGTCAGCACAGAGCCTGATGCGGGGCTCGAACCCACCAACCGTGAGATCATGACCTGAGCCGAAGTCGGACGCTTAACCGACTGAGCCACCCAGGCGCCCCAAGAGCATGATACATTTAAAGTGATGGAAGAAAAAATAAAACTGCCAAACAAGAATTATGAATCTTGCAAAAGTGTCCTTCAAAAATAAAGGAGAAAGTAAGATATTTCCAAATAAACAAAAATTTGAGGGACTCCATCTCTAGCAGAACTTTTTTTTTTTTTTAATATATGAAATTTACTGTCAAATTGGTTTCCATGCCAGTGCTCATCCCAAAAGGTGCCCTCCTCAATACCCATCACCCACCCTGCCCTCCCTCCCACCCCCCATCAACCCTCAGTTTGTTCTCAGTTTTTAACACTCTCTTATGCTTTGGCTCTCTCCCACTCTAACCTCTTTTTTTTTTTTTTTTTCCTTCCCCTCCCCCATGGGTTTCTGTTACGTTTCTCAGGATCCACATAAGAGTGAAACCATATGGTATCTGTCTTTCTCTGTATGGCTTATTTCACTTAGCATCACACTCTCCAGTTCCATCCATGTTGCTACAAAAGGCCATATTTCATTTTTTCTCATTGCCACGTAGTATTCCATTGTGTATATAAACCACAATTTCTTTATCCATTCATCAGTTGATGGACATTTAGTCTCTTTCCATAATTTGGCTATTGTTGAGAGTGCTGCTATAAACATTGGGGTACAAGTGCCCCTATGCATCAGTACTCCTGTATCCCTTGGGTAAATTCCTAGCAGTGCTATTGCTGGGTCATAGGGTAGGTCTATTTTTAATTTTCTGAGGAACCTCCACACTGCTTTCCAGAGCGGCTGCACCAATTTGCATTCCCACCAACAGTGCAAGAGGGTTCCCGTTTCTCCACATCCTCTCCAGCATCTATAGTCTCCTGATTTGTTCATTTTGGCCACTCTGACTGGCGTGAGGTGATATCTGAGTGTGGTTTTGATTTGTATTTCCCTGATAAGGAGCGACGTTGAACATCTTTTCATGTGCCTGTTGGCCATCCGGATGTCTTCTTTAGAGAAGTGTCTATTCATGTTTTCTGCCCATTTCTTCACTGGGTTATTTGTTTTTCGGGTGTGGAGTTTGGTGAGCTCTTTATAGATTTTGGATACTAGCCCTTTGTCCGATGTGTCATTTGCAAATATCTTTTCCCATTCTGTTGGTTGCCTTTTAGTTTTGTTGGTTGTTTCCTTTGCTGTGCAGAAGCTTTTTATCTTCATAAGGTCCCAGTAATTCACTTTTGCTTTTAATACCCTTGCCTTTGGGGATGTGTCGAGTAAGAGATTGCTACGGCTGAGGTCAGAGAGGTCTTTTCCTGCTTTCTCCTCTAAGGTTTTGATGGTTTCCTGTCTCACATTCAGGTCCTTTATCCATTTTGAGTTTATTTTTGTGAATGGTGTGAGAAAGTGGTCTAGTTTCAACCTTCTGCATGTTGCTGTCCAGTTCTCCCAGCACCATTTGTTAAAGAGACTGTCTTTTTTCCATTGGATGTTCTTTCCTGCTTTGTCAAAGATGAGTTGGCCATACGTTTGTGGGTCTAGTTCTGGGGTTTCTATTCTATTCCATTGGTCTATGTGTCTGTTTTTGTGCCAAAACCATGCTGTCTTGATGATGACAGCTTTGTAGTAGAGGCTAAAGTCTGGGATTGTGATGCCTCCTGCTTTGGTCTTCTTCTTCAAAATTACTTTGGCTATTCGGGGCCTTTTGTGGTTCCATATGAATTTTAGGATTGCTTGTTCTAGTTCTGAGAAGAATGCTGGTGCAATTTTGATTGGGATTGCATTGAATGTGTAGATAGCTTTGGGTAGTATTGACATTTTGACAATATTTATTCTTCCAATCCATGAGCAGGGAATGTCTTTCCATTTCTTTATATCTTCTTCAATTACCTGCATAAGCTTTCTGTAATTTTCAGCATACAGATCTTTTACATCTTTGGTTAGATTTATTCCTAGGTATTTTATGCTTCTTGGTGCAATTGTGAATGGGATCAGTTTCTTCATTTGTCTTTCTGTTGCTTCATTGTTAGTGTATAAGAATGCAACTGATTTCTGCACATTGATTTTGTATCCTGCAACTTTGCTGAATTCATGTATCAGTTCTAGCAGACTTTTGGTGGAAAGAGAACTACAGGCCAATATCTCTGATGAATATGGATGCAAAAATTCTCAATAAGATACTAGCAAATCGAATTCAACAGCATATAAAAAGAATTATTCACCATGATCAAATGGGATTCATTCCTGGGATGCAGGGCTGGTTCAACATTCGCAAATCGATCAACGTGATACATCACATTAACAAAAAAAAAGAGAAGAACCATATGATCCTGTCATGATGCAGAAAAGGCCTTTGACAAAATCCAGCACCCTTTCTTAATAAAAACTCTTGAGAAAGTCAGGATAGAAGGAACATACTTAAAGATCATAAAAGCCATTTATGAAAAGCCCACAGCTAACATCATCCTCAACGGGGAAAAACTGAGAGCTTTTTCCCTGAGATCAGGAACACGACAGGGATGCCCACTCTCACCGCTGTTGTTTAATATAGTGCTGGAAGTTCTAGCATCAGCAATCAGACAACAAAAGGAAATCAAAGGCATCAAAATTGGCAAAGATGAAGTCAAGCTTTCGCTTTTTGCAGATGACATGATATTATACATGGAAAATCCGATAGACTCTAGCAGAACTTTCTATTAGAAATACTAAAGGTAGTCTTTTAGGCAGGAATCAAAAGACACTAGACAGTAACTTGAAGCCATATGAAGAAGTAAAGAACAGTGAGGTAGCTACAAAGATAGTTATAAAAGTCAACATGAAGCCATTTTTATTTTGCATGTCTTTCATTTTCCTATATAATTTTTAAGATAAATGGATAAAATTATAAATCTATATTAATAGGCACATAGGGGAATGTGGGTGGCTCATTCAGTTGAGCATCGGACTCTTGATCTCAGCTCAGGTCATGATTCCAGGGTCTTGGGATCATGTCCTGCATTAAACTCCACACTGAGTATGGTGCCTGCTTAAGATTCTCTCTCTCTTTCCCTCTGTCCCTCTCTCCTGCTCCCACTCTCTTTCAAATTAAAGTGTTTGTGTGTGTGTGTGTGTGTGTGTGTGTGTGTGTGTGTGTACGGGCACACAGTGTATAACTGTGTAATTTGTAAAAATGACAACATAAAGGCAGGGAGCATAACTACAAAGGAACAGAGGTTTTTTAATACTACTGAACCTACACTGATTTTAATCCAAACTTAATTTTTATGAAGTTAAGATGTTAATTGTAATCTCCAGTGAACCACTAAGAAAAATTCTAAAACAAAACCAAACCAAACAAAAAAACATCAACATAAATCCAATAAAGAAACTAAACACACTAGAAAAAAATCAACTAACCACAAAATAAGGCAATTATGGAGAAATTAAAGAATGAAAAATATTTAAGTATTATAGAAAACACATAGCAAAATGGTAAAAATAGTAGGTCCTTTCTTTTTCTTTTTTTATTTACTTAAAGAGAAAGTATCCCAAGCAGGCACCACACTGCCAGAGCAGAACCCCATATAGGGCTTAAACTCATGAACCATAAGCTCATGACCTGAGCCAAAACCTAGAGTCTGATGGGGTGCTTGGGTGGCTCAGTCAATTTGACTGTTTGACGTCAGTTCAGGTCATGATCTCACGGTTTGTGGGTTCGAGCTCTGTGTCGGGTTCTGTGCTGACAGCTCAGAGCCTGGAGCCAGCTTCAGATTCTCTCTCTCTCTCTCTCTCTCTCTCTCTCTCTCTCTTTCTGCTCCTCCCCTGCTCATGCTCTGTCTCTCTCTCAAAAGCAAATAAACATTAAAAAAAATGTTCAAAATCAAGTCTGATGCTTAAATGACTGAGCCACCCAGGTACCTCAGAAGTAAGTCCTTTCTTTTTTTTTTTTTTTTTAACGAAATTTTACTGTCAAATTGGTTTCCATACAACACCCAGTGCTCATCCCAACAGGTGCCCTCCTCAATGCCCATCACCCACTTTCCCCTCCCTCCCACCCCCCATCAACTCTCAGTTTATTCTCAGTTTCTAAGAGTCTCTTATGGCTTACCTCCTTCCCTCTCTGTATGGAACCACAAAAGACCCCGAATAGCTGAAGTAATATTGAGGAAAGACCAAAGCGGGAGGCATCACAATCCCAGACTTTAGCCTCTACTACAAAGCTGTAATCATCAAGACAGCATGGTATTGGCACAAAAACAGACACATAGACCAATGGAATAGAATAGAGACTCCAGAATTGGACCCACAAATGTATGGCCAACTAATCTTTGACAAAGCAGGAAAGAATATGCAATGGAAAAAAGACAGTCTCTGACAAATGGTGCTGGGAGAACTGGACAACAACATGCAGAAGAATAAAACTAGACCACTTTCTTACACCATTCACAAAAATAAACTCAAAATGGATGAAGGACCTGAATGTGAGACAGGAAACCATCAAAACCTTAGAGGAGAAAGCAGGAAAAGACCTCTCTGACCTCAGCCGCAGCAGTTTCTTACTTGACACATCTCCAAAGGCAAGGGAATTAAAAGCAAAAATGAACTATTGGGACCTCATGAAGATAAAAAGCTTCTGCACTGCAAAGGAAACAACCAACAAAACTGAAAGGCAACCGATGGAATGGGAAAAGATATTTGCAAATGACATATCAGACAAAGAAGTCAAGTCCTTTCTTAACAGTAATTGCTTTTCACGAAAATGGATTAAAATGTTAAAAGACAGAGAGTGGTAGAATGAGTAAATATACATGATTCAATTATACATTATGTATAAGAAACTCACTTGAGATCCAGAGATATAGTATGTTGAAAGTAAAAGAATGGAAAACATATTCCATGAAAATAACAAAATGAGAGCTGGGGTAGCTAGAACTAATTGCACAAAATAGACTTCCATGTAAAACTTATAAGACGAAGAATAATTGACATCTTGATAAGAGTCATTTCATGAAGAAGGGATAAAAATTATATACATACCCAAAACATAACCTCAAAATTCCTGAAGTATAACTGGACAGAATTAAAGTGAGAAGTATACAGTTCTGTAGTAAGAGTTTGAGAATTTAGTATCCCTACTTTCAATAATGGTTAAAAGAACTAAAAAGAAGAAATCAGTAATGATACAGACTTGCACGGCACTAGAACAGTGTTGGCCAAACAGGTTTATACAGTATGTACTACCCAATAGCAGTAGAAAACACGTTCTTTTCATGTTGTTATTGAACACTACTCAGTATAGATCATGTGTTAGGCCACATGACAAATCTCGATAGAATAAAAAATGACTGAAATCATACAAAGTGTCCTTTCTGGCCACTTGGAGTGGAACTAGAAATCAATAACAGAAAGAAATCCAGGAAATTTGTATACATGTAGATATTTAACAGCATGCTCCACAACAACAACAAAACAGCTCAGTGACTCAAGGCTGTGATCACAGAGGAAATTAGGAAATACTTTGAATAGAATGAAAATGAAAACACAGTACCGAAACCTGTGAGATGCAGCAAAAGCAGTGCTCAGAGGGCACTTTCTAGCCTTAAGTGCTAATGTTAAAAATGAAGATCCGAATCCAATAACCTAATTCTGTATCTTACAGAACTAGGAAAGAATGAATGTGCTAAAGCTAGCAAAAGAAAGGAAATAATAAAGATTAGCGCAGTTATGTCAGGCATAAAAAATAAGAAACTATCACTAAAAAGTTGCTTCTTTGAAAGGATCAGCCAAATTCACAAAACTCTGATTAGACTGACAAAGAAAGAAGACTTGATTTATGAGAATCAAGGATATTGCTACAGACCTCACATAAATAAAAGGGGCTACGATACTATGAACAATTGGTAATACTATGAACAACAAATTTAGATAACCAAGATGAAAAAGACACATTCCTAGGAACACATAGACTACCAAAAGTGATTCAGAAGAAGTGGAAAATCTAAACAGATTTGTAACAAGTAAATAAATTAAACCAGTAATCAAAAATATTCCAACCCAGAACCAAATGGCTTCACTGGTGAATTCTGCTAAGCATTGAAAGAAGAATTAATACCAGCGCTTCTCTTAACTCTTTCAAAAAATGGAAGAGAATGGAACACTTTTCAACCCATTCTATGAGGGCAGCATATAGACCAATGACTTCATGAATAGATATGCAAAAATCTTCCACAAAATACTAGCAACCTGAACCCAGCAACATAATAACAGAATTATACGTCATGTTAAAGTGAGATTTTCCCTAGGTAGTGTAAGCGTGGTTCAAAATAACAAAACTAATCAATGTGTAATATATCCACAGTAATAAAGGGGGCAAACCCATGTGAACATCTCAATTGATGTGGAAAGTATGTGGCAAAATCCAGCACCTTTTCATGATGGAAATACTCAAAAAACAGATCAGAAAACATGATAGAGGACATTTATGAAAAACCCTCAACTCACATTATACTTAATGTTTAAGACCGAAATTTTTCAACCTAAGATCAGGAACCACACAAGGATGCCTGCTCTTGCCACTTTTATTCGACATCAAAAATCTCAGACATTGCTGATGGAAATGTCAAATGGTTTAGCCACTTTGAATGAACAGTTTTGGTGGTTCCTCAAAAAGTTAAACCTAGAATTATCAGAAAACCCAGCAATTCCACTCTGAGGTATGTACAGAAAAGATTTCAAGAGGACAGGTATTCAAACAATGTATTGTGTGCGGATGTTCATATCATCAGTATTCACAATAGCCAAAAGGTGGAAACAACCTCAGATTTTTCAATGGACTACTATATAAATAAAGTGTGGTATATCTATACAATGGAATATTATTCAACCACAAAAAGTAATAAAAGTTTTGATACATGCCGCAACATGGATAAACTTCTAAACCATCATGCTAAGTTAAAGAAGCCAGACACAGAAAGTGACCTACTGTATGATTCCATTTATATGAAATATCCATAACAGGTAAACCCATAGACATGGGAAGCACACTGGTCACTGACAGGGGCTGGTGGGAAAGGGCAAGGCAGGAGATTGCTTAATAAATAAGAGGCTGTTCTTTTGAGGTGAAGAGAATGTTTTACCACTAGATGGGGATGATGACTGCACAGCATTGAATGTAGTAAATGCCATTGAAGTTTACACTTCCAAATGGTTAATTTTATGTTATTTGACTTTTGCCTCAATTAAAAAAAATTTATAAGAATTAAAATTTTGCTGGCCCCAAGTTAACTGAATTTTAGAATAAAATACACAAAAATAGATTCAATTATATGTATAATTTAATATATCATGTAATTGGTATTACAAGCCAGTAGGGAGAGCATTATTTAATAATAGATGCTGGGACAATTATTTTTCTCTCTTTAATTAATTTTTTTTTATTTGAGTGTAGTTGACACACAGTGATACATTAGTTTCAAGTGTACAATGTACTGATTCAACATTTTTTTAAAGAAAAGCAAGAAAAAATACATTATTTAAAACATATATTTAAAAATGAAATTAAAACTATAGGAGAAAATATAATGAATACTTAACTGACCTCATATTAAACAGGCTTTCTTTTTTTTTTTTTTTTCAATATATGAAATTTATTGTCAAATTGGTTTCCATACAACACCCAGTGCTCATCCCAAAAGGTGCCTTCCTCAATACCCATCACCCACCCTCCCCTCCCTCCCACCCCCCATCAACCCTCAGTTTGTTCTCAGTTTTTAACACTCTCTTATGCTTTGGCTCTCTCCCACTCTAACCTCTTTTTTTTTTTTTTTTTTCCTTCCCCTCCCCCATGGGTTTCTGTTACGTTTCTCAGGATCCACATAAGAGTGAAAACATACGGTATCTGTCTTTCTCTGTATGGCTTATTTCACTTAGCATCACACTCTCCAGTTCCATCCACGTTGCTACAAAGGGCCATATTTCATTCTTTCTCATTGCCATGTAGTACTCCATTGTGTATATAAACCACAATTTCTTTATCCATTCATCAGTTGATGGACATTTAGTCTCTTTCCATAATTTGGCTATTGTTGAGAATGCTGCTATAAACATTGGGGTACAAGTGCCCCTATGCATCAGTACTCCTGTATCCCTTGGGTAAATTCCTAGCAGTGCTATTGCTGGGTCATAGGGTAGGTCTATTTTTAATTTTCTGAGGAACCTCCACACTGCTTTCCAGAGCGGCTGCACCAATTTGCATTCCCACCAACAGTGCAAGAGGGTTCCCGTTTCTCCACATCCTCTCCAGCATCTATAGTCTCCTGATTTGTTCATTTTGGCCACTCTGACTGGCGTGAGGTGATATCTGAGTGTGGTTTTGATTTGTATTTCCCTGATAAGGAGCGACGTTGAACATCTTTTCATGTGCCTGTTGGCCATCCAGATGTCTTCTTTAGAGAAGTGTCTATTCATGTTTTCTGCCCATTTCTTCACTGGGTTATTTGTTTTTCGGGTGTGGAGTTTGGTGAGCTCTTTATAGATTTTGGATACTAGCCCTTTGTCTGATATGTCATTTGCAAATATCTTTTCCCATTCCGTTGGTTGCCTTTTAGTTTTGTTGGTTGTTTCCTTTGCTGTGCAGAAGCTTTTTATCTTCATAAGGTCCCAGTAATTCATTTTTGCTTTTAATTCCCTTGCCTTTGGGGATGTGTCGAGTAAGAGATTGCTACGGCTGAGGTCAGAGAGGTCTTTTCCTGCTTTCTCCTCTAAGGTTTTGATGGTTTCCTGTCTCACATTCAGGTCCTTTATCCATTTTGAGTTTATTTTTGTGAATGGTGTGAGAAAGTGGTCTAGTTTCAGCCTTCTGCATGTTGCTGTCCAGTTCTCCCAGCACCATTTGTTAAAGAGACTGTCTTTTTTCCATTGGATGTTCTTTCCTGCTTTGTCAAAGATGAGTTGGCCATACGTTTGTGGGTCTAGTTCTGGGGTTTCTATTCTATTCCATTGGTCTATGTGTCTGTTTTTGTGCCAAAACCATGCTGTCTTGATGATGACAGCTTTGTAGTAGAGGCTAAAGTCTGGGATTGTGATGCCTCCTGCTTTGGTCTTCTTCTTCAAAATTACTTTGGCTATTCAGGGCCTTTTGTGGTTCCATATGAATTTTAGGATTGCTTGTTCTATTTTCGAGAAGAATTCTGGTGCAATTTTTGATTGGGATTGCATTGAATGTGTAGATAGCTTTGGGTAGTATTGACATTTTGACAATATTTATTCTTCCAATCCATGAGCAAGGAATGTCTTTCCATTTCTTTATATCTTCTTCAATTACCTTCATCAGCTTTCTATAGTTTTCAGCATACAGATCTTTTACATCTTTGGTTAGATTTATTCCTAGGTATTTTATGCTTCTTGGTGCAGTTGTGAATGGGATCAGTTTCTTTATTTGTCTTTCTGTTGCTTCATTGTTAGTGTATAAGAATGCAACTGACTTCTGTACATTGATTTTGTATCCTGCGACTTTGCTGAATTCATGTATCAGTTCTAGCAGACTTTTGGTGGAGTCTATCGGATTTTCCATGTATAGTATCATGTCATCTGCAAAAAGTGAAAGCTTGACTTCATCTTTGCCAATTTTGATGCCTTTGATTTCCTTTTGTTGTCTGATTGCTGATGCTAGAACTTCCAACACTATGTTAAACAACAGTGGTGAGAGTGGGCATCCCTGTCGTGTTCCTGATCTCAGGGAAAAAGCCCTCAGTTTTTCCCCGTTGAGGATGATGTTAGCTGTGGGATTTTTATAAATGGCTTTTATGATCTTTAAGTATGTTCCTTCTATCCCGACTTTCTCAAGGGTTTTTATTAAGAAAGGGTGCTGAATTTTGTCAAAGGCCTTTTCTGCATCGATTGACAGGATCATATGGTTCTTATCTTTTCTTTTATTAATGTGATGTATCACGTTGATTGATTTGCGAATGTTGAACCAGCCCTGCATCCCAGGAATGAATCCCACTTGATCATGGTGAATAATTCTTTTTATATGCTGTTGAATTCGATTTGCTAGTATCTTATTGAGAATTTTTGCATCCATGTTCATCAGAGATATTGGCCCGTAGTTCTCTTTTTTTTTTTACTGGGTCTCTGGTTTAGGAATCAAAGTAATACTGGCTTCATAGAATGATTCTGCAAGTTTTCCTTCCCTTTCTATTTTTTGGAATAGCTTGAGAAGGATAGGTATTATCTCTGCTTTAAACGTCTGGTAGAACTCCCCTGGGAAGCCATCTGGTCCTGGGTTCTTTATTTGTTGGGAGATTTTTGATAACTGATTCAATTTCTTCGCTGGTTATGGGTCTGTTCAAGCTTTCTACTTCCTCCTGATTGAGTTTTGGAAGAGTGTGGGTGTTTAGGAATTTGTCCATTTCTTCCAGGTTGTCCAATTTGTTGGCATATAATTTTTCATAGTATTCCCTGATAATTGTTTGTATTTCTGAGGGATTGGTTGTAATAATTCCATTTTCATTCATGATTTTATCTATTTGGGCCATCTCCCTTTTATTTTTGAGAAGCCAAACAGGCTTTCTTAAATAAATTGTGGAACAAGGAAATACATAATACGCAGTCATCGGAAATATGTCGCCATGTGACTAAGAATGTTACAGTGTCTGTAACAATGTCATGTAACTAAAGCAGCATGTAATATTTTATGATTCTAATTGTATGAAAATTGAAATATTAGAATATTATATTCTGTTATATTTAAAAATTAATATGTGTTATTTTATATTATGATTTAATTTGATATGATTTAATTTGTGATACTTATTTAATAAGACAATAATTTCATGAAAATAACTCCCGTGTTTGTTGTTGATAACTGTTTTTCTTATAACTTTTATCAAAGGAAAAAGACTTCTTTTTAAATACAATGAAAACTAGTCTGGATTCTAGAATTGGATCAAATTCTCTATATATTCTCTCTGTATTATCCAATATAGAGAACTTTACCTAGAAAAATTCTTTGGAAAAGAAATAACATACTAATTTGGACATTTTGCAAACACCTTATAATTTCAAATCTGAAGTAGCAATTTTGGTTTTGGAATTTATATTGGTGTCCCAGAAACTGCTAAACTGGAGTTAGAGAAAGAGCTCTCACATTATTCTCAATAAACTCCCCTTTTATTCTGATAAAACACTCTACAGGAAACACCAATTTCTCCCTTTTTTTTTTTTTTCAAGTTTATGTCTTTGTTTTGAGAGAGATCAAGAACACAGGCTGGGGTGGGGCAGAGAGAGAATCCTAAGCAGGCTCTGGGCTGTCAGCACAGAGTCTGATGCAGGATTTCAATCTTATGAACCATGAGACCATGACCTGTGCTGAAATCAAGAGTCAGATGCTTAACCTAAGACTGAGCCACCCAAGTGCCTTACCAATTTCACTTTTAAAAAAGAACTGTTTTAATAACCCCTGAAATATTTTCAGGTCATTTGTGACAGATTTTAAATGTCTATTAATTTACCATGAATTATCAAGCCCATTATGTATCAGACTTTTGCTATATTGCTCTCCTATATAGTAGCATTAGCATGCATAGTAAGTTTCCCCACAAACATTTAAAAGTTAATGTAAGAGAATCACCTAAAATTTGCTTAGTGAGTTTAAGTACAACAGTTCTTTATTAATTAGTTGCTTCTTTCCCTTTATATAGGAGCAGAACTTCTTCCACAAAAGAGTGGAAGGAAGATTGGAGTATTGCTACACCAATGAAAGAGGTCAAACCAGAAGAAGAAAGAGGTAAAATTATACCCCATACTTAGATAAGTGAAATTATGTTTAAAAATTAAATATTTTTAATTATCACCATAATCATTTTTAAAAGTTTTATAATTCTTGTGCATATCTAATAAAGAGCCTTCTGTATCATTTGATTAAACAACAAAATTCAACAAATATTTGCTATACCATATACTGGATCCTAAGTAAATAATGATCCCTTCCTACCTCTCAAGAAGCTAACTGTATTTCAAGGCCGTCCAGTAGAACTTTCTGGGATAATCAAAGTGTTCTCTATTTCCACCATCCAGTAAAGTAGCTACTAGCCACATATAGCTGTTAACCACCTGAAATGTAGCTAGGGAGACTGAAGAATTTAACTTTTCAGTTTAATTTTAAGTTACATTAAATGTAAATAGTCACATATGGTTCATGGCTACCATACTGGACATAGAGGCTCTGCTATGTGTGTGTGTGTGTGTGTTTATGTATATATATGTAAATTAAGATTAATATCTTATCACAGTTTACAAAATGTACAACAATTTGTATACTGGAATAAAATTTTGTTAAAAATACTTCAGCATATTTGAATGTATTTTTTTGAGAGAGAGAGAGAGAGAGAATGTGCATGCAAGTGAATGCGCACGTGAGCAATGGAGGGACAGAGGGAGAGAGAGAGAGAGAGAGAGAGAGAGAGAGAGAGAGAGAGAGATGGAGAATCTTAAGCAAGCTCCATGTACAACCAAGAGCCCTAGGTGGGCTCGATCTTATGACCGTGAGATCATGACCTGAACTGAAATCAAGAGTTGAACAGTTAATGGACTGAGCCACCCAGGCACCTCTATAGTTTTAATATTATATTAAACACCTCTTCCTACCTTTACCATAAAGATTTATTAAACATTTTCCTTTCATGAGAGATAACTAATGAATTCAGGACTTTTTTTTTAAATGTTTATTTATTTTTGAGAGAGAGATAGAGTGTGAGCAGAGAAGGGGCAGAGAGAGGGAGAGGGAGACACAGAATCGAAAGCAGGCTCCAGGCTCAGTGCTGTCAGCACAGAGCCCAATATGGGCTCGAACTCAAGAACTGTGAGATCATGACTTGAGCCACAGTCCGAGGCTTAACCGACTGAGCCACCCAGGCACCCCTGCTTTCAGGACTTTAAAAAAAATGTTTATTTATTTTGAGAGAGAACATGAAAGCAGGGGAGGAGCAGAGAGAGAGAGAGAGAGAGAGAGAATCCCAAGCAGGTTCCATGCTTTCAGTGCATAGCCAGACACGGGACTTGAACCCACGAACTATGATATCATGACCTGGGCTGAAATCAAGACTTGGCCACTTAATGGACTGAGCCACCCAAACGCCTCATGAATTCAGGACTTTTTAAAAGCACTAATACTTTGTTTTTCAAAACTCTCATTCATAGTGAAGATCTGTGTTTACTGTTTACATTTCATATATTTATATCTACACTGAAGGGAAAAAAAGCTCATGTATTACTTCTTAGTTTTGCACATGACAAATGTTGTAAGAAAAGATTAATATATTAAGGACCACAACATACCAGTGAAACAGCTATGTTTATTGTGAACTCACACATTTTTTTCCCAGAGTATAACACAGTGTCAAGTTGAGGAGGATTTATTGTAATTAGGTGTTTGTGCTAAAAAAAATTGCAAGTGGTTGCTCACTTAGTATGAAACAGTAAAACTAATTGAAATGGTATTCTGAAAAAAAATTGAGAGGTAGATTAAATACAATGAATTGGAGGCATCTCAAGTTATAAACAGCGTTTATTTTAGGATGCTATCATAGAAACAGTACAAAAGACATCTTGTGCAAACATGATAGACATGTTTGCCAAAACATATTTATATTGCATGAGATGTGCTCTAATTTTACGTGGCATTAATTTCATCACACATTTCAGACTGAAATCTCGTTATAGGAATTGAATATATCATAAGTGAGCTGGAGAATACAGTGTTTACTGTGTATGTTGTCGTAAAAATACCCAGACACTTAAGAATATAACGTATCCAGGGGCGCCTGGGTGGCTCAGTTGGTTGAGCGTCCGACTTCGGCTCAGGTCACTATCTCGCGGTCCGCGAGTTCGAGCCCCACGTCGGGCTCTGGGCTGATGGCTCAGGGCCTGGAGCCTGCTTCCGATTCTGTGTCTCCCTCTCCCTCTGCCCCTCCCCCGTTCATGCTCTGTCTCTCTCTGTCTCAAAAATAAATAAACGTTAAAAAAAAAAAATTTAAAATAAAAAAAGAATATAACGTATCCAGGAGGTGGTAGAATTTGAAAACAGAGGACAATAAACCAAAGTAGGGACCAGACAAAGGGCCAATCCATTGAAAAGTTAATTTTTATGCATTACAGTAGAGAATCCTGTTTCTCAAGAATTCTTTTCAGCCAGCATGCTGAATTTCTTTGACAGGCCTACTAGGTTAGAAGTAGAAACTGTGTGGCTACTGAGCTCGCACTTAAAACCAATGTCTAATACAGTCTTCTAGCAGAAAATTATTGCTTTATTGTCCAAAGTAAAACAAAATAAAACAGAGGTCTATTAGTTGTCTTTTTTCTTTTTCCAGTTTTACTGTTTTTCCTCTAGCCTCAGCTCTTTGAGGCTTTGCCTTTCTTGACACTTTGTGTTTGTTTATGTCTTCTTGTCATGTCACATTTTGGCAAAAGTCACTGTTTACGAGTATAAATCTCACCAGAGTGGAACCCGTATCCATCTTCCTTACTGCTCTATCTCTGGGGAGAGAACATATTGCCTAGAACGTAACAGGCTCTCTACATGTTTCTAGTATAAATAGATGAATGAATACCCATGTTAATCATTCCGTTAACATTAAACCATAGCATTTCAGAGCTGTGAACCAGGAATCACAAATATATCTCATTACAGGAGTTAATTTGTGTTATAACTGAATAAACAGAATTTGGAAGCAATGAATTCCTGGCAAGGCTAACTAGGGATGCTATTATCTGATAAGGAATAAAGTGTCTTATTTCTAGGAACCATCTGAGGATTTTCAGTCTTTGTCTGATGTAATCATTGTTATTTGCTTTTGTCATAGAATGAGAGGAAACGAAACACAAGCATAATTTAAAAATAAAGCTCTATAATATAGCTTGTGAATAAAGCAGTTTTTCTTTAGGTAAAATATTATACATAAAGCTATTGCTTGAGATTTAGCTATTCTAATTATTTTATAAAATGTTCACTTAAAAATCTGTCTTCAAAGGTTTTAATTAATGTTAGGATTCTGGTATAATAGAGCTGTCTTTAAAAGGCCAATTCATTTTTCTAAAATTCTCTTATTAAACATATAAATATTAAAAAACAGTAATAATATGATAGTACCTATGTTCCCACCACCTAGTTTATAACCTTATTCATTAATATATGTGAGTACATATTTCTATTTTAAGATGAAAGGTGTCCAGAATTAAAGCAGGAAATGGAAATCTTGCTATCAGAGGCCATTCATCTCATTAAAAGTCTAGAAACTGACCGTGCAGAAGCTGAAGAAGCTTTAAAACGACAAAAGTCAAGAAAGAAAAAGATTCACATGAAAATTGATTCTTGGTCAATTTGGAGACTTCAAGAAATCCCACTAGCTGTGCAGAAAGGTAATAATAAGGATTTTTTTCATGTTGCTATTTACTTTGTTGAAGAGGCATAATCAGTTGAAACTTGGGGAAAAAAATCAACAGTGACCACATTGTTTTGTATCTAAATTAGTGCAATTTTGATAGATGCTATTGATGATAATGCTGAATTCAAGTATATAACTGGGACTGCACTGAGCAAACCTGGACCTTCCCTGGTTTGGTGTTTGTTGGAAATTCCATAGTATTTATGGTACTCAAGGGTGGCATTCAGACATTTGGCACATTTCCTATGATGACTACATTGTTTGAGTACTTGAAATTTAGAAATTTGAGTGATTTCCAGTTATTGTCATTGGCCACATATTTAAATCTGGGAAAATAAAAGAGTTTTAAAGTGATATTTTAGCAACATGAATATGCTTTTGACAATTCAGTAGTATATTTCATTAAGAACTTTTAACAGGCAGTAAGACTTGAGATGATTCCAAGGGGTAAGTAACAAATATTTAGAAAGGAAACACTGTCTTTTTAGACTAAAGAGTAAAAGACCTGTGGCAAAGTATTAATCTAAAGGCATTTGATTTTTTAATTCTCCAAACATGCCTGTCAAACATGCCTGACTACACAATTTCTGAGACTGGAATTTGTTTATAAATAAATTTTAATTCAGTTAAAATTTTTAATTCAGTATTTACATGCTTTATAAGTAGATTATATTAGGGTACTCAAAAACCTATCATTTAAGTTAAGGCACTTTTGAGAGGAAAAGGGGGCCATTATCATCCTGAGACATAATATTATGTGTCAAAAAGAATACTTACGTACACCTTTGTTATATGTCTTCTAAAATAGTAGTGTGTATACATTTTAGGGAGTTGCGAAAAAGGGTTAGAACTTTTATTTATAGGGGTGACTGGGTGGCTCAGTCAGTTAAATGCCTGTCTTTTTAAAAAAAAAATTTTTTTTAATGTTTATTTTTGAGAGAGGTAGAGCACGAACAGGGGAGGGGCAGAGAGAGAGGGAGACACAGAATCTGAAGCAGGCTCCAGTCTCTGAGCTGTCAGCATAGAGCCTGACACGGGGCTCAAACTCACCAGCTGTGAGATCATGACCAGAGCAGAAGTTGGATGCTCAACCACCTGAGCCACCCAGGCACCCCTAAGTGTCTGGTTCCTGATCTTAGCTCAGGTCATGATCTTGCAGTTTGAGGGTTTGAGCCCTGCGTTGGGCTTTGTCTGGCAGCGAGGAGACTGCTTGGGATTCTGTCTTTCTCTCTCTGCCTCTCCCCCGCTTGCTATTTCTTCCTCTCTCTCTCAAAATAAATAACTTATATATTCATATATATATATGTGTGCGTGTGTGCGTGCGCGCACGTGCGTGTGTGTGCACATACATATATATGAATATACATATATATATTTATATATAGTTAAAACATTTTTTTTAAGTAATGTGTACACCCAGTGTGGGGCTTGAGCTCACAACCCTAAAATCAAGAGTCGCATGCTTTATCAAATGAGTCAGCCAGGTACTCCATTAACACATTGTTTAGATTTTGTTTTTAAGTAATACCTACACCCAATGTCGGGCTCAAACTTACAACCCTGAGATCAAGAGTTGCATGCTTTACTGACTGAGCCAGCCAGGCACCCCAGAACTTTTACTTATATTTTAAAATTTTATTCTTTTTATTTTCTTTCTTGATTATTTGGGTTTTTAATTTTGCTTTTATTGCACCAAATAAAATACAGTATCCAGTGGTTCCTAAATTACGTTATTTAAATAAAATAAAATAAAATAAAATAAAATAAAATAAAATAAAATAAAATGTAGGTTTAATGAGTATTTCCTCCTTTTAAAGTAATACTGAGCTCACAGATTGACCTCACCATTTGTTTACTCCCTTCTGGAGCAGAACTCAAGAAGCAGGAAATTTCCCAGAGCCTAGACTGGATGAATTTAACTTAGCCTTTGTCTATGCACTTTGCTACCCTTTACTAAAGAGTTAATTCCAAAAATTATGCAAAATTGCTCTAAACTCAGATAGACATTTTTCTACCCATGCATTTAAAGTAATACATTTTACAATATATTTAGTTTCTACAGATGTTTTATTCAGGCTTGGAGTTAGTTTGTTCTGATTAACAAGGTTTTTGAATAGAATTTAAAATGTGCATACTCTACTAATATAATAGCATAGCTATGTAATTTGTAAATCCATACATGCATATATATTGGTATGTTAGAGACAACCAAAACCATACAATATGGTCGGAATGGAATGGGAATTCTGGGAAATTCTGGATTCCAGTAGGGTCTTGAGCAGATTCATATTCACATCCACAGGGAGTCATCTGCAATTTTTGAAAATGTTTTGGAAGCCCTTCCTTGTCATTAGTAGTAGAAAAATCAGTGGGAGCTGGTTTTGTTTAATATTTTGCTGATTTCTGTATAATCTCATATAGCCTTTATAAGAGTGCATACTGTAGTTTGTGGTTTATATGAAGTTCTACTTAAGGAATTGCCAAAATAAAACTAAATTGAGATACATGTGTGGACATTCTAGAAACTTTATAAATGCATTTTCAGTGATGGAATATATTCCTGCCATTGGTGATAATTTATTGCTTGGGCTGTCTTTTATTTAAAGAGCTACTTAAAGATCTTTTAAAAACTATTAAAAATCTACTTAAAAAACAAATTTATGTTCTTCTGCTTTATTTTATTTAAGTGGCTAACATATGCAATGAAATTTAAAGTCATTATTACTATGTAGTTTTTAAGTACCTCCTATTTATAAAGTATTCCTGAAAAACTATGTGCTTTCAGGAATATATTGCCTTCATATTGATATATTTAGGATATAATTTCTAAATTTTATGATTTTTTTTTACAGGTTCTAGAATTATATATTCATGTAGTCTTTAAATTCTCAAAGTCTCCAATTTATGTGACAGGAAAAAGTTTTAATCTCCTTAACAGCCTTAATATTAAATATGATGTTTAAAGAATTTTGGATAATTTATTATAAAAAATTCTACTTACAATTTTAAGAAAATTAAGGACATTCAATTTGTCTAGATATCTTGTGGTAACTCCTCCAGATCCATCCATCCCCCTAACCAGCCTGCTCACGCTTGTATCTTTTGTGTTTTGGTCCATGAAGCTTATTCATAATAGACTGCATCAAAGATATTTTTGGTACTCTGGCTTCCTGCTAGTGCCACCAACGGGTCAGTGGTAAGAGACCAAGGGAGATAATGGAGAAGAATGAGGGTGTGGTATTTGTAACCCTACTTGGTCACTGCATCCTCCTCCCCAGAATGACAGCCACTGGCACTATGCAGCCAATAATCTAGCAAATGTCTTTTCATTTTCCTATCAAAAAAGATAACCAGAAATAAGTTGCAGTTCACAAGTTCGAGCCCCGCATTGGGCTCTGTGCTGACAGCCGGAAGCCTGTAGCCTGCTTCAGATTCTGTGTTTCCCTTGCTCTCTGCCCCTCTCCTGCTCTCTCTCTCTTTCTCTCTCTCTCTCTCAAAAATAAATAAACATTAAAAAAATTTTAAAAAAATAAAGGAGAGTACATATACTATATTTATTATACTCAAGCAGCGTCTGAAAGCACAAATGAACTAATGACTCAGATTCCCCTGGTACTCTCATTGTACCTGTTTCTTTAGATTCTCTGTCTTTCCCTTAACCTACATTCCTGGCTCCATTGGTACTTCCCTATGATTGGAGAAAGGATGGAGTAGGAAGATAATTGTGTCCCATATAAATGCTCACAAGAATGCTTCTACTGTGGAAGAAGACCTCAGTAATAACACAATGTTAAATCTTCTAATTTTGTTTTGCATTGTTTTGTCATGTGAATTAGTCAGATATTACCATAATAATTCTTTGTAACAAATGCTTTGGAACTCAGTGACTTACTGCCACTTTTTAAATATGGCTTATAGGGGCGCCTGGGTGGCGCAGTCGGTTAAGCGTCCGACTTCAGCCAGGTCACGATCTCACGGTCCGTGAGTTCGAGCCCCGCGTCAGGCTCTGGGCTGATGGCTCGGAGCCTGGAGCCTGTTTCCGATTCTGTGTCTCCCTCTCTCTCTGCCCCTCCCCCGTTCATGCTCTGTCTCTCTCTGTCCCAAAAATAAAATAAAAAACGTTGAAAAAAAAAAAAAATATGGCTTATAGCCACTTTTTAAATATGGCTTATAGCCACTTTTTTAATAGCTCATATTACTGACCTGTAAGTTTTAGTTGATTCTTTTGTGTTTTGATATATAATTGTATCAACAGAAAATCGTACTTATTTTTTTCCTTTTTCTTTCTGATATTTATAACTCCTATCTCATCGTTTTACTTCTAGATGATTTTAAAGGCCTCTACTCTTGCAGTTTTTCTCATTTTGTAATTACATAGAGTGGTTGTATGTAACCCTGTATATACATTGGTTGTTATAAGCAGGATTTGTACAGTTATTATCTTATAATACATATATTTTAATCCCTTTGATGATAAATGATGAAAGCAATATATTTTATAAGGCAATACTAAAATAATTCATATTAAATTTAGGAAGCTTCACAGATAAGTAATTTTGGAATCTAAAGTATTTCATATTTCTCTTTTACAAATAAAGATTGCCTTCTGGAGCTTTTGTTTTAAAATCAGATTTTCTTTTGTTATTGTATGTCTAGAACATGAGGCCTATTTGAGAGATATTGTAGAATTACGATGGCATCTTGAAGATAGAGCTTATCAGCTAAAACATTTTGAGGAACAAAAGGTGAAATTGGAAGAAGCTAATGCAAAGCTTCAAGCAGACACAGACTACATGAATGCACGCGGTCCTCTAATTAACTCAAAGCAGAACCAAGAACTTGAAGCTCTGAAAGAATTGTATCTAAAAAAATTTGAGGTAAATTAATGAATATGTATCTTATAGATTTATAGATAGTTATAAAAAATGTTTCAGCTAAAAGAAATTAGCATCTTTAAATGTTTCATTTTCATTGAAAATTGACCTGCTACTTATTTCCCAAAGGAATATTATACTACACACAATACAGTCATTTGATATTCATTTAAACTGTGTCTTCTTTCCTTTTATACTTAGGGTTATAAGTATACTTTTATACTTAGGGGTAATAGTCAACTTATTAATAAAATTTTGGAGATTTAAAACAACATGGTAATATTTGAAGTTGTAAATTGAATTGCAGAAGAAGGCAAATATATATCATTCACTTTCATTGTTTATGATAATAAAGTATAAAATATTTTCAATGATTAGTTAATATTTAACACTCTTATTGTGGGATTGTGTTATAGAAAAATATTTATACCTTCCATTAAATGAGCAAGTATAGAAAAATAAAGTATTTATACCTGCCATTAAGTGAGCACATTTATACCTGCCATTACTTTTGATTATTTAGAGTTGCTAAATGTGTTCTGTATTTTCCTCAACCAGTCCATTTTCCTCCCTCGCTCTCTGAAGACAACCTTATCATGAAATTCTGTTTCTAGGTGAAAGTTGTATATTTTTATACATATATATGTATTTTAGCACAAAACATGGTTTCTTTTTCATTCTTTAAATAGTATCAAACGTATAACTTTCTGCAAGTTGTTTTTTAATCTGATTTTTTTAAGATATCAAACTATTGTTGATACAGAGAAATCTAGTTTATTCCTTTTACTTGCTGTCTTGGATTTGACACCTAAAGCAAAGCTAACAAAGGCAAAAACAAGCAAGTGGGGCTAAATCACCGTGAAAAGCTTTTGCACGGCAAGAGGAACCATCAGCAAAATGAAAAGACAGTCTGCTGAATGGGAGAAAATATTTGCAAATCACAAATCTGATAAAGGGTTAATATCTGAAATAAAGAACTTAGCAGAGACAACCTGAAAAAAAATTGGGCAGAAGACCTGAATAAATATTTTTCCAAAGAAGACATACAGATAGCCAACAAGTACATGAAAAGATTCTCAGCATCACTAATCATGAGGGAAATGCAAATCAAAACCACAGTAAGATATCATTTCATACTTGTCAGAATGGCTATTATCAGAAAGACACGAAATAATAAGTGTTGGTAAAGATGTGGAGAAAAGGGAACCCTTGTGTACTGTTGGTGGGAATGTAAATTTGTGCAACCGCTGTGGAAAACGGTATGGAAGTTTCTCAGAAAATTAAGAATGGAACTGTCATATAACTCAACCATTTCACTTCTGAATATTTGTTAGAAGAGAAAAACACTAACTTGAAAACATATGTGCACCCCCTGGTACGTTGCTGCGTTATTTATAATAACCAAGATATTGAAACAATCTAAGTGTCTATCAGTGGATGGCTGGATAAAGAAGATGTGGTATATACATACAGTGGATTTTTACTCAGCCAAAAAAGAATGATATCTTGCCATTTGCAACAACAGGGATGGACCGTGAGGACATTATGATGAGCGAAATAAGTCAGACAGAGAAAGACAAATATCATATAATCTCATTTATATGTGGAATCAAAAGAAACAAAATAAAATACAATTTCATAGTCATAGACAACAGATTGGTGGTTGCCACAGGCAGCAGGGGTTAGAAGATGAATGAAAAAGGAGTCAATAGATAAACTTCTAGTTATAAAATACATAAATCAGAGGGATTTAATGTGTAGCAATGGTGACTATAGTTATAATATTGTACTGCATATTTATAAGTTTCTGAGAGTACATCTTAAAAGTTCTCATCACAAAAAACATCTAGCTATGTGTGGTGATGGATGTTAACTGGACTTACTGTGATGATCATCTCACAATATAGAGAAACATTGAATAATTATGTTTTATACTTGAAACTTATATGTTAATTGTATCTTATTTAAAAAATGAAAAACGTTTGTGCTTAAGGGGCACCATCAGTATCTGATAAAAGGTCAATATTCAAAATATGTGAAGACCTTTCATAACTCATCACCAGAAAAACAAGTAATACAATTGAAAGGTGGTCAGAAGACCTGAATAGACCTTTTTCCAAAGAAGACATCCTGATGGTCGATAGATGCATGAAAAGATGCTTCACATCTCTAATCATCAGGGGAGTGAAAAAACTGCAATAAGTTATCACCTTATAGTTGTCAGAATGGCTAGAATAAAAAAGACAAAAAGGAGCAAGTGTTGACAAGGATATGGAGAAAAAGGAACCCTCATGCCCTGTGGGTAGGAACATAAATTGGGACACCACTGTGGAAAACAATATGGAAGTTACTCAAAACATTGAAAATAGAAATACCGTATGATCCAGTAGCTCCACTACTGAGTATTTACCCCAAGAAAACAAAACCCTATAAAAAGATATATGCACCCCTGTGTTTATAGCAACATTATTTACATTAGCCAAGATAGGGAAATAACCTCAGTGTCCATTGATAGATCAATGGATAAAGAAGATGTGGTACATGTATATACAGTAGAATATCAGCCATAAAAATGATGAGATCTTGCCATTTGCACCAACATAGATGGACCTCTAGAGGATATTATGCTAAGTGAAATTAACCAGTCAGAGAAAGACAAATCCTGTATTATTTCACTTCTATGTGGAATCCGAGAAATACAACAAACAGAAAGCAGGAACAGACCTGTAAATACAGGGAACAAACTGATGGCTGCCAGAGGGGTGGGGGTAGAGGGATAGGCAAGTGGATGATGAAGAATGGGAGGTACAGGCTTCCATTTACAGAATAAATAAGTCGCTGAGATACAAGGTACAGCATAGGTTGTAGAGTCAATGATATTGTAAAAACATTGTATGGTGACAGCTACACTTGTGAGCATAGGATAACGTATAGACTTGTTGAATCACTATGTCATACACCTGAAAGTAATTTAACTTTGGGTGTCAACTATATATCAATTAAAAAAGCAAAAAAGATAAAGGGTACTATCAAAAAAGTAAAAAAACAAAAACAAAAACAATGAGAGAGAAACAATTGTAAATTATACATTCAGAAAGGACATAGTATCTAAAATATATAAAGAACTTTTTAGATGCGACAAATCAGGGCATACAGCCCAATTAGAGTGGGCAAAGGACTTGAATAGATTATCTCCAAAAGACATACATACAAATGGGCAGCAAATGTATGAAACGATAGAGGCTCAACATCATTAGTCATTACGGAGATACAAACAAAAACCCCAATGTGATACCACTCACAACAAAATAACAAGTTTTGGTGTCTGTGTGGAGAAAATTGGAACTGTGGTACTTTGCTGGTGGGAAAATAAAATGGTTGCAGATGCTGTGGAAGACTTTGGCATTTCTTCAAAAGGGTTAACGTAGAATTACTATATGCTCTAGCAGCAGTTCTGCTCTTGAGGATTATATACCACAAAGAATTGAAAACTGATATTTAAAGAACAAAGCCAAAAGTTTTTACATAAATATTCATAGCAGCACTGTTTATATTAGCCAAAAGGTGGAAATAGCCCAGTGTTCATCGTCGGATTAACGACCAAACAAAATGTGATATATCTATACCATAGGAAGAAATAAAAGGAAATGAAATACTGATACATGTCACAACATAAATCAACTTTGAAGGATTATGCTAAATAAAGAAGCCAAATACAAAAGATCACATGCTTTATGATTTTATTGGTATGGAAAATCCAGAATACGTAAGTCTGTAAGACAGAAAACAGATTGTGATTGCTAGGGGAGAGTATAATGTAGTGTTTTGTTTATAGTCATTTATCATATAAATTTGTTTTGTTTTATTCTGCTGTCTTGACTCAGTTTTTAAAAAAAAAACTTTTTTTTTTTACATTTATTTATTTTTGAGACACAGAGAGAGACAGAGTACAAGTGGGGGAGGGGCAGAGGGGCAGAGAGAGAGAGAGAGGGAGACACAGAATCTGAAGCAGGCTCCAGGCTCTGAGCTCCAGGCACAGAGCCCAATGTGGGGCTGGAACTCACGGACCTTGAGATCATGACCTGAGCTGAGGTCGGACACCCAACTGACTGAGCCACCCAGGTGCCCCTGTCTTGACTCAGTTTTGAGGTCCTGGCTAGAGGCCTGTTGAAATAACCAATTGCTTAAATGATGCAAGACCTCTAGCCAATGTACTTGAGCCCTAGTGCATAGCTACTTGCAAATCAAGCTCACAGCCTCATTGTTGCCTTCAAATTCATCAAGCAGCTTGGCCCCATAACACCATAGAGCCACAAGAGTATTCTACACAATCGGCTGGAGTATCAATGGGGGAAGGATATGCCAGTGCCACATGGGCCCAATCCAGAGCTTGCCCTTGAGATGAATTTGTCTCGTTCCCAACAGGGAGCCCACCACCCCAGCAATGCCTACAGGTTACCTCTTCTAAAGGTACTGACAGGTTGGACATGGGATATTTGATATTAGGAATTCTGTTATGTTTCCTGACCTCTTGTTTGCTTAGCTCATCGTCCCTGCATACTCCTTGCTCTCTGCTAAGATACATATGCCCAGACTCCTGTTCCTAAAGGGGAGTCTTGTAGAGGTTACTACCATCTGTGCTATTCTAGAAATTAATGAACATTATTGCTTTTTCCAGGAGGCACTTGCTTCATTTCAGTCCACCACTTTACCCACTGGGGAAAGGATTGTTCACTCCCTAGTGCTTTCTCTTCCTCTCCCTCTAACTTTCCAGCAGTGACAAAAAAAAAAAAAAAAAAAAAAAGGGGAGAAATGGAGAGAGAAGGGAGATTGTTTATATTTGATAATTAATAAAAACAATAACAATGGAATATTTTGGACCCTTTCATTAATAGTGGTTATTCCTGAGAGAATTACAGGTGATTTTATTTATTTTTCCATCTGTGTTTTCTGGTTTTTCTACAATGAAGTAATATTGTCTCAGTGATAAAAATAGCAAAAAGTAGCAATTCTCCTATAGGTGAAAAGATAATTCTTTTATTTTGCTCATGTTACCTGGGATATTGAAGTTATTTTCTTCAGTAACTTTTATACATTTCTAGCATTGATGTCTTTCAGGCTAATGCAAACCTGAAACTTTACTGTGCTCAATAGACTACATATGGGAGGAAACTGATGTAAAGAACTTTAAAAAAAAAATCAGAACAACTCTAAATTTAAGTCTTTTCTCTGATCTTACTCTTGCTTGATTCTTTTAATTACTAAGTGTATATATTAACAATAATATTTTTCATTTCTAGGTAATGGAATTATACAAACAAATTCAGGAAGAACTTGCAGAAGCTATAGAAAACTATAAGAATGCCAAATTGAAGGCTAAACAAATGAAACAAGACATGGAAAAAGATATTCATAATGATGAAGCAAGCCTAGAAGCCTACAAGTAAGAATTTTTCACAAATGCTGCTTACAGCATTTTGAACAAAAATATTGATTAAAATTTAATTTATATTCCTGTATAAAATATCAGATAAAGAGAAAGGAAAGAATCTAAATCACCCATATTTATCTTATCAGTATGTTTATATGTAAATTAAGACATGTTTTTTACATATGTAAATATATGTGTATGAATTCCTAAGCACTATTTTTCTGTCAATTTATTTTATTTTATATTAGGTTTTTTATTTTAATTACACTATTAATATATAGTATTATATTATTTTTAGGCATACAGTATAGTGATTCAACAGTTCTGTACATTACTTGGTGCTCATTATGATAAGTATGTTTTTTAATCCCCCGTTTTACCTATCCCCCCCCATACACACACCCTATGTTAATCATTAGTTTGTTCTCTGTAGTTAAGAGTCTGTTTCCTGGTTTCTCTCTCTCTTTTTTTTTCCTTTACTCATTTGTTTCTTAAATTCCACATAAGAGTAAAATTATTGTATTTGTCTTTCTGACTTATTTTGCTTAGTATGATACTCTCTAGCTCCATCCATGTTGTTGCTAATGGCAAGACTTCATTCCCTTTTATGACTGAATAATATTCCACTGTATGTATATATATATATATATATATATATATATATATATATATATACACACACACACACACACACACACACACACACACACACACACACACACTACATCTTTATCCATTCATCTATCAATGGATACTTGGGCTCCTTCCGTAATTTGTCTATGAATGATGTTGCAATAAACATAGGGGTGCATGTATCCCTTTGAATTAGTGCTTTTGTATTTTGGTAGTAAATACCCAGTAGTGCAATTACTGGACTGTAGAGTAGTTCTATTTTTAACTTTTTGAGGAACCTCCATACTATTGTCCATAGTGGCTATACCATTTTGCATTCCCACCAGCAGTGTAAGAGGGTTCCTTTTTCTCCACATCCTTGCCAACACCTGTTGTTTCTTGTGTTTTTTATTTTAGCCATTTTGATAGGTGTAAGGTGATATCTTATTTGTTGTTTTGATTTTCATTTCTCTGATGATGAATGATGTTGAGCATCTTTTCATGTGTCTGTTGGTCATCTTTATGTCTTCTTTGCAGGAATGTCTGTTCATGTCTTTTGTCCATTTTTAATTGGATTATTTGTTTTTTGGGTGTTGAGTTCTATCAGTTCATATATTTTGCAATTCTAACCCTTTATCATATGCCATTTGCAAATATCTTCTCCCATTCAGTTGATTGCCTTTTAGTTTTGTTGATTGTTTCCTTTACTGTGCGAAAGCTTTTTATTTTGATGTAATTCCAGTAGTTTATTTTTGTTTTTATTTACCATGCCTTGGGAGACCTATCTAGAAGAATTCTGGTATGGCCAATGTCAGAGAAATTACTGCCTATGCCATCTTCTAGGATTTTTATGGATTCAGGTCTCACACTTAGGTCTTTAAACCATTTGAGTTTCTTTTGTGTATGGTGTAAGGATGACTCAGTTTCATTCTTTTGCATGTAGCTGACCAGTTTTCCCAACACCATTTGTTAAAGAGACTTTTTGTATATTTATTCCTCCTTTGTTGAAAAGTAATGATCATATAATTGGCAGGTTGATTTCTGGGTTTTCTACTCTCTTCCATTGATTTATGTGTTTATTTTTGTACCAGTACCATACTGTTTTGATTACTACAGCTTTGTAATATAACTTGAAGTCTGGAACTGTGATACCTGTAGTGTTGCTTTTCCTTTTCAAGATTGCTTTGGCTTTTTTGGAGTCTTTGTGGCCCCATACAAGTTTTAGAATTTCTTGTTACAGTCCTGTGAAAACTGCTCTTAGTATTTTGATGGGAATTGCATTAAATGTATAGATTGTTTTGGGTGGTATAGACATTTTAACAATATTTGGTCTTCCAATCCATGAGTATGGTTTGTCCATTTCTTTGTTTCATCTTCAATTTCTTTTATCAGTGTTTTATACTTTTCAGAGTACAGGTCTTTCACCACTTTAGTTAAGTTTATTCTTAGTTATCTTATCATTGGTGCAGTTGTAAATGGGATTATTAATTTCTCTTTCTGCTGCTTCATTATTAGTATATAGAATTTCTGCCCATTGATGTTGTATGCTGTGACTTTACTGAATTCATTTATCAGAACTAGTGTTGTTTTGGTGAAATTTCAGCGTTTTCTGTATATTGTATCATGTCATCTGCAAATAGTGAGAGTTTTACTTCTTTCTTAAAATTTTGGATGTCTTTTATTTCTTTTTGTTTTCTGATTGCTCTGACCTTTTGTTGTCTGATTGCTGTACTGTGCTGAATAAAAGTGGTGAGAGTGGACATCCTTGTCTTGTTCCTGACCATAGGAGAAGAGCTCTCAGTTTTTCCCCATTGGGTATGATGTTCACTGTGCATTTTTCATATAAGGCCTAATTATGTTGAGGTATGTTCCCTCTAAATTTACTTTGTTGAGGATTTTTATCATGAATGAATGTTGTACTTTGTCAAATGCTTTTTCTTCATCTCTTGAAATTGTTTTTACCCTTTCTCTTATTGATGTATCACGTTGATTGATTTTGAATATTAAACACCTTGCATTCCAAGAATAAATCCCACTTGATGTGGTGAATTATTTTTTTTACTGTATTGTTGGATTTGCTTTGCTAGTATTTTGTTGAGAATTTTCGCATCTGTGTTTATTGGAGATACTGGCTTGTAATTCATTCTCTCTCTCTCTCTCTCTCTCTCTCTTTGTGCTGTCTAATATTGGTATCAGGGTGATGCTGGCCTCACAGAATGGATTTGGAAGTTTTTCTTCATATTCTATTTTTTGGAATAGTTCAAGAAGATTAGGTATTAACTCTTCTTTTTATGTTTGGTAGAATTCACCTCTGAAGAAGTCTGGTCCTGGACTTTGTTTGTTGGGAGGTTTTTTAAATATATTTTTTAATGTTTATTTATTTATGAGAGAGAGAGAGTGCACGTGTGTGAGTGGGAGAGGGGCAGAGGGAGTTTTTGGTTACTGATTCAGTTTCCTTGATGGTCATTGAGATGTTCAAATTTTTTTATTTCTTCCTGTTTTGGGTTTGGCAGGTAATATGTTTCTAGAAATGTATCCATTTCTTCTAGGATATATGTGATTTGTTGGCATATGATTTTTCATAATATTCTCTTAAAATTATTTGTATTTCTGTGGTGTTGGTTGTTACTTCTCCTCTTTAATTTATGATTTGTTTATTTGAGTCCTCTCTTCCTTTTTTCTTCGTTTTGATGAGCCTGGATGGAGATTTATCAATTTCGTTGATCATTTGAAAAGCCAACTCCTGGTTTCATTGATCTGTTCAAATGTTTTTGTTTGTTCATTTTTTTTCCTTTAGTTTCTGTATCATTTATTTTTGCTCTAGTCTTTCTTATTTCCTTCCTTCTCCTGGTTTTAAATATTGTTTGCGGCTCTTTTATAGATGCTTTATGTGTATAGTTAGATTGTCTATTTGATTTTTTCCTTGGTTCTTGAGTAGGCCTGCATTGCTGTATATTTCCTGGTTGAAACCACTTTTGCTGCATCCCAAAGATTTTGGATCCTTTTGTTTTCATTTTCATTTGTTTCCATGTAATTTATTTCTGTTTTGATTTCTCAGTCAATGCATTCATTGTTTAGTAACATGTTATTTAACCTCTGTGTATTTGTGGTCTTTCCAGATTTTTTCCTGTGGTTGGTTTCTAGTTTCCTAGTGTTGTGGTCAGAAAAGATGTATGGTATGACTTTGATCTTTTTTAATTTGTTGAGACTTGGTTTGTTGCCTAAAAGTGATCTGTTTTGGAGAGTATTTGTGTGCACTTGAAAAGAATGTGTATTCTGCTTTTGAGGATGGAATGTTCTGAATATATCTGTTAAATCCATCTATTCCAGTGTGTCATTCAAAGGTACTGTTTCCTTGTTGATTTTCTGTTTGATCTGTCTGCCACTGTAAGAGGAGTGTTAAAGTCCCCTACTATTACTGTATTAATATATATTAGTTCAATTATGTTTTCTATTAACTGCTTTATGTGTTTGGGTACTTCCATGTTGGGTGCATAAATATTTACAATTGTTGTATCTTCTTGTTAGATTGTCCCCTTTATTATTATATAGTGCCCTTCTTTGTCTCTTGTTACAGTCTTGGTTTTAAAATCTATTTTGTCTAATACAAGTATTGCTACCCCAGCTTTCTTTTGACATCCATTTGCATGATAAATATTTCTTTATCACCTCATTTTCAATCTGCATGTGTCTTTAGGTCTGAAATGAGTCTCTTGTAAACAGCATATAGATGGGTCTTGGTTTTTAATCTACTCTGTTACCCTGTGTTGTTCTTTGGAGTGTTTAGTCCCTTTACATTGAAAGTAATTATTGATAGATTGTACAAATTGCCATTTTGGTACTTGTTTTATGATTTCTATTGTAGATTTTCCCTGGTCCTTCTCTTGCTTCTTTCATACCTTGTTATCTTTCTTTGATGATATTCCTTTCTCTTTATTCTTCGCATATCTATTGGATTCCTTTCTCTTTATTCTTTGTGTATCTATTACTGGTTTTTGATTTGTGGTTACCATGAGGTTTGTATATAACATCTTATGCATATTGCAGTGTATATCAAATTTATGGTTGCTTAAGTTTGAACTCATTCTTAACTCCTCTCCCATCCATGTTTTAGTTGTGTGTATAGTGTCATATTTTATATTTTTATTTTGTGAATCCCTGGACTGTTTTTTATGGAAACACTTGTTTTTACTGATTTTGTGATTACTATTTTACATACTCTTACTTATGGTCTTTCCTTTCCACTCAGAGTCCTCTTTAGTAAGGCTGGTTTAGTGGTCATGACTCCTTTAGTTTTTGTTTGTCTGAGAAACTCTTTGTCTCTACTGCTATTTGGAATGATAGCCTTTCTGGATAGAGTATTCTTGGCTGCAGATGTTTCCCTTAATATATCATGCCACTCCCTTCTGACCTGCACAGTTTATGCTGAGAAGTTCACTATTAGCTCTATGGGGTTTCACTTGTATATAACTGTCTACTTTTCTCTTGCTGACTTTAAAATTCTGTCTTTATCACTATTTTTTTTTTTTTTTTGCCTTTTTAATTACTCTGTGTCTTGGTGTGGATCTCCTTGGGTTGATATTTTAGGGGGGCATCTCTGTGCCTTCTGGATCTAGGTGTCTGTTTCCTTCCCCAGACCAGAGAAGTTTTCAGCTTTTATTTCTTCAAATAAATCTTCTTCCCCCTTTTCTCTCTTTCTTCTTCTGGGATCTCCTTAATGCAAATGTTATTATATTTGATGGAGTCATTGAGTTCTCTAAGACTATTCTCAATTCGTATAATTCTTTTTTCTGTCACTTTCTCAGCTTGATTCCTTTCCATTACTCTGTCTTCTGGGTCATTAATTTGTTCCTATGCTTCCTCTAGCCTGCTATTTATTCTGTCAAGTATACTTTTAATTTGTTATTGTGTTCTTCATCTTTGATTGGTTCTTTTTTATCTCTTCATTAAGGGTCTCACTGATGTTCTCCACTCTTTTCTTAAGTCCAGTGGGTATCTTTATGATCATTACTTTAAATTCTCTATTAGCCATATTACTTATATAGTTTCACTTAGGTTTCTTGCTGTGGTTTTGTCTTGTTCTTTCATTTGGGACATATTCCTCTGTCTCTACATTTTGTCTAACTCTCTGTGCTTGTTTCTGTATTAGGAAAGTAAGTGATATCTCCTGCTCTTGAAGGTAATGGCCTTATAAAGAAGAAGTCCTGAAGTGCAGTTCCCAGAACCTGGCACTTCAGGGAGTGTCTCCTATGTGTGTATCCTGTGGCGGTTTTTGTATTCTGACCACTTTTTCCTTCAGTCCAGGCATTTTCACAGGGTTTCTTTGCTTGTTATGGGCACTGTTTAGTTGGGTCTAGGCAGAGCGCATTTTAACAAAATGTGTGCTGGTCTGCTTGCAAAATGAGGCCTGCCAACCTTGCTGCCAGAACCTAGGCCCTGCAAAATGCTTTGGTAAGTGACCTGGTTTCCGTGGGGTTTGCACCTGTCTTCTGGGGGAAGAGCCCCACAGTGTAGGGACATGGCAGGTATGACTAGAAAGAACAGATCCACTAAAGATAGGGGGGGGTCAGGGCTTGGTATAGACAAGTTAGGGAGGGAATGTTGTTGCTGTGCTGTATCCTATAGGTGGCCATGTGTTTACGCTGCGAGGCAGGGGAGGGAAATGGCTCCTTTGTTTCTGGAGATGTTTTCCTGTAATCCCTGCCTCTGTGGTACCTGCTGTGATAGGAGTAATAATTCTCCCTCCTGTATGTACCAGACATTTTTCAAGCTGCTATTTCCATGCTGTATCTCAGGTAGTTGTCTTGCTGTTCTTTAAGGGCAGGGACTCAGATTCCTATCACCCTCCAAGCTCTCCCATAGCAGAGCCTGTTGATTTTTAAAATTTCAGACTTTAAATCCCAGCAGTTGTAAGAACTCACAAGATTCAGCCTCTTGCTTTTTTGTTTTTGTTGTTGTTGTTGTTTTTGTTTATTTATTTATTTTGAGAGAGAGAGAGAAAGGGAGAGAGAGAGAGCACTGAAGGGGCAGAGAGAGAGGGAGAGAGAGAGAACCCCACTCCACACTATTAGTGGAGCCTGATGCGGAGCTTGAACTCACGAAATGTGAGAACATGACCTGAGCCGAAACCAAGAGTCGGTCTCTTAGCTGACTGAGCCACCCAGGCGCCCCTGGCTCCTCTTGCTTTTAAAGCCAAATTTATGGGGATTTGTGTTCCCCTTGGGGGCTCCCCAGTGTGATAGTCTGTTTCTTGCCCTTTTCCACACCATTGGCTCCCTCGCCATCGTGGATGGCCATGGTCTGTTTTGCTCTAAATATGCATCACTTCCCTTCCTACCTTCTTGGATGTGACCTTTTCTCTACTTTTTGTTGTGGAGTTTATTCTGCCAGTTTTCAGGTCTTTTCTGGGTTATTTACACTGATAGGAATGTTATCTAGTTGTATCCATGGGAGGAGGCAAGCTTGGTGTTCTCCTACTCTGTCATTTTCCCAGCCTTTCTCTGTGTCATTTTAAAGCTCTTCATACATATTATCAAATTGTCTATACATATGGTATAACAAATGTATATAACTGGTACCTCTGTGCATAAATGACTATTTAAAACAAAATCTCCAGGGGTGCCTGTGTGGCTCAGTCACTTGAGCATCCTACCTCAGCTTAGGTCATGATCTCATGGTTTGTGAGATCAAGCTCCATGTCAGGCTCTGTGCTGACAGCTCAGAACCTGGAGCCTGCTTCGGATTCTGTGTCTGCCTCTCTCTCCCCGCTCCCCCATGCACCCTCTGTCTATCTTTCTCTCAAAATGAAACATTAAAAAAAATGTTTTTTAAACAAAATCTCCAGCATAGGATCTCCAGGATAGTATTAAAAACAACTTATGTAGCCTTGCATTAATTATAAATAACATCCAAGTATTTCAACTTGCACTTATTTGATTTCTAATAAAATGGAATATTTTGAATTATATGTTGACTATATTTTGCATTTTAGTAATTGGAATTTTTTTTTTTATGTTTCTGATATATTTGTGTTGTATGATATTCTTCTAATTCCTCTTGTTGGCTGTAAATTCTTTATGGTTTAGTGTGACATAATACAATTTTTATTTGTTCAGAGTGGTTAATGATTTAGAAAGGAAAATTCATATTCATCATGGAGATGGAATCAATTAAATATAATCAAAATGAAAAACAAAATTTTAAACAGTTATATTGTCATAGACTCTGGGTCTGGAGTTTTGTCTTGTCCAGCAAAAGAGCAGAACACAGGATTAAAATGCGAGAGAGGCTAATGTCCCAGAGGAGACAGGAGGACTGAGTAAGGGTCCTTGCTCTGCTTTTATTAGGATCAGAAGGCTTACTAGCTTGATTGAAGTGTCTCTTGATAGAGACAATGAAACTGTGAACGATAACTCACAGGCATGGGGGAAAAGGGGTTTTGAAGACTGGCGGTGTTAGGGGGTTGGGTCAATACAAACAGAATTCTGGCACTGAGCTGAAAGTTGTTTACAGCAGACATGAGGCCCCACCTCTGTTTACCTAAACTTGTCTAGGGGTAAGGAAGACTAAGCACATTACCTGAGGGTCAACAAGGCACCTTTCTCTTGCTAATTAGTTCCCCTCTAGGCAACTTTACTGTGCTGTGGTCTCAAGTCCTGTTTTCCTGTATACCTGGTTTGGTCCTTCCTTCCTGTGTAAACAGTTTTCTGCTCTTGTACTAAGTTGGGGGGCATTTCCACCCTGAATACCTAATCTTGTTTACCTCATCTTGGATGTTTCATCCTGAGATTTCCTATTCCTATACCTTGTCCCGTACTGGAGGCCTTTGCCCCGTTTACCTAGTCTTATTTACCTAATTTGTATGTTTTCATCCCATGGCTTTCTAACTCTTTATGCCTTGTTAACCCATCAGTGCAAATTCAGGTAATTCCTAAGCTTATTCCCCACATTATATGATCTAGATAACATCCATTTATTAAGATGTTTATATTTCTTCACATTCAATGTCTATTTCAACACGTGCTTAAATATTGTCTATTTTTACTAAACAAATAACTTTTGTGGTTCATCTGGTTTGTTATATCTTTGTTTTCATTCAGTTACATTTCTGATTTTCATGTTGATTTCTTCTGAAATCCATAGGTTATTAAAAACATGTATATTAAAATTTTTCATGATGTATTTCTAATTTATAAGTATTTTTTATTATCGCTTTTCAGCAGAATTGTGTTTTAGCCAGGTAAAATAGTTTCAACCTATTGAAAATTATTGAGTCTTCATTTCTGGCTCAGTGACTTGGGTTGTTATTTACTTATTTATTTATTTATTTGGTAGATATTCCTTATGTGCTTTACTTATTGAATGTACTGTCCATTACTGTTTCATTAGGTTAAGTTTACTACTTTTTCTTTTATTGAGAAAAGTGTGGTAAAATCACCTACTATGATGGTGTATCTCCACACATTTCTATGTTTTTTAATACCATCAGTTTTTTTCTTTGTATAGCTTGAGGCTCTCTCAGGTTTCATACAAGTTCAAAGCTATTGTATCTTTCTGGGAGATGATGAACCTTATTCATCATTGTGAATTGATTCCTGGAATACTTTTTGCCTTAAACTCAAGTAAGATATCAACATAGCCTGATCAGTTTTGTTTTTTGATATTTATCTAGAAGATATTTTCATTTTTAAATTTCAATATTTTTGAGTCTTTATACTTTATGCACATCTCTTGTAAACATTATCTAGATAGATGTTCTTGTCAGTTGCAAACATTTTTAATGGTGGACCATTAAATGTATTCACAAATCACTAATACAGTTGGACTTAAAACACTGTGTATTTGCCCCATATGTTTTTTTCTTATTCTTTTTTTGCTTTCTTTCACATTAGTTTTTTTTTTTTTTTCTTTTTTTAGTTTGGTGATTACAATTTTATTCCTGTGTTTTTGTTTTTTTGTTTTTTGTTTTTTTTTTGTAGGAAATCCTATTAATTACTACATGCACACTTAGATTATCAGACTCCAAAGACATTGTTAACATTCTAGATAAGAAAAGGAGTTAGGGAAATTTTTACTGTGGTTAATCACATTGCCACTGAATTAAATATTTGTAACTGTTACTATGGGATATTTCATTTTTATAATCCATGAGAATATTTTTATTGTTTTAAACAATCAAGGTTTTTGGATTTACCCTCATAATAACTTATTTCTTTGTTCTTCTTTCCTTCATAGACTTTTTCATCATAGACTCTATCAGGAAGTACTTTACAGTTGGAGTAGATCCTTGGTTATACTCTTAAGTGAGATTCTGCTGATTCCAAATTTTCTGAGATTTTATTTGAAGGATATTTTCTATTTTCATAGATTTCTTGATTATTTATTGACTCTTAATGTATTAAATATATTATTCTATAAACTAATTTTAATTTTTGCTGTTAAAAAGCATATTGGCCTTTTGACTGAATGCTTTGAAACCATTCCATATTTTTTCCATTGCCTGTTTTTAAGATCATCTCTTGATTTTCAAAGTTTGTTAGTTTGATTTCATTAAGATACATTTGGTGTGGATCAATGTTTATTCTGTTGGGATTTGTTAGTCTTCTAGTCTTACTGAACATGTGTATTATAATTATCATTTCCTCTGGGCATTTTCAGTCATGATCTCTTCAAACAATGCTTTGGTCTCATTTTCTGTTTCTTTTAGGACTCAAACGCATGTTAGTTTTTCTTACTGTATCTTCCATGCCTCTTGATCATTTTTTCACATTTTCTACATTTTCAAACCTTCTAAAGAGTTTATTCTATATATTATAGAAGAATATATATAATAGAAGAATATTATAGAAGAATATTATAGAAGAATATATATAATATTATAATATTATATATTATCCATATATTTCTCTTATATTCTGGTTCTAATGTGAAAGCCATAAATATCACCTCACCAGCCTCCCAACTATGAAAAATGTAAATTGCCAAAGAGCTCTATGGTTGATTAGCAGCTTCCGACATGACTTTCAGGGACATCTTCCGTTTGATATTTTCTTCTAAAATCACCTCCTCTTGCATGTGGGGTAGATCCAGTGAGTGCCTTCTAATAAAAGAGTAAAGCAAAAGTCATGGAATATCATTTATGATTAGGTTGTAAAAACTGTGACTTTTGTCCTGCTAGGACTATTTCGTCCTCAATTGTTTATTTTCTCTGATGAATTTAGCTGCCATGTTTTGAGGTGCTCTATAGAGAAGCCTACATAGCAAGGAAACAGTCTAGGCCTCAGTCCAATGACCCTTGAGAGTCAACCTGCTAACAACCAGGAGTGTGATAACAAGGAGTCTTTTACTTATTTTGTTCTACTTGATCTATCATTTTCTGACAGAAATATTTTAAAATCTTATGCTAGTCAGTTTATTTTTATAATGCTGTCAGTGCTTTCTTTATGTATTTCTAGGATGTATTAAGTGCATATGAGTTTTTAGCTTTTCTATCTTCATAGTGGATTTGCATATATATGTATTTCTGCATATATGCATGATTTATTTAATTTAATATTTCACTTTTTAAAATATATTTTTACTTGATACTGATATTCTGAAAGATTCCTCCTTAGAATTTCATTGGCAGATCTCATTTTATTTAGGTATTTAGAATATTTCTGTCATGTTTTAGTTTAGGTTGATTCTTCCTGGTCACCTATAACTGATTTCTGTGCTTTTATGTAAATCTGATCGTTATTTTCTTAATACATGTTGCAAACCCCTTTATTTATTTGTTGGTTTGTTTGTTTACTTTTGTGAGGTTTGGCTAGCTTTCTGCTGATGTAGAAAAGTCTTAGCTGAGATAGCTGGGGAACAGATAAAACAGTAAACTGGGTCTTTAATGATGTGTGGTCTTTTCACTTCTACATCTTCTCATCATTTTTTTCCCTCTTTTTTTTTTTTTCTAACCTTCCCATAGCTTTGCTACCCAGCTTCTGAATCAAAAGTTTTTAGGTCTATCATCTGAAATCAAATCGAAAGATGATTATTTTAAATAATTTAGAAATTGCTTTTCTCTAAGGTTTTTACATTGGAAACATAAATATACCTGGTGAATTTTTCTCACCACTTTTCTCACTTCTTGATCCTAAGTGTCACTTTTCAGAAGTTGCTTTGGGATGGGAGTCATTTTAGGAATAGGTAAATTCCATTGACTTACATTGTTAAGTCAAAAACTAGTTTACATACAATTTTAAACATGATTTTCCTTTTATTGTAGGTAAAATCATCTGTGTTTTTTCTCCTAGGAGAGAGATAGATAAACTGAATTCTCTACATAGTCACTACGATACAGCAATAGAAAATGTTAATGTTAGTATCGAGGAGAATGAAGAGGTAGTGACTGAAGTATTGAGGGAAACAAAGACATCAAGAAATGAATTATCTGCTTTATCAAAAATGGTGAGTTTTCATTTTTGAAAATAAAAATATACTGATTTTAGTTTTGAGCTATAGTTGTTGAAACTTATGGTGAGTAATTAAATAGCAGTTAGCCATTTTTTTGTTTATATTCATTTTCTTTTTTTTTGTTTTAATTTTAATATTTATTTTTGAGAGAAAGAGACACAGAGTACAAGTGGGGAAGGGGCAGAGAGAGAGAGAAAGAGGGAGACACAGAATCTGAAGCAGGCTCCAGGCTGTGAGCCGTCAGCACAGAGCCTGACATAGGGCTTAACTCATGAACTGTGAGATCATGACCTGAGCCAAGTCGGACGCTTAACCAACCGACTGAGCCACCCAGGCACCCCTATATTTGTTTTCTATTAGTACATAAAAAATTACCAGAATTTTAGCAGCTTGAAACAACACCCATTTATTATCTTAGAGTTTCTCTGGATCAAGTCTCAGCTGGTTCCTGTGCTTGAGGTCTTCTAACAGTGGAATCGAGGTTATCAGCAGCCCTATGTTTCTTTTTGGAGACCCTAGAATGAATCTGCTGTCAGGGTCTTTTCAGTTTTGGCAAGACTCTGTTTGTGCTTTTAGAACTGAGGTCACTGTTTCTTTGGTGGCTGTCAGACTGGGATTATTCTCAGCATTTATTTATATATTTATTTATTTATTTATTTTTGTGTATTTATTTAGTTAGTTAACATACAGTGCAGCATTGATTTCAGGTGATTTATCACTTACAGCACCCAGTGCTCATCACAAATCAGGCTGCCTGCATCCCAGGCTGGTGCTTCCCTTCATCTTTTTTTTAATGTTTATTTATTTATTTTGAAAGAGAGAGAGGCACATGCACATGCCAGAGTGGGGGAGGGGCAGACAGGAAGAGAGAGAGAATCCCAAGCAGCTTCCGCAATTCAGCACAGAGCCCAACACAGGGCTTGATCTCACGAATTGTGGGATTGTGACCTGAGCTGAAATCAAGAATTATACTCTCAACCGACTGAGCCACACAGGCATCCTGTTCCCTTCATCTTTAAATCAGGAATGGGGGATTGAGTCCTCTCAGACATAGTGTTACTCTGACTCTCCCTTATGACTCGTTTGCCTGCCTTCCTGTTCTTCTACATCTCATTCACTATAGTAAAAGAAAATAGTAGTAAAGGGAAATGATGAAATGTAAAACATATAATAGTATAGTACAAGGCAATAATATACACATTCTGTACCAGTTGGCATTCCTACTTAGTGTTAAAACTACATGTTTTTTTTTTAATTGCCTCTTTCTATTATAATATATTTCTATTATAATATTATAGTGTATTTCTTTCTATATACTCTTTTTTTTTTTTTTTTTTTTTTTTTTTTTCCAACATTTATTTATTTTGGGACAGAAAGAGACAGAGCATGAACGGGGGAGGGGCAGAGAGAGAGGGAGACACAGAATCGGAAACAGGCTCCAGGCTCTGAGCCATCAGCCCAGAGCCTGACGCGGGGCTCGAACTCACGGACTGCAAGATCGTGACCTGGCTGAAGTCGGACGCCCAACCGACTGCGCCACCCAGGCGCCCCTCTATATACTCTTTAATTGTGTCTCATTAAACTTTTTAAATTAATCCATAATTAAGAGTGAGACTAGGCATGTTTTAATGGCTTTTTGGAGATCATTTGTATTTCCTTTTTTGTGTTAAAAGCTGCTTATGATTTTTCCTCATCTGTTGAGTGATTATATTTTGACTGATTTATAAGAATTTGTTGTATATTATTGATACTACATATTTTAAAGTTATATATATTAAAAATATTTTTATCCAGTCTTTCCTTTCTTTATGGTATCTTCTGATGAACAGAAACTTCAATTTTAATGTAGTGAAAGTTATAAATATTTTCCTATGACCTTTGTGCTTTTCTGAATTTAAGATTTTTTTCTAATTTGAAATAAAAATATTCTCGGGTATTTTATTCTAAGTGTTTTGAAATTTTGCTTTTCACCTTTATGTGATGCTTTCAGATTAAATTATGTTTAAAATCTTCAAAACTGATATTATTTCTCCTGTCTCTGATTTATAAGTTTGGAAGTAATAAACTATCTAGAATTTTAGGAATGCACATTTCACTTACCACATCTGAAGCATAATCAATATGAAATTCATATATGGGTATGGTATGAAACTGAGTTTCCAATTACATTTTCTTTCTTAAAGAGAAGTCAGGTTGTTGCAATATAATTTATTATATTTGTGTGTTACTATTCAGAAAGTGCCATCTCTGTCATATGAGAGGCTTCCATATTTGTGTGGATCTGTTTTTCCATTCTCTTTTTAATTTGTTTGGTACTTAACCATCTTTACCTCAATACCTCATGTCTACATACTAAACTTCTATAATGGGTTTTGATTATTATGGTGAATCAGTCTTAGGTTTATGAGTTTTAGGCTGTTTTGACCTTTGCACCATAATATAAATTTCAGTGTTATCTTACTCATTTTCTTCAGAAGTTTTATTGGAATTATGATTGGAATCCTATTCGTTTATAGATTATATAATGGAAAAATGAAATTTTTATGATGGGGATACCTAAACATAAACATGATCTATCTGTCCATTTATTTGGGTAGTTTTTCTAAATTGAAACTTAACCAGTTTCCTTGGAACTTTGTGGAAGGCAAACTCTGAAAATCAGCCTGAGATTAGTCTTGGACAAATTAACCCTTACATCACCACTGAATTTTAAAATTATTTTTTAAAAATTCAGTTTTAGGGGCATCTGGGTGGCTCAGTCAGTTAAGCGTCTGACTCTGGCTCAGATTATGATCTCACGGTTTGTGAGTTCAATCCCTGCATTGGGGCTCTGTGTTGACAGCTCAGAGCCTGGAGCCTGCTTCAGATTCTGTCTCCATCTCTCTGTCATTCCCCCTACCCCATACTCTTGCTCTCTCTCAAATATAAATAAACATTAAAAAAAATAAATATTTAATGTAATTATGATTTGTTTCTAAATTCTATAGTCTGTATGTTAGGTAGTACTTAAAATTTGTGGAGGCTTAATTTTTGTCCTACTACATGAGTTATTTGCATAAGTATTTTTGGGGGGGAAAACCTTGTCTCTGATTGTGGGATACAGTTCTAAATAGGTTCATTTTGTAAACTGATAATTCTGTTATTCAAATCTTTTATATTTCTGATTTTCAAAAAAATTTTTATGTTTATTTATTATTGAGAGACAGAGACAGAGTGTGAGTGGGGAAGGGGCAGAGAGAGGAGACACAGAATCTGAAGCAGGCTCCAAGCTTTGAGTGGTCAGCACAGAGCCCGACGCGGGGCTCAAACTCACAGACTGTGAGATCATGACCTGAGACGAAGTCAGACGCTTAACTGACTGAGCTACCCAGGTGCCCCATTTCTGATTTATTTTCTGACTGAAAATATTTATTTACTGAAAGCTATATTAAAATATTTCAGTATAGTAATAGATTTCTTATTTTTCTGTTTTTCTGTCATTTTTGTTTTCTATAATTTGTAGCCAGGTGGTTAGATGACACTAAATCTAGAATGTTTAGAATTGAGTTTTGCTTTTGATATATTTTATATTTACATTTTAACCTATAAATTGTTAGAATTTTTGAAACACATACTTCACTTACTGATTATGATGCGTAATGAACATCTTTAATTAACTTCTTCCTGAGCAGTTTGAGGAGCTTATGACATTTCTTGATTTATAGTTTATTTTCAAGCATGTTATGTCTGTCTTACTTAATAATCCCTGTATTTAGTTTTATTAATTTGCACAATAAATGTTTTATTTTATTTTTTTCCCAGGTTAACATTTCACACACAGCTCTCATTTATCAGACATTCCTAATTGCATTATTTTTTCTTGTTACTAAAGTGTATGTTTTACTAGCTTTTTTAGTGAGCTAGATTTGATATTTTCAAAATTTTGTTTCCCGGAAGATGTCTTTATTTTGTTCTCATTCATGCAGTGTAGGGGATGTGCGCCTGAATTAGTATGGGCACAATTTACACCACTACATAGGCAATATAGAAGAATCCAGAAATAGGCAAAAACACTGGGCCAAAGTGCCAGAAGGGATAACATGGGATCAGTGAATTGGAAGAAACTGATCCTAGACAGATGGTAAAACAAGTATGTCTTCAGTTTGCCCTTGTTTGTCTCTGGAGCTTCTCTCTAGCTACCCTTTCCCTCTAACTCTGTTCTCTAGCTCCCTGGAAAAACTCAGGAGGACAGAATATGCCAGGTGCTTTCTTTCTTCTATCTTCTCATAAATACAGTTCCTTCTGATTATAAAGTCAGCATTCAGCTCACTCAGTCTCTCAGTCCTACCATTGCCTGGCTGAGTCCTCTCGTTTTATACTTCAGCTTGGGAGGGGGAAAATCCTTGGCCAAACGGTCTCTTCACTTTCTTCTATCTGCTTTGAATTCTAATTGCACTCACTCTATATTTACCTCCATACCAGTACTTACAACACTATTGAAGTCAGTGATTACCTGTCTACTTCTTTGTAGACTATAAGGTTTTTAAGGATAGGAGACACGTTGTGATTTCTGTTTTCTCTGTGTAACATGTACAGTGTCTCTCCAATATTAGGTACTCAAAAAATGCTATATATTAGGCATTCAAGAAAAGGCATTTCATGATTTTTGAATGAGTAAGTTAACCAGTGAATAAATGAAAGAGAAGAAAGAGGGAAGGAAAGAGGGAAAAGGAGGGAGGATCAGAGGAAGGAAGAAGGGAAGGAAGGAATGAAGGAAGAATAAATGGGGAGAAAGAAACAAACACTTCACCTTGTGAGCCTAGAAAGAACTTCTTGAGGTATGGAGTGTATAGTGTATACATTCAAATAATCCACGGAGCTTTAAAATAATGCATGTAAGCATGTAACTTTCTTACATATAATTTCTTTCCAGGGACTACTATAAGCATCAGAGAAGTATAGCACAACCAATAAAAAATTTTAAAACATTAAATAGTATTGTCAAGTAGCTATGACCTCAGTTTTCTAATCATGCTAAAATTCATCATCTTTAAGAATATCACTGTTAATAAAATATTTTCAAAATGGAAAATTTATTCACTAAGCCTACAAACAATCAGTTTTTTTACTTCTTTGATCATCTTTAAAATGGCAAGTGTGGCCCTTCATAGCTAAATGTTATTCTTGATAAGATATTATGAACGTATTTTATAAAGTTAGTAATATATTTCAATTATAGAAATCATTTGGGGATTATCATACTTTCTGGGGAAGATGAGAACATGATGAAGTTTAGATATATTAATTTTTTCCTACATTTTGCTCATTATAAAAACCTTTAAGCTAGGTTTTCAATGAGCGCATGTTAAACACTCAATTAAAAGCAATGATGTGCATCACTTCCATGCATTATTTTTTGGTATGCAATTGAAACTTCTAGTTCAAGAGAAAAGTAAAAGATTTGTGCTGCCTAATTGCACATACAACCTAACTGATTTTTTAAAATTTCAAGGCATATCATGCTTCCAATTTAGTCTCTACCTCATTATCATACACTTTTCTCTAATTTGTGTTGTCACTGTATCTATGAAAACACATTTTCCCTTCTCATTTCTATGAAAAAGGGCTTTTGTAAGCCAGAAAACATCTTGAAATTGGTTAAGTACTTTGAAAAATATTGTCAAGATTGAATTCTTTTTAGATGTAAAAGTACAGATTTTCTGTAAATTCTTTTCTCATGTTTTCTTTGAAGTCTATTTCTCCCATAATTCAGATTTTTTTGGAACACAATTTCATTATCTGCAACTCTTAGTGTTTTGTGTTATTAAAGAAACAGCCGTATACATTTCATTTTATCCAGTCATTTCATTAGATAATAAAAAAATGACTTTTACAGATTTAGAGATCCTCTGTGATTTTCTGTTTTACTGAACACAGGTACACAAATGTTTTTTATAAATTAGTTTGCAGATAAAGGTTGTAAATAAGTGAATTTCTTTTGTATATACGCTTACGTTTTCATTTTTGGATGTTGCTTTTGTTAGTAGAAATTTATTACTTATTACTACCTTATTGGTCTATATACTGTATAGTATAAATACAAATACCAGAAAACATCCAGCAAATTATGCGTTCTGTTTCATATTTTTACCTTAAAATCTTTTGAATTAAGCAATTTATTTCTTAAAAATAGATAAGCCAATAATTATTACTATCGGTTTACAAATGGGAAACCAGTCTAAAGAGGCAGAGTAAAGTTTCTCATGCACACAAAGCTGTTAAGTAGTAGGGCCAAACTCCAATGTGATTTTTTGACATTGTTTCATTATAGAATATTCAATATAATAATATGTATAACATGTGACAATATATGTAAAAGTATATATTGCTAATTTTCATAAGACTCAAATCTCTTATTATGTATATATTTTATTGTGTGGCATATTTATACAATATTTTAAATACCTATGAAATTGACTATTTCATTTTTCATTTTAAAGAAGTACTTAATGTTATGTAAGTATTGATTTCAGTATATGCTCATTATCATGTTAAAGATTTAAAAAACGTACTCAGGTTATAAAAATTATTTCCAGGAATAGATATTGCTTTGTGAGCAATCTGTGAATATTTTAAAGAGTTTCTCAGTTGACCTATTGAAATGATGTATTATATTAATATTAAACCTTTTTTAAATTCTTGAGATGACTCTGCTTGGTTATGGTTTATTGTTCCTTTAATTTACTGCTGAGTTTGATTTGCAAGTATTTTATTTAAGATTTTGCATCCATATTCATAAGTTAGTCTGTATTCCAGTGTTCTTAATTTGTGCCATATTTGATAGATTTTCTTATCAGGATTATGCTAGCTTTAAAAAATGAATTGTGAAGCTTTCTTCCTTTCTTACTATCTAAAGAATTAATATAGATTTAAATAACTTTTTCTTGTAAGTTTGATAAAGCACAATAGTGAAACTATAACTGATGTTTTTACATTTTTTAATTGTTCAAATTGTTCTTTTATTTGTCATGGACAGTTGCTTTATATCATCACATGATTGGTCTTATCAGGCTATATATGTCTTCTTTAGGTTAGTTTATAATTTTTAATGGCCCTAGAAATAATCCAAGTGGATGAAGATTTTGAAATTATTATCATAATATGATATAGAATGCTCTCTTGTACTTTTGTTTATCTCTTATTTCTAATTCATTGTACATGTCCATTGTACATGGACAATTCATTTCTAATATCTCTTATTTCTAATTCATCTCTTATTTCTAATTCTAATATCTCTTATTTCTAATATCTCTTATTTCTAATTCATTGTACATGTCCATTGTACATGGACTTTAAAAAATAGGGGGTGGGCCTTAGACTGAATAATTCTACACTTCCAACTTCTGAAATGTTAATGTGTGCTTTTATAGTTACGATTTATTTTCTTCTTATTTCTTTAGGCTTATTTGTCCCTTTTTACTTATTACATCCTTGTTTTGAATGCTTAATGTTTTGTTTTTAAATCTTTCTCCAAGAGCTACAGTTGCATCTTGTTACACTTTAAAGCAAACCTTCTTGAAAGGATTTTCTGTATTCACTGTCTCCGATTTCTCTCCTTGCATTCCCACTTAAGATAATTTCCAGTCAGGCTTTCACCACCACACTACACTGAAATTGCTAGTGAGGTATCCTGTTTTTTTTCTTACAACCTTCATGAAATCTGGTAGGATTCATTATACAAACTATTATCTAAAATTATTTTAAGGCCCTTTTTGAATGGCACAAATACTTAATGTGCATACCTCAAAGTTTAGAATATACTTTAGAATATGTGAGTTTAGAATACTGTGAGTAGAAGAAAATATTGATCTATGACTTCACCATCCAGATGAGGTCACTGTTCATATTTTGTGCATAAACAGGCTTTGTGCTATTTTTAAAAACTACATTATCATATGCATATAATAATTGGTAACATGTTTCTCCTTATATAGAAACGTATTCAAATCATCTTTTATTTTACAATGTAACTTTAATGATTGAGAATTTCTTAGACTTTTATTATTGGGTGCTTACGATGTTTTCAATTAAAAAAATATTTTTTTTACATTTATTTATTTTTGAGAGACAGCACAAGTGGGGTAGGGGCAGAGAGAGAATGAAACACAGAATCCGAAGCAGGCTCCAGGCTCTGAGCTGTCAGAACAGAGCCCGAAGTGGTGCTCAAACTCACAAACTGTGAGATCATGACCTAAGTCAAAGTCGGATGCTTAACTGACTGAGCCAGGCGCCCCAGGATGTTTTTAGTTTTTAAGTATTATAATCAAAGCTATGATAAGTATCTCTAAAACTTAAATATTAACATAACTACTCATTTTAACAAAATAATATTGTGATGGAAAAATAACAAAAGTTGAATAATGGTATAAGAAGTTAAAGCAAGATTCATATGCCTTCTTTTCTCAGAGGGCTTGAATGGTTTGCCTGCCTTTTTACATTTTCCAAAATTAGCTCACTTTTTAAACAATATTTCCATTAGTTGAATTTCTTGGCTTTCATATCATTCATTAATCCTGTAGTTACTGTTACTGTCCACAGGAACTTGTATGGCAGCTATTCACAATTTAAGATCTGGGTTTGTACTATTTTTACTTTTTACCTGATAAGTAAAACTTTTTACTTTTTACTTTGTTAAAACTTTAAATGTTATTGATATTACATATTGTTTCTTTAAATCTAAAAGAATTTTTGAGCATCACTTTAAACATAAACCACCTCTCAGAGCAGTACACATTCTATGATACTTTTGCTGGGTTCAGGAGAGAAGAGAAGAAAGTACTTTATACCCAGTATGCTTGTAGTTAGGCAGGATTAATCATTGTCCTGGACAATCTGCATTTTGTTTTACTTAGCTGTGTATATAGTGTATATAAAGGATAAAGGAGTCCTAATTTACAACACCTAATCTTTCTAGATGTTGAAAAGGTTGCCAGTGTATGAAAAAGTAGTTAGTAAACAAATACATCATATGCACTTTGTGTTTAAATTCATAGGAAAGACTGTTCTCAAAAAACAACTAGAGGAAGTAAAATTGTTAAAATCCCCTTTAAGCATTACAGGTGCTCATACTTTTTACTAGGTTGATAGAGGGGAGGAAGGGCTCTAGGCCAGAATGTCCCTTCAACGTTACTATGTATATAGTGGGCAAAGGGTCTAGTGTTCTAGATGTTTAGAAGTGCACAACATGTTCAAAGTAGAGAGTTAAAGCCACACCCTTTAAGTATTCTGTTAATTCGTACGAATGGTTGTATTTGGGGAATGGGATTGTTAAACTTGTTGTTTTGGAGAGAGTGTGCTGACTGTTCACTGGGTAGCATGGGGATGGGGCGGGGGCGGGGCGGGGGGGGAGCAGGGAAGGAGGTGAGGAGAGCAGGGTTCTGTGCCCATGAGTCTTTACACGAGTTCAGATTGTCTAACCATTGTTCTGTGTGTGCATTTTAGTTAATATTGCTGTGTATTAAAGGATCAACAAATCCTAATGCCCAAAGTCTACTAAAAGTATAGGCAGTAAAATAATCCCTTTTTAAATGTCCTTTTGTTAGTTTTTAGGAAGGACTGTTCTGGAAGTGTCTGTTAATCCACCTCTTGGAGCTAGATGTAGTCCTCTACTTAGTCATTGAAATGGCAGAGGGGACAGAGGAGGGAAGGGAAGGACTTTTAGCTAGTATTTCCATATCTAGAAGACAGTTTTAGGTTATAACCATAGGTCTGTATGTGTGTTTTTGTCAAGTATCTGTGTTTATTGTGGCCAAGTTTCATTATTTTGTAACATCTAGGCTTTTTGGATATCCTTAGGTGCCATGTATGATAAAATGTACAGTTAGTGAATTAGCCAGTTTATTAAGTTTGTTGTTTTTGTTGTTGTTGTTGTTGTTGTTATAATTGAAGGGAGGAAGCATCTTGAACATGTAATTGTTGTCTCTGAGAAATGTACATCAGGACTTATTAGGCTGGCAGCAGAGGGGCAGAAGGAACTATAGAGGGAGAGGTGTATGTGGATGTGTTCATATTTGCATTTTAATGATAACAGTTAATGTGTGCATCTCTTTTGGCAAGATTATGGAAATGCATTGTGATTCAATGGAAATGTACTTCCTTGCTAATATTTGAATGGTATACATTGGATAATGAATTCTTTTAGAAGCATTATGCTTTGTGTATTCTGTTACTTTATGCCTAATTTTTTAATTGAACATTAAGGGAATGTAGTATTTTATTTTTTTGGAATGCAATATTTTAATTGTAATGTTGCCAATATTGTTATGTAGAAGCCTGTTATCATTTTTGTCTTTTAGGAAATTTTTGTTGCTAAGAAAGACAGGATTACATTTTTTTTTCTTCCGATTGAGTTGGTGTAGTGTATTTCTGGTTATAAAAATACTCAAAGTTTCGGGACTTTGAAATGGTAAATATTCATGGTGTGTAAAAAAGCATGATATATAACTGTATGATTTTAATTACATTAAAGGGGTGGGGGCAGTGTGGTTAGAGAGAATCTCAAGCAGATTGCACACTGTTGGTGCAGAGCCTGATGTGGGGCTTGATCCCACGAACCATGAGATCATGACCTGAGCCTAAATCAGAGTCACACACTTATTGGAGCCACCACGTGCTCATAAATAACTATAAAACTATTTATTATAGTTTTATATTGTTTATTTTGGATTTTCCAAACGTGCTATTGTTTCAATTGCAAATGGAGGTATTATTAGTACTTCACTGTTTTTATGTCTTTTAGTTGTTTCTCTTATCTGATTACTTTGGGTAATACATCAAAGTACAATGTTAAATGGTAGTAGAGATCATTGGCATATTTGCTCTGTTCTTCTCTTGATGGGATTGGTGTTAGTTTTTTCCCTTAAATGAGAGTCTGACTTTAGGATTCAGTGTGCATTTCATTTATCTAGTTAAGAAAATATCACTTTCAATTTATTGAGTATTTTTTTAAATTGGTAATGGGTGTTGAATTTTGTCTGTAGTCATTTTTGCATCTAGGGAGATGCTCCTGTAATATTTTCTCTTGTATCTATAACAATAGTGATTTATATTGATGGGTTTCCTAATGTTGAACCTTAAATTATTGTAATAAATCTTATTTGGTTGTAGTGCCTTCCATCCTTTCTTAAGCACATTCCAGTTTTCTTTTTTGCCCTCACCATTCAACCAAAATATCTCTGATTTAGGTCAACATTGATTTCCATGTTGCTAAATCTAATCACTTTTTCTTTGTCCTTATTTTCATTATATGTAGCACTTAACCAAGTTGATTATACCCTTATCTCTGGAAAATTTTTTTCTTGGCATCTAACACACACTGCTCTTATTTCTTCTTACTCTTCTGGAAGATTTTTTTCAGTTTTTCTTCACTTGTTTCTCTATATTTCCCTAAATTGCACAAACATCTGAGAACACCATATCTGCCAACTCAGGCTCCACTTAGATGCCTAGTTGGTATCTCAAGCTGACCTATTCCAAAACAGAACCTAAGATATCCACTCTCTCTATAAACCTGCAGTCTTCCCTATTCCAGTTTATGACATTCAATCCTTCTCATTTTTTAGACCAAGGCAGTTGAAAACTGCTTTGGAATTATGTATTAATTTATGTTGGAAATTGCTAGGCCAAAAAACCCATATGTTCAGTTTTAGTAGATAATGCCAAAATATTTTTCCAAGATAGCTATGATATACATTTTTCTCTCAGACCATCATGTATGAGCGTTCCGGCCTCAGATTAACACCATCATCTAATATTGTCTTTTATTTATTTTTAATTACAATTCTTTAGGAAGATATATCCCACTGTGGTTTTAAATTTTCTTTTCTCTCATGATTGATAAGATTGAGAACTTTTAAAGCACTTTATTTAGAATGTTGTTTTAGAGATTGTCACACAAAGTCAGAATCAGACTCAGATTTCCTCTCCATATTCCAGTTGTGACCTGCACATTACACCCTTCTGAGCTTCAGTCTTCTCACTTGAACAACGAGATGTGTGTTAATTTAATATCCTAACAATCTGCAAAAGAGGGATTTAGGGGTTAATGCATTGATTAAAAGGAATATATATAAAGGATGTCATATTCATTTAGAAAAACATTTTATGGGGTGCCTGGGTGGCTCAGTTGGTTAAGCATCTGACTTCAGCTCAGGTCATGATCTTGTGGTTCGTGGGTTAGAGCCTTGTGTTGGGTTCTGTGCTGACAGCTCAGAGCCTGGAGCCTGCTTTGGATTCTGTGTCTCCCTCTCTCTCTGTGCCTCCCCCGCTCACACTCTGTCTCTCTCTCTCAAAAATAAACAAACATTAAAAAAATTTAAAAAAAATTTAAAAAAAGAAAAACATTTTATTCTTAATATGATTTTAATATTTAAAATATTTATTGATATTTTATATTAAAATTTAATCTTTCATTCAATATGTATATGTCTAAAACATTATGAATTATGAATTTCTTATATTACAAACTAATTACTTAAAATGTTGTATATATCCTCTTTTCAGTGATGGAGTTATCAAACTGTTTTCCCACCTCAGTGTTTTCATTATTTTTATTCACAACTATCCTCAGTAATTTCCATTCTATTAATGACTCACTCAATTTATAAAACAGTGAAATGGTGTAGACTAAGTGCTGTCTTTCTGAGGTTAAATTTCTCCTTAGTGTTATTAAGTAACGTGTTCACTGAGGCTAATGGTACAAATAAAAAGACACAAAGATTTAGCTATTTATATTAACACCTATTTTCTCCCCATTGTATTTCCTGATGTCACATGAAATACCCTATGTTACCAACACAGTGTGTTACCTTGCACATATTTTTCTGTGCTTCTATAAGGATATGATTGTATATATGTATGATTTGCTATTTTATTTTTAATCACAAAAGGGTCTTCTCTATGTACGCATTTAGTAAAGTTACTCTTTTACTTATAAATACGTTGTCATTGCTCAAGGTTATTAGATATAAGCCTAATGTACTTTTTTAGTGGTACAGATCTTTCCCACTGTAAATTGCCATCCTATCAGTCAGAGTACAGTGCAGAAAACAGAAATCCCTCTGTTTTAGGCAGAAAGGGGTTTAGAGATTTCAACAAGTTTGCAAAACTGGCAGAGAGAACTGTAGGCTGGGCTTCCAGGAGTGTTTCCCCAGTTGACCAGTAGTATAGGCACTATGACATCCGAGGCTGCCTCTGGACCTGTGTTGGGCGTATGCCTGCTCCTTGGATCAGAAGGCTGGGGATATGGGAGCTGTAGCCACTGCTTCCGCTGCCACAGGGCCTCGGTACCCACAGCTGGTAGACAGACACTCAACTCTACAACATTCAGCTATACACATCTCTATGTGTATAGTCACATCTCTATGGCCTTATTTGCCAATAGAGAGAAAACAAAACAAAACAAACAAAACAAAAGCAACCAATAATCAGGAAGATGCCTTTTACCTCAGTTCTACTTTCCATAATATGCCTGACTGTTATCTCCTATTGGTTGAAACTAATGTGCATCCTGAACACTTTCACAAATAAAAATAGAAACTGCCTGCCTTCCTTCCTGCCTGCCTCCCTTCCTGCCTGCCTCCCTGGCTTCCTTTCTGTTCTTTTTCTTTCCTGGGCTCTGATGCACAAGAAAACACTTTAGAAGGAAGTTGCAAAGGAGGTTCACTGAGCCATTAATTACCCTTTATTCACGTCAGATAACTTAGTCAATTACTTATCTTTTGAATAAATTCAGAATGAATACAGTTATTAACCACTACTAACAATATTAAAATTAATAACTTTATATCTGTTGTTTTTATGTCCTGGTTCTTTGTATGTGATAGAATCTCAAAAGTTGGATTGTTGTGTCAGAACTAACTGTATTTTTCAAGACAGATATTACTGAAATATGTTCCAAAAAGTTTTGTTTGTATATTTGTACATATGTATGAGTATATGAGCAATACAGATGTCTGATTTCTCACTTTACTCAACACTGTAGGTATTTTAAAATTATACCAACTTAATTGTTGGGTAAAGAAGTGTTGGATTAATTTTCATTTTCCTTCCTGGTAGTGAAGTAAATTCATTTCATTTCTTTTTTTAGCCATTCAGCCATTCAGATTTCCTCTTTTTTTTTTTTTTTTTTTTTTTTGCTTGCAAAGATTACTATTCATGACATCCTACATGATTTTAGATATTCCCATGATGAAAATTTTCAAAGTTATGTTTATTATCGTTTGTATTAGGAAAGCAATTAGCACACAACAATATATGTGATTGCCTGGGTTTTATTGCTTAGGGCAGGGCTAAAGTAATTGTACTTCTTAAACATCGCAGATTTTAAGAATTATACGTATAGTACTTAAGGTGTGTTCATGAATGTTTTATAACTTCATTTCCTAAGCCTTCCAACAAACACCTGTCAGTCACATGGCAGTACAGATTATTAAGGCACTGAATTCTCATGTTTATTTTTTATTCTTTTTATTGGAAAACACATGGGAGAATCTACTTCTAAAGATTTACAATTGTTTGGTATATGAAATATGTATAATTTTAGGTATCAGAGCTACCATGTCTGATCTGGAAAGTACATTGGAAACTGGTTTGGGGTCTGTTTATGATTTTTGTACTTATGTAGACTCAGTCCTAGAAAAATGGTTACAAATAAAGATATTTACGTGTAGACATAAAGACGCTAGTGAAGAACACTAGTGAAGACACAGTTACATGTCTTTAGATAGATGTGAAGACCAAATAAAAGTATTTCCTAAAAATCCCTTACTAATGTTGCAAAAGTACAGGCAGCAAAGAAAGATTAGTGTGGGATGAACTTGCATTTTATTAGAATTCTGGATTTTATGAACAAGTGAAGAAAACAAATCTTTATTATGTGTTCTAAGATTAGTCACAATGGGCACAATTATTAAACAATCCACAGTTGTCATGTTGAAGTGCAAAAAGTATTTTATAAAGCCCATCAAAATTTTAAAATAGAAGGATACTCCAGTGTGTGTGCAGACTGACACAGAATGAAAATGCTGAGACTCTACAATTATGTTTTTAGCATTACAATTAACTTCACAGTCCAGATCTGCTGAAGCAGTTAGCAAGACATTTATCAAGCCTGTTACCAAAGAAATGGTGACAGGGAGATTCAGGGATATAGCTAACAAAATGATTCATTAAATGCCCTTGTCAAACAACAGTCCATCTCTTAGAGAAGATAACCAAATATATAAAGAAGTAATTATTATCTAGTATAAAAGTTGTTATAATTCACTGCAAAGCGATGAATTCATTTACACTGGGAATTCTTTGCTAATGTGTACAAATAAAGAAAATTTAAACTTATTGACACTTCTTGAGAAACAGCAGTAAGTCCTGGAATCCATGCTTTTGATTAAGCACATCTGATGCTAATGCCATAGCCAGATAAAAGAAAATAATTCATTACACATATTCAAACAATTGCCAAGACAGGCAAATCTACCCACTGTTATATTCATAGGGAAGCCATTGCAAAACGATGTGGGCATTTTAAGAGAAGTGCTTCACCACCAAATACTATGTGCTGTCAGATTTGTAAATGGATGATCAACCATTATTTAATATGTGCTTTTTAAAAAAACTCGTTCCCTATTTAGAAAAAGAGGTTCAGGTGTTCCTCAGTAAAAACCTTGGGCTTCTAGATGACTTTTATGATAAAGCTCCATTAAAAATTAGGATATTTTACAAAGGATATTTTTAATTTCACTCAAAAACCTAAAATGCCAAAAACCTAAAATGCAAATCTAATAGGTGTTCCACATTGAAGAAAATAAATCCAGCAAAACTGAAGCCACAGAGTATACCTTTTAATCATGTCAAGGAGGATGTGTTTCATTGAGTGATTTGGTTACAACTTTATCTGAGGAATACATTCAAAATATATTGCACTATCTAAAAAGCTTGACTAATAGTCTTCTTCAGAATTACTTCCCAAACCATGGTAGTAATGAGTGAATAAGAAAGCTTGTACATCACTTAGTAATTGGACAGTTTCTGAAGAACAATTCTGGAAGATATTTCAAAGGAATTCTTGAAACTAGAAGTTATTAAAAAAAAACCCCATTTTTATTTGGGTTAGAAATACACTGTCCAGTCTACTGGGAAATTTATCTACACTATCAGTGTACTGGTTAGAAATACACTGTCCAGTTACTTGGGAAATTTATTAAATATACAGGTAAATCATAATTCATTGAAATTCTCATCTTAAAGTTACAACATCAATCCAAATATTTCTTTAATTACTGATCATAATTCTAAGAGAAATATATTTAGTATTATTTTGGTAAATTGAATACATTTAATACTACTTTTATTTTTATATTGTTTGTTTCCTAAATTGTTTTTGTTTTCAAAGTTGCTTTCCTTTATGGCATATAATACTGGATTTGTAACTTATAATAACAGTTTTCTTTTTGAAAAAATTATTTAAATAAACATGTGAATTGCCTTAAGAAAATTATTAAATGCATACTAGTACAAATAGTATGGTGTTTAGTATGAATAAAATAAAAAAGTGTTCTGAAATGGTTTGGGAAACAATGTCCTGTTGAATTATTTCCTTTGTCATTAATGTTTAGATCTGTTGCCTCTTAAATATGTTTTCTAAAATTGTATAATTCAATGATTTTTAGTATATTGGCAAGTTGATGCAACTATAATTTTAAGATAACTCATAATATATTCTATTAAACCTTTGCATGGCTTCTTTTCACGTGGATCTTGATTGAAACTCTTAAATAAGCATTGTTGTTCTTTATATTTGTGTAGTTTTTCCTTGTACTAGTTTAAAATTTTTCAAAACTAGATAGTGAATTTATCACGGCTATCGTCTGGAGTATGGACCATATTTATGTTGTTTTTTTTTCCTTTAAGTTGTTAATGTGATGAATTATGATTTGAATTTTCTAATATTTATCAACTTATAACTAAAATATAATCTGTTTTTCATGGTTAATTATTTGAGCACTGTTAAATTGATTTGCTACATTATATTCAGAATCTTGTATCAATTTTTATAAATGGCAACCACTTATGGTGTTATTTTATACTATTTAATCAATATTTATTAAGTGATGGTACCGACACAATTTGAAATATATTTCTTAATTTACAAAAAAATGGAGGAAGCTTCATAATTCATTTTTTTCTGTATATTTTTTCTTAGCTAGACAATTTGAAAAAAAATTATGATCAACTAGCCTGGAAGAGAAAAGGTTATGAAAAGGAATATCTGGAAGGATTCAATAATTATTATGCAACAGTAAGTTGACCTTTTTCTACTTCCCCCTAGAGCTCTGTTCTCTGTTCCCAAATATTAACTCCTGCAACTAAAAGTAATGACATTATTACACATTTTTTTTCTTTTTGAGATACATAACATGTATAAATGATTCTCTTATTCTTATCTTAAAGAAACAAACATGGGATATTGAGCTTTCTAATGTTGCAAAAGACCTTTCAGATATTTCAGTTGCATATACTCATTCGGCAGAAGAAAACAGAAAGCTTGGAATTGATATTGAAACCATGGCAGGTCTTATCAATAGCAGGTAATTTTGCAAATATAATTTTTATTTTGATATAATATATTAAATATGTTAAATATAATGTATCTCCTCATTTTACATGGATACATCTCTGGGGTGGTTTGGTGGTGTTTGTGTTTATCATCAGCTTAAATGTTGTTTATTTCTATTCTAAATGTTGCTCTTTAAAGCAGTCTGAATCCCTTTAGAGATATCAAGTAGTGAGAAAATGATCTTACAAGGAGTTTTTGCTCACTCATATCATCTCCTTTTGACATGTCCTCTTACACTCAAAGACACTTTAAACTTACAGTATGTTTAATCAAGCTCCTGCTATCCTTCAGTCAACCCTCAATTCTTCCCAGCAACTACTAGTTTTCTTAGCTCAGAAACCTACAGGTTTTCTTGCTTTCTGTTTCTATTTCAACCCTCATATTCAACATATTAAGAAGAAATGTTTCACACACTAAATATCTTTTTATCTGTTACACTGCTCGATCAGCACCCTGGAACAAGCTATCATCATGTCTAGCAAGAGCTTATAGTGACTTCCAAAGCTAGTTTACCTGCAGTCATTATGCTTCCTTTCTAATCCATTATCTACACTGTGGTGGGTTCATTCTTTTTTCTGTTTTTTGTTTTTTTGTCTTTTTTGACATAAGTATGATCAGTTCCTCTCCACACCTGCATTAATTTTAACAGGAATGAAGGGAAAATCCCCTCCTTAACATCTCCGACAAGGTCCCTGAATAGGCAGACATACCTGCCTCTGTTGTCTCATATCACATTTGGTTCAAATACTATAGCCTTGCTTCATCTTCTCCTATTTGCCACGTGTTTGCCAGCCCATATGGCATTTGTGTGCTATTTCCTTTTCCTATAGTATTTTTCCCATTCCTTTTACCCAGCAAATTACTCTTTATCCTTAAGACAGTTTTGGAGTGAGTTCTGAGAAGCTTTTTCATTGATTGTTAAATCAATGAAATCCAAGTTAAATCCAATTCATATATTATGTGTATATATGGCACACATACTTTTCTCCTTCAGATCTCTTGCCATATTTGCAATTTTTATGTGCACATATTTGACTCTTGTTCATCTCCCTCAAAAAACGTGATCTGTGAGGGCAGACATAGGCCATGTCTGTATTCTCTTCATCACTGAATCTGCATCATCAAGCATGGTACATGACATACTGTGCTATCCAAAGTTAATCATTGAAGGGAAAGAAGGAACAAAGAAGGGAAAGGGGTAATGATGATATTTGATGATTGTATAGGAAGTTGTTAAAATTTCTTAGTGATCGTTTTGTCTTTGGAAATGCTAGAATGAAACTATAAGATTTATCTATGTGTTGAAAAGAATTTTTAAAAGACAGCAAAAGGAACATTGTTTTCCAAAAGATAACTTAAAATTGTACTTGTTAATGTTACTGCATTTTATTAAGAGAGCCATAGGAGAAAAAATAAAAATTCTGAAGCTAATGAGAAGACCCCTCTGGAAGAAAGGAAGTGTGAGAGTTAGCATTTATGAGATTATCTTGCCAACAAGCGTCCATCTCATCTTAGTGGTATACAAGTAGAAAGGTTTATTTCTCACTTGCATTGCAACTTAGCTGTGTCTGCGTTTCACGTTATTTCTACTTCTTAGATTCAGGGTGAAGAATCAGATCCTGCTAGGGCACATTGTTCTGGTAAGCACAGATTCATTAGTGAGATCACTTGATGACCCTTACAGCTTCCACAGGAAGATGATAAGTGTTTCTTTTGCTCACACTCCATTGAACAAAGCAAGTCATATGGCCAAGCCTGATGTCAACAGGGTGGGAAGTCTAATCCTCTTAAAAAGAGAGACAGTACATAATTGAGAATAGTGATACAGTCTATCACATGTAGTGGAAATGTAGCCTTGGTTATTGTAAAGGATTTCCAGTGTATACATTGTGCTTGTCCAGTTAATATTTTAGATATCACTTAATTACTTAAATTTTCTTTCAGATTTTCACTTGAAATTAAAAAAAATAAATGATGATTTTAACAGCAGATTAGTCAACAAAGAATTAGCGAAAGATTAGTGAAATCAAAGAAATTAAGAGGTAGTCAGGTAAGAGTCAGGTCTACCACATGTTTAAGTGATGTTCCAAAAGACGAGAAGATAAAAAAAGGACAGAGATAATATTTGAGGAGATAATATCAGCTCATATATGGCAAACATTTCTTACATTCGTGTTTCACTGGTGAATCTCTCACTCTTAATAGTCGATAGGTAGGTAGGTAGCTAGCAAGGTAGATAGGTAAGTAGGTAGATAGATAGATGCAAAAATAATTATTCATTTCGAAACTTTATTTGCTGTCACAAACTATGAGTCTGGAGTTCTGTCTTGTCCAGTAAGAGAGCGGACACAGAATTGAATACGAGAGAGGCTAATGTAATGGGAGGAGACAAGGGCCTGAACAGGGGTTTCATAAGTCAAACCCAAATAAAGGGTTTGACTTTATTGAGCTCACAAGGTATTTCCCACGTGGTGAACGTGAAGAAAACAAGATCTTACACACTTGGCAAAAGTGAAGAAAACAATCAGATAGTAATCATTAACTTGTGTGTGTAAGAAGCAAAGGATCTGGGGGGGACAAGTGGAGTTTTCGATCCAAATAAAATAGTATATTGGCATCAGATGGAAAGTAATTTCCATGATATAACAAGTGATATAATAAGTTATTCGTGATCCATTACAATATCTTGCTACCTAACCTCAGGCGCTTTTGCCCGGTGGCGGCTGTCGTCCCTAAGCTTTCTAACCCATTTATGTAAGTAGAACCTATTTCCCCACAGTTTGTTTTACTTCCAAATCTTCTAAGTAATTTTATAATTCCCTGTTTGATATAGATATTTACAGCTTATCTTTTGCTTTTTCAACATAGTGTGAATAGTTAGTTATTATTTTATCTAAATCTAATAATTTAAATATCTGTAGTCTTTGTCATTTATTTTTGCATCTTATTCTCCTAACTCATGCTTTTGCTATCTTTTTCCCTTGTGCTCTTGGCTATTTTTATTGTGTGTTTTCCACTTTCTTCTGGAAACTATTTGTGGAAAATCTTTGAGTCCTAAGATAAAATTGAGTTAACCATTTGCAACCTTATATTTATGAGAGGGATTCTTTTTTTCAATTTTGCCCTTGTATATGCCCAAGACTTTTTTCATTTCCCAAACCATGATATTCAAATAATTTTTACAGATATTCAAATAATGTATTTGAGGTTTGTATAACAATGTAACAAGAATTCTATTATATTATGTTGGGAATAAAAGGACATACAATTAGTGTCATTATGGATGAAAAAACTCAGTAATATATTAGTAGTTATTTTCTCTATTTACTGAAATGATTTTAGGTTTTCAATCTGTTTTTGCACTTTTTTGTATTTTCTTTTCTAAAAAATACACATTATAACAATAGTGCAAAAAGATCATACAAGATTCTTTCATTTTGAAAGCACTAGAAGTTTTGGTAAAATGGAGCTTTGGATATCTGTAAAAACTCTATTATATGGGTGTGTCATGATTTTTTCATAATTACTCTAATATTTACTTTTAGGTTGTTTTTATTTTCATGACGTAAACATTGTGGCAATTATTTTTCAGATATCTAAGCTTTTTAAAATTCCAAGTAGATTTCTGGAAGTAGATTAGCTATAATGCTTTTAAATTCCTAATACCTTTAAAAAAATAAATTTCTAATACCTTTCTAAACCTACTTTCCAGAAAGACTATGTCATTTATTGAAGCTGAGCAGTACATAAGCTTGTTCTGTGATGTACTTGTGCTAACATTGAGCGCTGTGTTTTCTCCAACTTGATAAGTGAAAAAATACATCCTCAATGTTGTTTCAAACTCCCATTTCTTTGGTTACTAATGAGGTGGAATATTTATATATCCTCTATTGAATTCTGCTTTTTCTAGAGAATTCTTGTGTGCTTCCAAGGAAGAAATAAAGAACTTGGGATTCAGAAAGGCAAAGTGTCTTTTTGAAGTTCTCACTGCTTAATACTACTGGCATTTGAAACTTGATTTTCTGTATTCAGATTCAGGATTTTTTTACCTTCTCTTATTTTTTTTTGTTTTGAAATTTAATGTGATTTCAATTTAACTGATGTTTAATAAATGTTCAAATATGCTTGACATATTACTCCAGTAATAACAATCCCAAATAGCAGCCTTAACATTAAAATGCAGTTGTCTTGGGGTACAGGTAAGATTGTGCTGAATTGCACTTTGACTTTGTGGCTAGAGCTTAGAGCAAGTGCTTGATCTGACTTGTGTGTCTGTCTCTGTGTGCATGTGTGTGCGTGTGTGTGTGTGCACATGAACACACATTTTTATGTGGCAGGCAGGTAGGAACAAACACTGAGGGTAGGGAACTAAGTTTCGACTCTGCTGAAGACCATGGAAATGCACCAAAGAAGCTGTATGGTCAGATTCTCTTTTAAAGATATCACTTTGGTGGTAATTGAATGAGTTAAGCTTTGAATAACTGGTTTGATGGTGGTACCAGATAGTAACTTGGGAAATATACGGAGGAAAAACAGAAAGGTTGGAGGGAAGATGTTGATATGTTTGGTTTGGAATTGCGTATGGCATGATTCAAGTGTACGTGTCTAGATATCACTCTGACGGATAGGTCTGAAATTGAGGGAAGATGTTCATGGAGATGGAAGTTCCATGTTAAATGTAGAAGTGCTTTAAATTGGCAAGCAAATTTTTCTACGTCTACTCCATTTACTGCTTGAAAATTAGAATTTTTATGAGGTAGAAATTTTGTGGGATAAATTATAACACCAAGTTTTCTATCAGTATAAGGTAGAGTTTCCTCCATATCTGATAGGGTAGAATCAAGAAATATTAATGGCCTCTGTAAACTCTTATCAACTAACAAAAACTGCTTTCCCATTAATTAGAAAACGAAATCTAAATTCAACAAAAATGAAGAAAGTACCAAATATGTTTGACATTTATTAAAATTTATCTTACTTATTTTTAAAACTTTTCCAGATTTATTGAAGTATAACTGAGAAATATAATGTATATATATTTAAGTTGTGCAAAATGATAGATTTTTAATTAAGGTTTTATTTTTTTAAGAGCAGATAGGGTCACAGGAAAATTGAGGAGAATATATAGATATTTCTCATATACCCCTGGTCCCTGTACATGCACGGCCTCCCCCATGATCAACATCCTTCACCACAGTGGTATATTTAGTACAATTGATGAGCCTACACTGACAGAAAATATTACCCAAAGTCCGCAATTTACATCAGTGTTAACTCTTGGTGTTGTACATTCTAGGGTATTATGCAGTAATACCCTAGTAATGCAGTAATAATGGTATTATACAGAGTATTTTCATTGTCCTGACGTCCTCTATGCTCTGTCTACTCATTCTTCCATTCCTCCCATCCAAACTGTGACAGCCACTAGTTTTTTATTGTCTTCATAGTTTTGCCTTTTTTTCAGAATGTCATATAGTTGTAATCATATAGTATGTAGCCTTTTCAATTGGATTCTTTCACTAACTAATATCCATTTAAAGTTCCTTTATGTGATTCATGGCTCATTTTTTATAGCACCAAATAATATTCTGTATCTGGGTATACCACAGTTTAAGCATTCACCTACTGAAGAGCATCTTGGTTGCTTCCAAGTTTTGGCAGTTATAAATAAAGCCACTATAAATATTTGCGTGTAGGTTTTTGCATGGGCAAAAGTCTTCAACTCCTTTGGGTAAATACCAACAAACAATTGCTGGATCATATGATAAGAATATGTTTGGTTTTGTAGGAAACTGCCAAACTGCCTTCCATAGGGGCTGTATTATTTTGCAATCCCAGTAGCAATGAATGAGAGTTCCTGTTGATTCACATCCTCACCAGCATTTGGTGTTGTCAGTGTTCTACATTTGACCATTCTAATAGGTGTGTAGTGATATCTTCTTGTTGTTTTGATTTGCATTTCCTTTAATGGCATATGATTTGAAGAATCTTTTCATATACTTATTTGATATTGTTCATATACTCATCTTCTTTGATGAGGTGTCCATTAAGGTCTTTGACCCATTTTTAAATTGGATTTTTTTTTCCCTCTGTTGACTTTTCAGAGTATTTCATATGCTTTGTACAACAGGTCTTTATTAGATGTGTCATTTATAAATAGTTTCTCCCAGTTTGTGGCTTCTCAATTTTTTGACCTTGGCTTTCACAGAGCCAAAGGTTTTAATTTTAACAAAGTCCAGCTTATCAATTAATTTTTCCATGGGTTGTGCTTTGGTATTGTGTCTAACAAACTATTGCCATATCCAAGCTCACCTAAGTTTTATCCTATGTTATCTTCAGGGATTTTATAGTTTGCATTTTACATTTAGGTCTATGATCCATTTTGAGTTAATTTTTATGAAAGAGGTAAGGTCCCTGTTTAGCTTTATTTTTTTTGTCTGTGGATGTCCAGTCGTTCCAACACCATTTGTTGAAAATATGATCTTTGCCCCACTGTATTGCCTTTGCTTCTTTGTCAAACATCATTTGGCTCCATTTCTGTGGGTTATACACGATACATTATAAGAGATACAGACAATAATATAAAGGTCAATTGTTTTTATTATTTAATGGTTAACAGAAATAGCGTCGTGTATCTTTATTTTTACTTTACGCAGTGATTTTATAGTCTCTTGTTTATGACTAGTAGACTAATAATATAACCATATGCTTATGACTGCCTTTATAATCAATATTTGTACTTAAAGAAAATGTAGACCTAAAAATCAAATGTATGTTTGCAAGTGTGTGCATGTGTTTGTCCATGTGTGTGTGTTTGAGTGTCCTGAACACCTGCTTTATATGAAATACTGTTTAAGTGCTGGGGATATCATTTAAACTTACATTCTGCTACACAGATACTAAATATTTGATAAATTTCCAAAAATTCAGTCACCGATACTCTTGGGAGGAAGAAAAAAAATGGATAATGTGCTAGAGTGACCGGGCCAGTGAAGAATTGGGACCTCTGCTTTAGCAATGACCTCCAAGGACACTGCTGTCTCTTGAATTGAGACTTTAATGAAGAAGCTTTGCCAGCCTTGAGCTGTTCCAGGAAAGAAGTTGCCAAATAGAAGTAATGGAACACACAAAAGTCCTATGATGGATAAAAATTTCGTGTGTTCTGGAAACAGAATGGAGGCCACTGTTTCTGGAAAATTGTATGTGGGCAGAGTAATTCAAGGAGACGAATGTTGCAAGGCAGACAGGGCCCAGATAGTGCAAGCCTGTAAGTGGGTTGTGATAAAGGAATGTGGGTGAAACATCTAATGCATTTAAAGCATCTTACATCTTATTTTAGATCTATGGGCAGCTTACTGAAGGACGGACTTTGGTGCATATAGAAGGATGCCGGCTCTTTTGGTCACTCAGAAAAATTATAATGATGATATAGATCAAGGGTTTTTTTTCAATAAAAATGGTAATAGCTGAATTCAGATATATTTTAGAGGAAGTACCAATGGGATCTTTTGACAGATGGAATATAAAATGTGAGGGGGGAAAATCGTCAGGCTACTTGCTGAGGTAACAAGGGCTTGCGGAAAGTCTGAGGGGGATTTTGGAGAAGATATAATTATGTGTCTTCGGGCCATATTAAATTTCAGATTCTTATCAGCTCTTCAAATAGAAATGAGAAGTAAAAATTAGATAGATCTATAGCACAGAAATGAGGAGGACATAAATTTTGAGTCATAAAGTTAAACAAAAGGACAGGATACTATGTCTAAAAAAGAGTATGTAGATAAAAAAGTAATCAGAGTTTACTTTTCCTGCAACATTGATAATAAAGACTGTAAGACACTTATAAATGGAGCATAAATAGGATATACATCCTTTAAATGCCGCATTGTGCTGATGAAAAAGTAAAGGAAATCCTCAGAGGGCAATGCAAAATAATAATAATAGTAATAATAATAATAATAATAATAATAATAATGGAAAACCTGTAAGTTAAATTTTTAGTTGATATTTGGCTTCTCTAAAAATATGAATTGAAAAATGACTTTGCTGATCTTGGCAAACAGGGTGATTAAATTTTAGTGTCTTCAAATAATAGGCCATGGGCCATGGATCTGTGCAAGTAAGGGAACTGGGCAAAGTAAGACCATTTGAATGGGCAGAGCAGAAAACATATACCCACAAGCAAAGGCAGAGATAAGAAAGTGTGTCTGTCTAAGCCTGGAACCTGGGTAGGAAACAAGAGAATGGTGTGGCTATTTTTGACACTTGTTTGATGTTTTCATTTATACCATCTAGGTGATCTTGTAAGGCCCCAACCAAGAAATTATCACTTTAAAAAGTGATCTTACCTTGATAAATATTCTCTAGAGAAATAAACAGGCAGAGGCCACACAAGATTTTCTCAAATAAAGCTTTTAAATCTGACAGGGGTGCCTGGGTGGCTCAGTCGGTTAAACATCCCACTCTTGTTTTCCGCTCAAGTCATGATCCCTTGAGTTTGTGAGATTGATCCCTGCCTCTCGCTTCACGCTGACAGCATTGAGCCTGCTTGGGATTCTCTCTCTCTGCCCCTCACCCACTCGCACACATTCTCCCTCTCTCTCTCTCTCTCTCTCTCTCTCTCTCTCTCTCAATAAATAAACATTAAATGAAGATGACCTCACAAAATATGAAACAATAAGGGAAAATAGAACATGAATGAGAGCAGAAATAATCAGCAGTATATTTACACCCACAATAATTTCAAATGATAGTATTAGATTAAATCTGCCTAAGTAAGTTTAAAATGATTAAAGGGAACAAAACAAACTAATAGAACATTATCAAAACAGTTCAGGGAGGTTTGAAAATGAATTCACCAAAACTTGTAAAGCTTCAAAGTGGATTCATTTTGATTAAATATTGTATTAATTAAATACCAAATGCAGCTGGGGGAAAAAAAGAATCAGTGCCCTTGGAAACATGAAGAGGAACCCGGAATGCAGTACAGAGAGCAAAAGAGACAAAAATATGGAATAAATATTAAGTATTACGGAGAATAGAATGAGAAATAGAGAATGGGAAAGCAATATTCAAAAAGACAATGGCAGATAACAGTCTTTTGAACGTGAATCCTTAGATTCAGGCATCATGATAAATCCCAAGAAGATAAACTCAGAAAACGTTAATCTTCTTTATACTATAGGTTACCCATATTGGAAGGAACAGTTGAAGATATGATGCATTTTGTCAAATGTATTCTACAGTGCTAGTATCTGCAAACAGCTCTCCTGCCTCCTTAAATTTAAGTGGCAAATGGTACTTCCTCTTTAAGGCTAGCACGTCCATCGGTGCTCTTGATCTTAATACCTTTTGCCCTGTACAGGACATAGTTTATCCTTATAGCTTCTATTTCTGACCTCTTTGTTCATTACTTTCTTCCTTCAGGCTATATTCACCATTAACCCTCTTCCAGCCTAAAGTGAAGGCCTTGTCTTCATTCTAGTTTTATCTTTGGCAATCACACAGTAGTTCCCTTACATTCTCATTAAAATTTTCATGTAGTTAGCAATATTTGCTAGATTATTAACAGTATTTGCTTGACTGTTAATCACTTTTTGACACACAGCAGTCTGGCTTTTGAAACTCCAATGCTACCAAAATTTTCTTACTTAATTTAAAGACCACTACAACAATGAACATCTCCCTTTCTAAATTCACAGAGTGTTTTTTTCATGTTATTGCAATATCTTTTCCCCCCCCTATGTGAACCAAGCATTTGTGTCTAATGCCCTCTCTGATGCTATCTCTTTTTGAGATTCAGCATGTCACTCTCTTGGTTCTGCCTTTAACTCTATGAAGCTGTTCTCTCTAGGAATTCAACAGCAGCTCATTTATCTCTGCTTGTCTCTCATAGATGAGCTCAGAGTCCTAACTGCAGCCCTTGTACATCCTTGGTCTGCTCTCAATTCCAGAAATTGTATCTACTCTCATTATTTTAACATATGTCATATTTTTCTTCACTTCTTTTTTTTTTTTAATTTTTTTTTCAACGTTTTTTATTTATTTTTGGGACAGAGAGAGACAGAGCATGAACGGGGGAGGGGCAGAGAGAGAGGGAGACACAGAATCGGAAACAGGCTCCAGGCTCCGAGCCATCAGCCCAGAGCCTGACGCGGGGCTCGAACTCACGGACCGCGAGATCGTGACCTGGCTGAAGTCGGACGCTTAACCGACTGCGCCACCCAGGCGCCCCATCTTCACTTCTTAATCTCTATCCACGTCTTTTATTTCTCCTGATAGAATTGTTTTGGATACCTCCTCTCTCCTGCAATATCACATCTTGACACCGTTATCCACCAAGTTACTTACTTCAGGCATCATCCTATATGCCTCTCTGTCTGCTTATAGCCAGCATCCTGCCAACTTCTTTAAGTCTTTCTTGTAATTATTTTTTAATATTTACTTATTTTTGAGAGAGAGACACACACACAGTGTGAGCAGGAGAAGGGCAGACACAGAATTGGAAGCAAGCTCCAGGCTCTGAGCTGTCAGCACAGAACCCTATGCAGGGCTTGAACCCATGAACACGAGATCAGGACCTGAGCCGAAGTCGGACCCTTGACTGACTGAGCCACCCAGGTGCCCCAAGTCTGTCTTTTAAATGATCTTTCCTTTCTGTCTGTTTTAATTACCAATGACCTAAATCATGTGCTAATTGTCCCTTAATTGGAATATTAAAATGGGCTTCCAATTAGTCTACCTTACTCCAAGGTACTCTGAGGGCTCACCCTCAGATCTATCCTATACAGCATTACTGGTGCAAATTATCTACAAAGGATGAAATGTTATTTCTTTTCAGCATCTTAAAAAAGTTTGAGTCTCTCTACCAACTATAGGATAAAGTCTTGTCTCCCAGACTGATGGATTAGACACTTGAACCTGTTACCTGTACAACTTCAGACTCATCTTGCACCACTCCTTTGTGTGATCTCAATGTTGTAGCTTAGTAAAATACTAATATATCCAAACTCATATTATTTTAAACTTTAATCTTTGTCTCTGGTATTCCTCTGATTGAAATTCTCTTCCTTTTCCTTCTCTTCCTCCTCCTCTTTTTTCTGGCTTAAAAAAAAAAAACAAAAACATGATGAAGTGATCATTCATACAATAGCTCAGACATTAACTCTTCCCAGATGCTTTCCCTCTTAGTAACTTCCCCTATCCCCAAAATATGGTGGTATTAAGTACTTCTGTTTATTATTGTACTTATGATCGCACAGAGATGTATGTGTGTGTGTGTGTGTGTGTGTGTGTGTGTGTGTGTCTTTTTTCCTTCACGAGAATATAAATCGTGAGTTTAGTTTTAATTCATCTTTATATCCCAGTCACCTAGGGTAGCACTTGGTATGCAGTCAGTTCTCATAAGTATTCATTTAACTAACCCTCACTGATTGCATACACTTTTCTCCTAGGACTTGTCACACTATGTACAGTTACTGTTGGTTTGTTTATTTGTGTTTCCTCTTAGCTAAGCTCCTGGCTTTAGGCATTGTCTGTGCTTGTATGTGTCTGTGTACTTGTCTGTGTTTTTCTCAGTAGGTGTTAAATAAATCACATAATGAACTAATGAAAGCTGAATATAAAAATTTGTTATCCTTATTTCTTGCTTTGCTTCAGTATCTCTGTGCTCCTAATCTCCTTGCTGTATGTTTAATTCTAATGTCATTTGTGATATCTTATTTTGCTCCAAAGCAATATTAATGGTTATTTACCTTTTTTGTCTTTTTTTTCTCATTGTCTTCCATTTCATTAAACCAGATGTCACTGTAATGAAGATCCATGCTGTTACATACTTTTTAATTAGCAAAAAACTATTTATTAAATCACTTGTATATGTTGCTCAACATATATAAGTACAATGTATATATTATTCTCAATTTATTTAAGCTTAATCTTGATAACAACCTTAATGGTAGGTATTATTAAGCAAATTTTACATATAAGTAAATAGTGTATGAAAGCACCACCCCCCAATTACATTAAGGACAATCAGGATTTGAATGTAGGTCTGTCTGAATCCAAAATTTGTATTCTTTCTCAGAAATACTGCCTCTTTACCTTCATTGGTAAGTCTTGATTCCTGTATCTGGCATGTTACAGCAGACTATGGACATTACATTTACAACTTAGAAAATATGTCAAAAGTGTATTACTTTATTTAATTCTCCATCTGTATTTGGGTATACCCACTGCTTTCTCCAAAGAGCTCTGTTCTTAGTCTTTTAATTTTTTTCTTTTTTATTCTTCCATTACCCAAATCACTTTTCCCTTAATCCCAGCTTCTTTTTTCCTTAAGTCTAAAAATAATAATAAAAACTTTTAAAGCAAATCACTGACACTCATACATCTTTTGCATATCGTCATCAAAAATTTCCAAATTTGGACTGATACATATATTCTAAGATTCCTTTAGAATACCATCTCACTATTTGATGTCATTTCCAACTGTTACACTATTTGAATAAGTTACATAATTAATTCAATATATGATCTATTGCTCGTATATGGTTCATTTTAAAAATGGCAACACTGAAAGGTAGATGCCATATTTGTTAACAGACTTTGTTCATGACTCTGTGCATACAAATATTTGCAAGAGCTTTTGGTGATAATGATGCATAATTGTTTACCTTGTAGTACAGTGTGTAATTAGTAATTTTGTCTTTCAAATGAGCCAGCATCCTTTAGAAATGTAAAAAACCTTTTACAAATGGGACATTTGACTTGAGCAAACAACTTCACTTGATTACTTATTCATGTGATAGGCAGGCTTCAGCAACGTAAATCAAAGAAAATGAACTTGTTTAAGATGATTTGAAATTGATTAATTTGTATTTAGTTTGCTTGAAGTTAACTGTGTGGTATGAATTTCTGTATAGCTATTTTCTTACATCCAAGCTCTGTAAAATGTTCAGAATATCTACTCCTAATGCTCTACTGTTCCTCAAGCAAGACAGTGCCATTGTAACTGCACTGATCCAAAGATGGGGTTGATAATCGAGGGAAATGAGCAAAAAAGCTATTGAACACCATAAAGATTTCCTGGTATATTTTATAGAATGTGTTTATCAAGAGTTAACAGGGTAGTGATTTATTTGTGGAGATAGCAATTAGAATATTATTGAAGTTGTTAAATAGCCTGGAATACTTAGAATGAATCCACAGGGTACTGTGTCTTTCATACTCGCTTAGCTATATCTTACCAGCCTATTAATTTGAGTTGCTTTGCAGGAGTATAGAATATGATTTTTTTCAGCATTTAACAGCATGCTTTCCAATGAATATTCTTAAACTATTTTGCTTTTACTTTTTCAGCTATTGAAAGACAAAAAGCTGTATGCACCATTCAAAATTAACTACCAATGTTTTAGCCTACTTTAGACCTATTTGTAAGAAATTAAAATTTCACAAATAAATTACTCTTCCCATTTCTGTTCTCTCTCTCTCTCTCTCTCTCTCTCTCTCTCTCTCTCCAGAGGCAATCAAAACCCAAATTTGTCTGTGTTCAGTATGTGTAAGAACTTGGATTATCAATTTTTAGACCTCCGTATTCCCAACAGTCTTTTCTTCCATATCATATCAACCACCTTCTCTTACAATTTTACCCCTACATCTTCTCATTTCCAATAACAGAGTCACCTCCTGGTTTCAGTTTTAAGAATCTACTCTCTCACAGCTGACACCTCTCTTTCCAGCTTACTTACTCTACGAGTACCCTCACTCCATTATTTGACACTTTAAGATGATCAGTCTGTTATCCCTACTAGATGTGTATATCCTACCTTCTTGTCCTTCCTTCTCTTCTCACAGAACCTAGTTATATCTGACTAAAAATAACCCTTCATTTAAATCACCTTCAAGTTTTATTTCTGTGACTTGAAAAGCCCTATCATTGAACTGAAGCAGGATCCAAACAGCGGCATGTGGCTACAGTAAGACACAGCTGAGATTAATTAATCTCACCATGGGTGGATCCTGTTTTGGTGGGCCCTAAATGTTATAGAATGTGAGATCTCTTTCTGAAAAAAAATATAAGCTTATGAATACCGAATTCCCACAACCAATTCAGTGCCACTTGACAAAGGGTAAATTATATTAGAAAAAGAAAATAATAAATTTTGGTTAGAATATATTATTTTCACAAACTTTATTCAAAAATGTACAACCATGTGAAATGCCGTTACACACTCAAAGGACTTCACAAGGGGTTGGGGTCAGTTAGAGACCCTCATATTTAAGCTTCATTAGCACTGCAATAAATTTGCTGCCGAGTAGAACTTAAAGTATGTGACTATGAATCTCAAGTGACATTCAGCACTACCAAAAAATTTTTAGAGTGTCCAGTTTTCCTGACCCCTATTTCACATCTTCTCATGCTCTTCACTCCTAATACCCACATCACCCTCATTTTATTTATTTATTTATTTATTTATTTATTTATTTATTCATTCATTCATTCATTCATTCTTTCAAGTTTTTATTTAAATTCTAGTTAGTTAACATACAGTGTAATATTGGTTTCAGGAGTAGAATCTAATGATTCATCACTAACTACAACACCCAGAGTTTATCAGTAGTGCCCTCCTTATTCTCATTTTAACACTAATAATCTTTTCAAAACTTAATAGAGAATACAGATGCAGTCAAATGAGAATTAACCTCTTTTTCTTGCCAGCCTATTTGCATCTGTCTTTACATACTCTATATTCTCCTGTATTAAATCTAATAATGGAAGCAGCTCTTACAGTGGAGTTCCCATCACCCACACACTTTCCAGGAGGATGCCATTCCCTTTTACATACTCGGGCTTTGTAGCTACAGTTATTTCCTCTTTCCTGTGAACTATTATTACTTCTCTCTAATAGCATACGAACATTACATAATATTGCTCATCTTAGGAAAGAAGCAAACTCAAGATAAAATAGAGCTCTAAATCCCAGCTCTACCCTTCTGTTCTTTATAGCAAATCTTAATTAAAGTGAACATTCCTGTTCCCATAAACTCACATTCTGTTTTCTATTCAATCCATTCAAATAAGAAATTTCTCAAAGGACCCTATTCTAGATCTAAAGTCATATTTTAAAGTTAATTTAAAGGTACTTTCATGTTTTATTTAGTTTTTTAAAAATTATATGTACTTAAAGTTTACCTCATGATGATTTGATATACATAGTGAAATGATTACTAGAGTCAAGCTAATTAGCGTACCATCTTCTCACATAGTTAACGTGTGTGTTTGTGTGTGTGTGTGTGTGTGTAATGAGAGCACCTGAAATCTGCTCTTTTATCAAACTCCAAGTGTTTGATACCATAATTTATGTAGTCATCATCTCATACATTAGATCTCTAAATTTATCAACCATTTATTGAGTTTTGCTTGATAATATATCTGATGGCATTTGGGTTATCATTTCATGTAGGTAATCTGTTTTTTCTCTTGGAAAACTTATGAATTTTCTCTTCCCATTTCAGAGTACTGAAACTTTACAATTCCATGTCTGGGGGTGTGTGTACTTCTCTGCGTTTAATATATCTAGTTTAACATTATGTAAGACTTTTCATTTTAGTGACCCATGTTGGCTTTTAGTACTGGAAATTTTTCAGATATAATTTTGTTATATATACTTCCTTTATATTTTTTTGTTTATTTATTTTTGAGAGAGCGTGCATGAATAGGGTAGAGGAAGGGAGAGAGAGGGACAGAGGATTTGAAGCGGGCTCTGCTCTGACAGCAGAGAGCCTGATGCGGGGCTCAAACTCACAAACTGTGGGATCATGACCCAAGCTGAAGTCAGACGCTCAACTGACCCAGCCACCCAGGCTCCCCTTCCTCTCTATTTTTAAAAAAATTTTTCAGCTTTATTGAAACATGTTTGACATAATTCTATATATTTGAGGTGTAAAATGTGATGATTTGATACATATGTACTTTGTGATGTAATTACCACCCATCAATCATTTTCTGTAATTACTGTGTTATTCTCTTGTGGTGAATATGATTAAGGTCTATACACTTAGCACATTTCAAGTAAGCAACACAATATTTTTAACTGTAGTTGCCATATTATACACTAGGTCCTCAGAGATTATTTATCTTACAACTGAAGGCTTACACCTTGACCACTGTCCTTCCCATTTCCATCACCACTCAGCCCTTGTTAAACATCATTCCACTGTTTTTATGAATTCATTTTTGTTGTTAATGATTTCAGATTCCACATATAAGTGAGATTACATAGCATTTATCTTTCTCTGTCTGGCTTGTATCACTGGACATAACTGTCCTGTAAGTCCATCCATCTTGTTGCAAATGACGGGATTCATTCATTGTTCCTTGTAACTGAATAGTATCCCGTATATATGTGGAATTTTCTTTATTTATCCATTGATAGTTTGTTTCCATATACTGGCTATTATGAATCATGCTGCAATGAACATAGGAGTGCAGATATCTCTTCAAGAAATTGATTTTGTGATTTTGTTTCTTCAGCTATATATGTAGAAGTGAATGTTGGATCAATATGGCAGTTTTGTTTTCAATTTTTTGGAGAACCCCTAGACTGTGACCCATAATGGGTATACCATTTTACATTCCCACCAACAGTATACAAGAGTTCCCTTTCTCCACATCCTTGGAGCATTTTCTGTCTTTTTGATAAAAGCCATCCTAACTGATGGGAGGTGGTATCTCATTGCGTTTTTGAATTGCATTTCCTTGGAGATAGTGATGTTGAGCATCTTTTTCACGTAGTTGCCATTTTTATGTCTTTGGGAAAAATGTCTATTCAGGTCCTTTGCCCATTCTTTAGTTGAGTATTTTAGATTTTACCTACTGAGCTATATAATTTCCTTATATATTTGGGATATTAATGTCTTACCACATATGGTTTGAAATATATTTTCTTTCATTAAGTAGGTTGCCTTTTCAATTTGTTGATTTTTTTTTCTGTGCAGTAGGTTTTTAATTCGATGTTATCCCACTTGTTGATTTTTTACTTTGTTTCCGGTGCTTTTGGTGTCAAAAGGCAAAGCATAATTGCCAAGACAAATGTCAAGGAGACTTTTCACTGTGTTTCTTCTGGGAGTTTTATAGTTTTAGCTTTTGCATTTAATTCCTTAATCCTTTTCAATTTAATTTTTGTCAGTGGTATAAGATAAGGGTCCAGTTTCATTCTTTTGCATGTAGCTACCCAGTTTTCCCAACACCATTTACTGAAGAGATGATTCTTTCTCCATTGTGTGTTGTTGGCATCCTTGTCAAAGTTTTTTGTTTTTTTTTTTTGTTTTGTTTTTTTTTGTTTTTTTTTTTTTCTGGGTTCTTCATTGTGTTCTACTGGTTTGTGTGTCTGTTTGTCATGCCAGTACCATACTGCTTTGATTACTATAGTTTGTAATACTATTTGAAATAAGGAAGGGTGATACCTCCAGCTTTGTTCTTCTTTTCTCAAGATTGCTTTGGATTTTTGGGGTATTTTGTGGCTCTATACAAATATTAGGATTTTTTTTCTGTCTCTGTGAAAAATGCCTTTGGAATTTTCATAGAGATTGCATTGAATCTCTAGATTGCTTTGGGCAGCATAAACATTTTAACATTATTAATTATACCAATCCATGAACACAGGATATCCTTCCATAGCTTTGCCTTCCTAAATCTCTTTCATCAATGTTTTATGTTCAGTGTCAGTGTATGGATCTTTCTTTCACATCCTTGATTAAATTTATTCCTACATATTTTATTATTTTTGATGCTGTTGTAAATGAGATTGTTTTAATTTTTTTATATAGTTCATTGTTAGTATATAGAAAGGCAGCAGATATTTGTATATAGATTTTGTTTTCTGCAGCTTTACTGAATTTATGTATTAGTTCTAATAGTTTTTTTTTTTTTTTGATGGAGGTTTTAAGGTTCTTTCTTTTTTTTTTTTAATTTTAACGTTTATTTATTTTTGAGACAGAGAGAGACAGAGCATGAATGGGAGAGGGGCAGAGAGAGGGAGACACAGAATCTGAAACAGGCTCCAGGCTCTGAGCTGTCAGCACAGAGCCCAACGCGGAGCTTGAACTCACAGACCGCGAGATCATGACCTGAGCCGAAGCTGGCCGCTCAACCAACTGAGCCACCCAGGCGCCCCTAAGGTTCTTTCTATATAAGATCATGTCATCTGCAATCAGGAAATTTTAGCTATTCCTTTCTGATTTGGATACCTTTTACTTCTTTTTCTTGCCTAAATACTCTGAGACTTCTAGTACTATGTTGAATAGATATGGTTAAGAGTGGGCACCTTTGGCTTTTTTCTCATGTTAGAAGAAAAATCTTCAGCTTTTTATAGAGTATGATGTTAACTGTGGACTTGTTATTCATACACGGCCTTTATTATGTTAAAGTACACTCCCTCTATATACAATTTTTGAGAGTTTTTATCATGAATTGATGTTGAATTTTGTCAAATACTTTGTCTGCATCTATTGAGATTATCACATTTTTATCCTTGATTCTACTAAAGTGGTGTATCACATTTATTGATTTATGTATTTGAACCTAATTTGTTGTTGAATTCAGATTGATAGGATTTTGTTGAAGATCTATATTTTGCTGCATCTATATTGATCAGGGATATTGGTCTATAATTTTCTTTTCTTATAATGTCTTCATCTGGCTTTGGTATCAAGGTAATACTGGTCTCTTAAATTGAGTTTGGAAGCTTTCCATCCTCTTCAGTTTTTTAGAAGAGTTTGAGAACAGTTGGCATTAATTATTCTTTAAATGTTTGGTAGAACTCATCAATAAAGCTATCAGGTTGAGTGTTTTTTTAATTAGGAGTTTTTGATTACTGGTTCAGTTTTCCTATTCATTATTGGCCTGTTCAGATTGTCTAATTTTTCATGATTCAGTCTTGGTAGATTGTGTGTTTCTAGGAATGTATTTCTTCTAGGGTATCCAATTTGTTGGCATATAATTATTCCTAGTAGTTTGTATTTCTAAGTTGTCAGTTGTAATGTGGCCCTTTTTATTTCTGATTTTATTTATGTGAGTTTTCTCTTTCTTTTTTTCGTGTAAAGTTTTGTCAGCTTTGTTTACATATGTTTTAAAAACCATGCTTTTTTGTTGTTGATCTCTTCTATAGTTTTTGGTTTAATGCAATTGTTTCAGTTCTGATTGTTGTTATTGCTTCTCTTCTCCTAACTCTGGGCTTAGTTTGTTCTTATTTTTCTAGGTCTTTGAGATGTAAAGTTATGTGGTTTGAAATCTTTCCTTTTTCTTAATGGAGGCATTCGTTATTATCAACTTCCCTTTAGAACTGCTTTTTGTATGTTGTGTTTCTATTTTCATTCATTTCATTTTTAAAAAAATTTCTTCTTTTCCTACTGGTTGAGTTCTCAGTCTCTTGTCTTTTCTTCCCAATCATAGTTCGTACCTTTCTATAAACCTATAGACTTCAATAGTAAGTTGGTGCTTTCACAAACAAGTACAACTCAAAAACCCCTGCTGTGATGCAGTGGACCTTGCCCAGGTAGCACATCTGGTGGAATACCTTTGGCTAGTTTCTTAGTTACCTCACTTGTGAATGTATGCTTTTTACATTGTATGCCTCAGTGTGTGTATCTGAAAAAGTTGGTATCCAATCTTAAAATGATATTAATGTCTTCACTCTTTTCTTCTATTGACTCTTTTCCTTAGCTGGGGGTTTTCTTTTTGAATGCTTTTAGTTTTTGGTTTTCTTTTGTTTCTCTTTTTCATGGACTGGATTTTTCTCATACTTGATTATTATTAATACTAATTTATATAAGATTAGAAAGAATGGATTGTTTTAGAAGGAAGGGATGAATGTTCTGAAAACTGAGCATTTGAGGTACCTGCCTTTCTTATTGATACACTTATCCTTCTGAGATTGAGCACAGCCTGACAATTAAGAGCAGCCAACAGGAAAAGCAGGAAAATAAATGGAATTTGGGGTCATATTTTTTATATTCAAGATTTAGTTAAGTATCTGGTTATTTTATATTTTAGGCAACATAAAATATGACTTTGTTGCTTTTTTACTACTATTAAATATATTTGCCTCAATATATACCTTCTTGGAATAATCTTGTCAATCCTTTTGCTTTGTTTTTTATAGTATAAGAAAAAAATCAGAGTTTGAGTCTGAAATCCAATCTTTGATGAAACTAAGGGGAAAAAATGATGAATTTATTAAGCAACTCTACAGGGAAGCTTATCACCTTGGTGCTGTTTTCCACCTAACCAAATTTAAAACAGAGGAATTAGAGGACAAAATAGCAGAAGTGAGAAGAAAATTCAAGGTTTGTATCTTTGTGTTCTTCTAAGTTGTAAAAAAAAGGGGGGGGTGATTAACCTGAATTTTATTGATTTATTGATGATAATTTGATTTTAATTTAAACTATACTAGTCTTTTAAAACAAATTCCTCCTTCTGGTAAATCTGAATAAAATCATTTGTCTTCAGAGGCCCAGAATAAATAGAAGAGAAATGAGGCTCAGTGTAGCTAACCAACACTTACGTCTGCTTTTTGCTCTTACTGACTTTAAACTACCTTGGTCACCAGAATAGTGGTGCTTGGTTTAAACTCATCCTGTATATATACTGTATAAGAGTTCTTGCCTATGGTTGGAAGAAGGGATGCTGGGAAGTGCCCTTGCACCCTGTGTAATATAAGAAAAGGGAGGCCTGCAAGTTACTGAATTCCTGAGTACCACATAATTAGTAGACCACAGTGCTGTGGAAAGAACTGCTCATAGGCCTCAAACCTATTCCTAAGTGAGAAATATGATAAATAGTCACTCCATGCCATTTGGCATAGACACTGGCAAAGGCTACTCATTTTGCCACGTGTAAGGGGCCACTTTATGTTTGTTTGTTTATTTATTTATTTATTTATTTTTAATTTAATTTGTTATCCAGTTGGCTAACATACAGTGTATACCCTGTGCTCTTGGTTTGGGGGCTAGATTCCCGTGATTCATCGCTTACATACAACACCTAGTGCTCATCCCACCAAGTGCCCTTCACCAATTTTCCCCTCTCTGCCCCCCACCATCAACCCTCAGTTTGGTCTCTGTATTTAAGAGTCTCTTATGGGGGCGCCTGGGTGGCTCAGTCAGTTGAGTGTCCGACTTCAGCTCAGGTCATGATCTCACAGTTTGTGGGTTTGAGCCCTGTGTTGAGCTCTGTGCTGACAGCTCAGAGCCTGGAGCCTGCTTCGGATTCTGTGTCTCCCTCTCTCTCTGCCCCTCCCCCACTCACGCTCTCTCTCTGTCTCAAAAATAAATAAAAACATTAAAAAAAAAAAAAAGAAAGAAATCCTGCCACTTGCAGCAACATGGATGGAACTGGAGGGTATTATGCTAAGTGAAATATGTTTGTTTTGTTTATTTTTATTAAGTTGTTTTATTTTTTATTTTTAAAATTTACATCCAAATTAGCATATAGAGCAACAGTGATTTCAGGAGTAGATACTTAGTGCCGCTTACCCGTTTAGTCCATCCCCCTCCTACACCCCTTCCCGTAACTCTCAGTTTGTTCTCCATATTTATGAGTCTCTTCTGTTTTGTCCCCCTCCCTGTTTTTATATTATTTTTGCTTCCCTTCCCTTGTGTTCACCTGTTTTGTCTATTAAACTCCTCATATGAGTAAGGTATATGATTTTTATCTTTCTCTGACTGACTAATTTCACTTAGCATAATACCCTCCAGTTCCATCCATGTAGTTGCAAATGGCAAGATTTCATTCTTTTTGATTGCCCAGTAATACTCCATTGTGTATATATATATACCACATCTTCTTTATCCATTCATCCATCGATGCACATTTGGGCTCTTTCCATACTTTGGCTATTGTTGATAGTGCTGCCATAAACATGGGGGCGCACGTGTCCCTTCGAAACAGCACACCTGTATCCCTTGGATAAATGCCTAGTAGTGCAATTGCTGGGTCACAGGGTAGTTCTGTTTTTTGAGGAACCTCCATACTGTTTTCCAGAGTAGCTGCACCAGCTTGCATTCCCACCAACAGCGCAAAAGAGATCCTTGTTCTCTGCATCCTCGCCAACATCTGTTGTTCCCTGAGTTGTTAATGTTAGCCATTCTGACAGGTGCAAGGTGGTATCTCATTGTGGTTTTGATTTGTATTTCCCTGATGATGAGTGATGTTGAGCATTTTTCATGTGTTGGTTGGCCATCTGGATGTCTTCTTTGGAGAAGTGTCTATTCATATCTTTTACCCATTTCTCCACTGGATTATTTGTTTTTGGGGTGTTGAGTTTGATAAGTTCTTTATAGACTTGGGATAATAACCCTTTATCTGATATGTCATTTGTAAATATCTTCTCCCATTCCATCGGTTGCCTTTTATTTCTTTGTGTTGTCTGATGGCTGAGGCTAAGACTTCCAATACTATGTTGAATAACAGTGGTGAGAGTGAACATCCCTGTCTTGTTCCAGACCTCAGGGGGAAAACTCTCAGTTTTGCCCCATTGAGGATGATATCAGCATGGGATCTTTGATATATGGCTTTTGTGATCTCCAGGTATGATCCTTCTATCCCAACTTTCTTGAGGGTTTTTATCAAGAAAGGATGCTGTATTTTGTCAAATGCTTTCTCTGCATCTATTGAGAGGATCTTATGGTTCTTGTCCTTTCTTTTACTGATGTGATGAATCACATTGATTGTTTTGCAGATATTGAACCAGCCCTGCATCCCAGGTATAAGTCCCACTTGGTCGTGGTGAATAATTTTTTTAATGTATTGTTGGATCCAGTTGGCTAATATCTTGTTGAGGATTTTTGCATCCACAGTCATCAGGGAAATTGGTCTATAGTTCTCATTTTCAGTGGGGTCTCTGGTATTGGAATGAAGGTAATACTGGTTTCACAGAAAGAGTTTGGAAGGTTTCCTTCCATTTCTATCTTTTGGAAGAGCTTCAAGAGAATAGGTGTTAACTCTTCCTTAAACGTTCGGTAGAATTTCCCTGGAAAGCCATCTGGCCATGGACTCTTGTTTTTTGGCAGATTTTTTTATTACAATTTCGGTTTCTTTACTGGTCATGGGTCTCTTCAAATTTTCTATTTCTTCCTGTTTCAGTTTTGGTAGTGTATTTGTTTCTAGGAATTTGTCTATTTCTTCCAGATTGCCCATTTCATTGGCGTATAATTTCTCATAGTATTCTCTTATTATTGCTTTTATCTCTGCTGTGTTGGTGGTGATCTCTCCTCTCTCATTCTTGATTTTATTTATTTGGGTCCCTTCCTTTTTCTTTTTGATCAAACTGGCCAGTGGCTTATCAATTTTGTAATTCTTTCAAAGAACCAGCTTCTGGTTTCACTGGTCTACTGTTTTTTTGGTTTCAATAGCACTAATTTCTCCTCTAATCTTCATTATTCCCTGTCTTTTGCTAGTTTTTGGTTTTTTTTTTTTTAATTTTTTAAATGTTTTTATTTATTTTTGAGACAGGGAGAAACAGAGCATGAACAGGGGAGGGTCAGAGAGAGGGAGACACAGAATCTGAAACAGGCTCCAGACTCTGAGCTGTCAGCACAGAGCCCGACGCGGGGCTTGAACTCACGGACCGTGAGATCATGACCTGAGCCGAAGTCGGCTGCTTAACAGACTGAGCCACCCAGGCGCCCCTGCTAGTTTTGGGTTTTATTTGCTGTTCTTTTTCCAGGTCTTTAAGGTGTAAGATTAGGTTGTGTATCTGAGATCTTTCTTCCTTCTTTAGGAAGGCCTGGATTGCTAAATACATTCCTCTTATGACTGCCTTTGCTGTGTCCCAGAGGTTTTGGGTTGTGGTGCTATCATTCTCATTGACTTCCATAAATTTGTTAATTTCCTCTTTAACTTCTTGATTAGCCCAGTAATTCTTTAGTAGGATGTTCTTTAGTCTGCAAGTATTTGTTACCTTTCCAAAATTTTTCTTGTGGTTGATTTTGAGTTTCATAGCTTTGTGGTCTGAAAATATGCACGGTTTGATCTCAGTCTTTTTGTACTTACTTAGGGCTGATTTGTGTCCCAGTATATGGTCTATTCTGGAGAATGTTCTATGTGCACTGGAGAAGAATGTATATTCTGCTGCTTTAGGATGAAATGTTCTGAATATATGTGTTAAGTCCATCTGGTCCAGTGTGTCATTCAAAGCCATTGTTTCCTTGTTGATTTTTTGATTAGATGATCTGTCCAGTGCTGTGAGTGTGGTGTTGAAGTCTCCTACTATTATGGTATTACTATCGATGAGTTTCTTTATGTTTGTGATTAATTGATTGATATATTTGGGTGCTCCCACCTTTGGCACATAAATGTTTACAATTAGGTCTTCTTGGTGGATAGACCCCTTCATTATGATATAATGCCCTTCTGCATCTCTTGATACAGTCTTTATTGTAAAGTCTACATTGTCTGATATGAGTGTGGCTACTCCAGCTTTCTTTTGTTGACCATTGGTATGATAGATGGTTCTCCATCCCCTTATTTTCAATCTGAAGGTGTCTTTAGGTCTAAAGTGGGTTTTTGTAGACAGCATATAGATGGATCTTGTTTTCTTATCCATTCTGCTACCCTATGTCTTTTGATTGGAGCATTGAGTCCATTGACATTTAGAGTGAGTACTGAAAGATATGAATTTATTGCCATTATCATGCTTGTAGAGTTGGAGTTTCTGGTGGTGTTCTCTGGTCCTTTCTAATCTTTGTTGCTTTTGGTATTTATTTATTTATTTATTTATTTATTTCTCTCTCTATATATATATATATTTATATATACATACACATACATACATATATACATATTCATCTTTTCTCCCCTCAGAGAGTCCCCCTTAAAATTTCTTGCAGGGCTGGTTTAGTGGTCACAAACTCCTTTAATATTTGTTTGGGAAACTTTTTATCTCTCCTTCTATTTTGAATGACAGTCTTGCTGGATAAAGAATCCTTGGCTGCTTATTTTTCTGATTTAGCACATTGAATATATCCTGCCACTCCTTTCTGGCCTGCCATATTTCTGTGGATAGGTCTGCTGCTACCCTGATCAGTCTTCCCTTGTAGGTTAGGGACTTTTTTTCCCTTGCTGCTTTCATGATTCTCTCCTTGACTGAGTATTTTGTGAATTTGACTATGATATGCCTTGTTGATGGTCGGTTTTTGTTGAATCTAATGGGGGTCCTCTGTGCTTCCTGGATTTTGATGTCTGTGTCTTTCCCCAGGTTAGGAAAGTTTTCCACTATGATTTACTCACATAAATCATATTTCTACCCCTATTTCTACCCCTATTTCTCTCTCTTCCTCTTCTGGGACCCCTGTGATTCTGATGTTGTTCCTTTTTAATGAGTCACTGATTTCTCTAATTCTTAAATTGTGCTCTTTTGTCTTAATCTCCCTCTTTTTTCTGCTTCATTATTCTCTATAAGTTTGTCCTCTATATTGCTGATTCTGTTCTGCCTCATCCATCCTTGCTGCTGCTCCATCCATCCATGATTGAAGCTCAGTTATAGCATTTTTAATTTCATTCTATTTTTTTCTGCTTTTATCTCTGCAGAAAGGGATTCTAATCTATTTTCAGCTCCAGCTAGTATTCTTATTATCGTGGTTCTAAATTCTGGTTCAGACATCTTGCTTGTATCTGTGTTGGTTAAATCTCTGGATGTTGTTTATTTGTGCTCTTTCTTTTGGGGTGAATTCCTTCATTCTGTCATTTTGAAGGGAGAAAAATTAATGAGGTAGAAAAGTTAAGATCAAAAATAATTAAAATTTAAAAAATATTAAAATTAAAAAATTACACACACACACACAAAATCTAATAAATGATGCTAGATCTTAGGTGTGTTTTGGTCTGGGTATTGAATGTGGTTTGAAAGATTATTCAAGAAAAAGAAACAAAAAGAGAAAAAAGAGAAATAAAAGAAATCATTTGAAAATTTGAAAAAGTGAATACACTGTAGTAGACTAAAATAAAATGATGGAAGTAAAATAGAATTTGAAAAAATTTACGTAAAAGCAAAAAGTATATTAAAAATTAAAGAAAAATATATTTAATAGAAAGTGAAGGGAAAAATGAAGTTTTTCACTTTCTGCATTCAAGTAAAGATAAGAAACAAAAAAGAAAAAAGAAAGAAAAAACAAGGAAATCATTTGAAAATGTGAAAAGGTGAGAATACACTGAAGTAGACTAAAATCGAATGATGGAAGTAAGATAGAATTTGAAAAAATTTACACAAAAGGAAAAAATATAGTAAAAAAATTAAAGAAAAATATTTTTAATAAAAATTGAAAATAAAAATGAATCTTTTCTCTTTCTGTATTCAAGAAAAAGAATAGTGTAAAGAGAGAAAAAAAGAAAAAAAAAGAAAATTGAATAGATAGACCTGCCAATAGATTGAAATTGGGGTGAAATTACTTCGTTTTCCCCTAGAAGTCAGATTATGTAGCACTTTATAGTCCATAAAGTAAACTAGGCGGTGAGCCTTGTGTTCTTGAAGAGTGAGGTTGGCCCAGTTGGGCAGGGCACAGTGTAACGGCTTCGTTCTTCACTAGATGGCATAGCTAGCCTACTGGGGTGGATTGTTGGGGCGCTCGTAGGTGCGTATGCGTGGGAGCAGTGAAAATGGCGTCACCCAGCTATCCAGTCTCTAGTATGGGAACTCTGTTCTCTCCTATCAGCAATCGTGCACCCGTCCTCTGTCTTCAGCTTTCGTCCACTCCCCGCTTCTTCACTGTTCGTGACCAAGCCCCAGGCAGTACCTCTCTCCCGAGTTTTGTCTCAGATGTGGCTGTTTTCCCCATCCCTTACTTCTGAAGGACTGCAGCTTTGACCTGTTCTGCCCCTCTGTGGGAGGGTCTCACTGAGCAGTGGCTGAATGCCAGCTGCACCCAGGAATGCCTGCTGGACCCTGCTGCTGCGAGTGCCCCGAGACTGGCCAAGTGCCAGCCCACCCCAGAAAAAGTTCATGAGATAGTGTAGCAGGAGCTTTTCAGGGATTATGGAAAATCACAACACACATCTGGCACCAGGCTTCACACTTAATGACCTTGTTCCAGCATGAGCGAATGTGGCCATTTTCTGGGGTCTGCTGGGACCAGGTGGCTTCAACAGTCTCCACCAAATGTCCTTCCAGCATTGGAACCACTTTTCCCCATGTGGGCTGAGAACCTCCCAGACCCTACTCTGTTCCTGGGGATTTGCCCTTCCACCAGAGCACCACCAGGTATGGAGCTGCGGAGTTGCAGCCTTTGTGATCCCCTTGTTTACAGTCTTAATGGAATTTAAACCTTGTCCTTTCTCCCTTTTTAGTTTAGTCCCTGCGGCTGTTTCCAATTTTCCACCTTCTCTCCAGCTGCTTTTGGGGAGGGGTACTTTTCCCGTATTCTCCCCTGCCCCAGTCTCCGTCCTCTCTCTGCCTGCAAACGTGGTTCTCTGCCTGCTGCCAGCTCCTCTCTCCCCAAGTTCACCTCCCCATGCTGCATACCTGCTGAATTCTGTGGTTCAGGTTGTGCAGATTGTTGTGCTAATCCTCCAATCAGTTTTCTAGGTGTGTAGGATGGTTTAGTGTTGGTCTGGCTGTATTTCATAGACGCAAGACACACAAAAAACTTCCATGCTGTTCCGCCATCGTGGCTCCTCCTCTATCTTTGAGAGTGAGAGGGAGAGACACATGCAGAGTGTGAGTGGGGGAGGGGTATAGAGAGAGGAAGACACAGAATCAGAAGTAGGCTCCAGGCTCTGAGCTGTCATCACAGAGCCTGATGTGGGGCTCAAACCCACGAACTGTGAGATTATCACCGCAGCTGAAGTCGGTCGCTTAACTGACTGAGCCACCCAGGTGCCCCTGTAAGGGACCACTTTAACAGGCTACTTTTGTCCATCACACCTCACACACACACTTCTCCCATCTTTGGCATTTACTTATCAAAGACTTATTATCATATAGTTATGTGTAAAATATAGAATCTGTATTCTGTGTTCAAGCCTTTCACTAGCACTTTATTCAGTGAAGACTTTCTCATGTGCTTTCTAAATTTAGGATACTTAGATTGTCTTCCAGTAAATGTTTCTTTACTGAGAAACTGAGATTTTGTTCCTGCATTGAATCCACCTGTTCAACAGAGTTGGTTTATTGTATGCATATCCCTTCTCATGGGTTGTTCAGTGGGTTTTTTCATACCATATATGTGCCAAAGTTAATATGATAGAAATCACGTATAGTAAAAATTAACCTCAAAGTTGTTTTAAAAATATATATCATGTTATTTTCCATATAGTTTAGCATATATAACACTGTGGATGTCGTTTATAATTTTAAAACATTTTTCATTAATATGCATTTGTCTATGGCCAATAATTAATTTTTTTTATTGAGGATATCAATGAATACATAAACCACTGATTTGGCTACTTAACAATGTGTTTTAATTTTTTCACTGGACAGGAAACCTTTGTTCACATATTTATCTCAGAGCTGTCACAACCTACCTTCAATAGTTCAGCTATATGGCTTCACTAGCCTGAGTCATTCAATTATTAAGAAGGATGTTACATTAAATTATTTTTTCTAAGTTTTCCTGATGCCATAAAATGCAATTTATAGGTTAAATGCAAATTTGAGGTAACTCTTCTGTACTTGCTTTGCCAACCTAAGGCAAAGTGTAAGTGTCCCCCTTGTTTGATGCAAGTGAAATTGAAAGCATTGAGGCATTGTTAATCAAGTCCTTTCCCTACCCTATAGTAGCTGAGACACAACCAGAAAGAAGCAACAGAAAGATATTACTCAGTTTAGGAAATAATTCCACATTGCTAGACACTTCTACTGATCTCTGAGCTGAATATATAGGGCACTAAATTTCTGTGATATACACATGTGTATCTGTGTCAGAATGGTAACGAATTAAAAATGAATTTCTAGATAGTCCTTAGATAAATCAGGTTGGGAATAATTTAAGTTTGTAGTTTCTGCCTTTGTAATGACCTCCACTGTCTTTCATTGACTAAGTAATAAATATCTATAAAGTTTTCTGAGTCTTGGCATCATGTTTTTCTTGCAGGTAACTTTATGTATTTGTTGATCTTGGCCTAACATTAGTCCTTAATTCAGGTCTTCTAGAAATTATAGCATTACCACCTCTGACCTAACTCTGAGAAATAACCTTTTGAAACCTTAGAGGTGGAATTTCTGAATTATGTTTCCTCAAATTGATGCACCTGTACAATTCCTAATAAGTTTTACACTAGAAACCACCCTGAACAATCAAGATATTTGTCAGGTTCTGAAGTTTTCCAGCTATTACAGATGACTTGTCCCAATTTTTTCATACCTTCAATCCCAGTGACTGACCTATTCAGAAAAGACGTGATTAGCCAAGTCGCAGGATAAAATTATCCACAGTGATGGGAGATAAATCAATAAAAGGGTAATATGTATTCAATTATGGTATTGATGGAATGAACAGAAAATCATTCAGTGTTGTCTGAAGAATGTAATATATTGTAACAAGGAAAATCTCGAAAGCTTTTATCAGATATTAAGTACTTCTCAACATTTAAATAGAAGGATTTTGTGCAAGCTGCAGGAATGTGGAGGGTTTTTGCTTGAACATACTGGAGTTTTGCTGGAAAAGTAGAATATCAGGATCCTCTGGTTCCAGGTAAAAATCCTAGTACTAGAACTAAGTGGAAACTTAGTAAGAAAAGAAAAAAAGGAAATAGAGTTTTCTGCAGATCTATTATAGGCTAGACTCTTTATACATGTTAATTAATTCGTGGTCACAATACTGTGAAGTTGTTACTAGGATGTACATCTTGGGGTGAAGTGGCTTGCCCAAAGTAACATTGCTTTTAGGTAGCTGTGTAGAATTTGTACACAAGGTTTTCTGATGCTGGGTTTGGTATAAACTAGTCAGACACTAGGTAGGCATATACTCCAACCAAAAAAAATTCATTCAGGCTCAAAATTTCACAATGACAATATTAGGGATCACCTTTTAGCCTTTATATTTTAGAGAACCATTAGGGTCACAGCAAAATTGGGAGAAAGTACAGAGATTTCCCGTATATCTCAAACCCTTTCGGTGCTGTCCCTATACAGCCTTTCTCCCACTGATGGCAACCATGGCAACCACTGATCTTTTATTCCATAGTTTTGCCTTTTCCAAAATACCATATAGTTGGAATCCTACCGTATATATAGCCTTTTCATATTGGATTCTTTCACTTATTCATATGCATTCAAGGTTCCTTCATGTCTTTTCTTGGCTTGATAGCTCATTTCTTTTTAACACTGAATAGTATTCTATATCTGGATATACCACAATTTATTTAAGCATTCACCTATTGAAGAGCATCTTGGTTGCTTCCAAGTCTGGGCAGTTATAAAGAAAGCTACTAGAAACATCCATGTGCAGGTTTTTATGTGGAAATAAGTTTTCAACTCCTTTGAGTATGAAATAAGGAACATAATTGCTGGATATTATAATTAGTATATATTTACTTTTTTGTGTGTTTTTAAAAAATGTTTATTTTGAGAGGGAGAGAGGGTGTGAGTGGGGGAGGGACAGAGAGAGAGAGAGAAAGAGAGGGAATCCAAGCAGGACCTGCACTGTCAGCACATAACCCAACAGAAGGCTCAGTCTCATGAACTGTGAGATCATAACCTGAGCCAAAGTCAAGAGTCAGATGCTTAACTGACTGAACCACCTAGGCACCCCAGTATATGTTTAGTTTTGTAAAAAACTGCCAAACTGTCTTACAAAGTGGCTGTACCATTTTTCATTCCTACCAGCAATGCATGGGAGTTCCTGTTATTCCAAAGCCTTGCCAATAGTTGATGTTGTCAGTAATCAGGATTTTGGCCATTGTAATAGGTGTGTAGTGATATTTCACTGTTGCTTTAATTTGCATTTCTGTGATGACATATGAAGTATATACTTACTTGCCATTGTACATCTTCTTTGGTGAGTTGCATGTTAAGGTCTTTGACCTCCTCTTTTAAGTAATCTCTACATCCAATATGGGGCTCGAACTAACAGTCCCAAGATCAAGTGTCCCATGTTCTACCAACAGAACCAGCCAGGCACCCCAACATCTTTGATGCTTATTTTATTGGGTTGTTTTCTTACTGTTGAGTTTCCAGAGTATTTTGTATATTTTGGATAACAGATCTCTATCAGATTTTTCTTCTGCAAATATTTGCTCCCAGTTTGTGACTTCTCATTCTTTTGACCTTGGCTTTCACAGAGCTAAAGGCTTTAGTTTTAATGAAACCCAACTTATCAATTATTTCTTTCATGGATCATGCTTTGGTGTTGTATCTAAAAAGTCATTGTCACACTGGACCAGATGGACTTAACATGTATATTCAGAACATTTCATCCTAAAGCAGCAGAATATGCATTCTTCTCCAGTGCACATGGAACGTTCTCCAGAATAGACCACATACTGGGACACAAATCACCCCTCAGCAAGTATAAAAAGATCGAGATCATACCATGCATATTTTCAGACCACAAAGCTATCAAACTCAAAATCAACCACAAGAAAAAAAAAAGTTGGAAAGGTAACAAATACTTGGAGACTGAAGAACATCCTACTAAAGAATGAATGGGCTAACCAACAAGTTAAAGAGGAAATTAAAAAGTACATGGAAGCCAACGAAAATGATAACACCACAGCCCAAAGCCTCAGATGCAGCAAAAGCAGTCATAAGAGGAATGTATTTAGCAATCCAGGCCTTCCTAAAGAAGGAAGAAAGATCTCAGATACACAACCTAATCTTACACCTTAAAGAGCTGGAAAAAGAACAGCAAATAAAACCCAAAACTAACAGAAGACAGGAAATAATGAAGATTAGAGCAGAAATTAATGCTATTGAAACGAAAAAAAACAGTAGACCAGTGAAACCAGAAGCTGATTCTTTGAAAGAATTACAAAATTGATAAGCCACTGGCCAGTTTGATCAAAAAGAAAAAGGAAGGGACCCAAATAAATAAAATCAAGAATGAGAGAGGAGAGATCACCACCAACACAGCAGAGATAAAAGCAATAATAAGAGAATACTATGAGAAATTATATGCCAATGAAATGGGCAATCTGGAAGAAATGGACAAATTCCTAGAAACAAATACACTACCAAAACTGAAACAGGAAGAAATAGAAAATTTGCAGAGACCCATGACCAGTAAAGAAACTGAAATTGTAATAAAAAAATCTGCCAAAAAACAAGAGTCCATGGCCAGATGGCTTTCCAGGGAAATTCTACCGAACGTTTAAGGAAGAGTTAACACCTATTCTCTTGAAGCTCTTCCAAAAGATAGAAATGGAAGGAAACCTTCCAAACTCTCTCTGTGAAGCCAGCATTACCTTCATTCCAATACCAGAGACCCCACTGAAAATGAGAACTATAGACCAATTTCCCTGATGACTGTGGATGCAAAAATCCTCAACAAGATATTAGCCAACTGGATCCAACAATACATTAAAAAAACTATTCACCACGACCAAGTGGGACTTATACCTGGGATGCAGGGCTGGTTCAATATCTGCAAAACAATCAATGTGATTCATCACATCAGTAAAAGAAAGGACAAGAACCATAAGATCCTCTCAATAGATGCAGAGAAAGCATTTGACAAAATACAGCATCCTTTCTTGATAAAAACCCTCAAGAAAGTTGGGATAGAAGGATCATACCTGGAGATCACAAAAGCCATATATCAAAGATCCCATGCTGATATCATCCTCAATGGGGCAAAACTGAGAGTTTTCCCCCTGAGGTCTGGAACAAGACAGGGATGTTCACTCTCACCACTGTTATTCAACATAGTATTGGAAGTCTTAGCCTCAGCCATCAGACAACACAAAGAAATAAAAGGCAACCGATGGAATGGGAGAAGATATTTACAAATGACATATCAGATAAAGGGTTATTATCCCAAGTCTATAAAGAACTTATCAAACTCAACACCCCAAAAACAAATAATCCAGTGGAGAAATGGGTAAAAGATATGAATAGACACTTCTCCAAAGAAGACATCCAGATGGCCAACCAACACATGAAAAATGCTCAACATCACTCATCATCAGGGAAATACAAATCAAAACCACAATGAGATACCACCTTGCACCTGTCAGAATGGCTAACATTAACAACTCAGGGAACAATAGATGTTGGCGAGGATGCAGAGAACAAGGATCTCTTTTGCGCTGTTGGTGGGAATGCAAGCTGGTGCAGCTACTCTGGAAAACAGTATGGAGGTTCCTCAAAAAACTAAAAACAGAACAACCTGTGACCCAGCAATTGCACTACTAGGCATTTATCCAAGGGATACAGGTGTGCTGTTTCGAAGGGACACATGCACCCCCATGTTTATGGCAGCACTATCAACAATAGCCAAAGTATGGAAAGAGCCCAAATGTGCATCGATGGATGAATGGATAAAGAAGATGTGGTATATATATACACAATGGAGTATTACTGGGCAATCAAAAAGAATGAAATCTTGCCATTTGCAACTATGTGGATGAAACTGAAGGGCATTACGCTAAGTGAAATTAGTCAGAGAAAGACAAAAATCATATGACTTCACTTATCTGAGGACTTTAATAGACAAAACAGGTGAACACAAGGGAAGGGAAGCAAAAATAATATAAAAACAGGGAGGGGGACAAAACCTAAGAGACTCTTAAATATGGAGAAGAAACAGGGTTACTGGAGGGGTTGTGGGAGGGGGGATGGGCTAAATGGGTAAAGAATCTACTCTTGAAATCACTGTTGCACTATATGCTAACTAACTTGGATATAAATTAAAAAAATAAAAATTAAAAAACAAATAAAAATAAGTCATTGTCATACCCAAGAACATCTAAGATTTTTTGTTATTTTCTAGTGTTTTTTTTTGTTATACCTTTAGGTTTATGATCCATTGTGAGTTAATTTTTATGAAAGGTGTAAAGTGTATCTAGCTTTGTTTCTTTTTGCATGTGGATGTCCACTTGTTCTAGCACCATTTATTGAAGAGATTGTCTTTGCTCCATTGTCTTTGCTTTTTTGTGGAAGAACAGCTGACTATTTGTGGACTCTTTTTTGTTCCAGTTTTCTATTTGTCTATTCTTTTCCCAGTGCTTTACTGTCTTGAATAATATAGCTTTCTAGTATATCTTGATGTTGAGTGTGTTCATGTCTGTTGCTTTTTTTTGATTTTCAATATTGTTTTGGCTCTGCTGGGTCTTTTTCTCCTTATAAACTGGCATATAGGAAAACAATTAAAGATTGGGGATTCACATTGTGTCTTGCAACTGTTCTATAATTGCTTATTATTTCTAGGAGTATTTTTGTTAATTCTTTTAGATTTTCACATGTACAATCATGTCATCTGAAAACAAGAGCAAATTTATTTATTCCTTCCAAATCTGTATGTTTTTTACTTATTATTATTATTATTATTATTATTATTATTATTATTATTTTGGTCAATGCATTTTCAAGAACTTCCAGTACAACATTGAAAAAGAATGTTGAGATAGATTATCCTTGCCTTGTACCTGATCCTAGTGGGAGAGCTTTCATTTCTCACCATAAACTTTTGTGTTAGCTGTAGGTTTTTGTAAACATTCTTTACCAAGTCAAGGAAGATCCCATCCCTTCCCCCCATTTTAACTTATTGAGGGTCTTACAGTAATGCTGTCTCATAGAATGAGTTAGGAGTATCCATCTGTTTCTATCCTCTGAAAGAGATTGTAGAAATTTAGTATAATTTCTTACTTAAATGTTTGTAGAATTATTCACTGGGGAACCCATGGGGGCCTTGTGCTTTCTGTTTTGGAAAGTAATTAATTATTAATTCCATTTCCTTTATAGATGTCAGCATATTTAGATGATATGTTTCTTCTTGTATGAGTTTTGGCAGATTATGTCTTTCAAGAAATTGTTCTATTTCACCTAGGTTACCTAATTCTTGAAAATAGAGTTTTTCATAGTATTCCTTTATTTTCTTTCAATATCCATGAGATCTAGTTACATCACTGCTTTCATTTCTGATATTAGTAATTTGTGTCCTCTATCTTTTTTTCTTAGTTTGCCTGGCTTCAGGCTTACCAAGTTTTATTGGTCTTTTGAAAGAACCAGATTTTAGTTTCATTGATTTTTTTTTCTATGATTTTCTGTTTTAAATTTCATTGATTTCTGCTCTAATTCTTATTATTTCTCTTCTTCTGCTTAGTTTTAATTTAATTTTCTCTCCTTCCAGTTTTCTAAGATTTAAACCTATATTATTGATGTTAGATCTTTCTTCTTTTCTAATATACACACTCAGTACTATAAATTTCCTTTTAAGCAATGCTTTTGCTGCATCACACAAATTTTGATAAATTGTGTTTTGTTTTTATTTAGTTCAAACTATTTCAAAATTTTTCTTCAGATTTATTCCTTGGCTATACATTTTTAAGAAATATGTTGTTTAGTGTGTACATATTTGGGTATTTTCCAATTAACTTTCTGTTACTGATTTCTAGTTTAATTCCATTGTGGTCTGACAGTAAACATTGTATGATTTCTAGTTTTTCTAGTTTTTTAAGTTTGTTTAGCAGTTCAGGGATCATTTTTAATCCTAGAAAAAGACACTCTGTTATGTCTTTATAATGTTCTAGGCCACAGTCATCTGGTCTATAACTTTATAGTTTAGAAGGTTATGTTACTGCTTGGATTCTTTTTCACATATTTATAACAACCCTTAACTCTTCTTTAGAGAAAAATCTTAGCCTTTCCTTCAAATACTATTTGTTAATATCTAAGACAAAGTTTATAAAGGACCTTCATCTGAATAAAGTAAAAATTAAAACCTTCTTGGGGTGCCTGGTGGCTCAGTCAGTTAAGCGTCCGACTTCGGCTCAGGTCATGATCTCACAGTTTGTGGGTTCAAGCCCCGCATCAGGCTCTGTGCTGGCTGCTTAGAGCCTGGAGCCTGCTTCAAATTCTGTGTCTCCCTCTCTCTCTGCTCCTCCCCCGCTCATGCTCTCTCTCTCTCCTTCAAAAATAAATAAAAACATTAAAAAAAAAATTAAAAAAAAAAAAACCTTCTAAAACACTTTCTTGGGGGTCATAACTTTTACCACTTCAGGCCTATTTAGATAATGTCCAGTTCAATTAACAGAATAAAATAGATTTAATAAGCCCAAATTTGGTTTGTACACTATACAGCTTCTATCACAATTTCAGGTGAGACTGGTGGTATTTTAAAATGGTTAGAAAATGGACATTCTGATTTATTTATTTTGATTCTTGAGGATTTATGCCTATCAGTCAAATCTAAAGTGTATTACTCTTGACTTATATACAATAATTTTTATTGAATTAGGAGTTGATACTACATCCTGGACTTTTAACAAATCTTGGTAAGGGGCACCTCTGTGGCTCAGTTAGTTAAGCATCCAATTTCAGCTCAGGTCATGATCTCACAATTCATGAGTTCAAGCTCCGTGTCAGGCTCTGTCCTGACAGCTTGCAGCCAGGAGTCTGCTTTGGATTCCATGTCTCCCTCTCTGTCTGCACCTTCCCCACTTGCTCTCTTTCTCTCTCTTTCAAAACTAAATAAACATTTACAAAAATTAAAAAAAAAGTTCCTAAAAGTAATGGCCAAAACTGACTACTGCTACTTGGTTTTTTAAATTAATGAAAGAGGTAGTCCTATTGTTCAAGATGGTTAAAAACCTATACACTTAAGTTATGTTAGAATTCAGAACTAGGATTAACTTTCTTGATAAAATTATATTCCTTTTCTTAATGATAATTGGGCAGTCTTCAATGTTTCGTGTTTCCTTCTGCTTTAAATGGTCCAGAAGCTCAGAATCATTTACACTATACCATTGCTAGCACCGTCACTCTTCGTTACTCCTTTCTGTGTTCCAGATTTACAACTTTGATCATGTACTCTTTTACTTTTGGTTCATTGTTTTTAAGTTACTAAGATTCTTCCCTACTCTATTCAGAGATAAAATACTTTGCCAATGTGAAGGTCAAGGAAGCCATTAACTGTAATATTGGGAGTGTCCACATTAATGATAAATGTTTGCTGGGGAAAAGAGGGAAGGAAGGTACAGACAAAACAGAAATCGTGTGAAGCTATAGTAGGATTTAAGTTCTTCAAATGTTGTGTCAAGCTTCAGAAGAGTTAATTTTTCTAACACATATTTGAGGGAGTAAATACACCTAAAAATGTGATAAAAACAAAGAATTAGACACTCAGTATTCTTGATGATGTAAAACAGTTGAGGACAAAATAAAACTTTTTTGCCTTGCTGGGAACATAACTTCCTTCCTCATTCTACTAGTTTAGAGCCTTGTCAGAAAAAAATGTAGTATATTGGCTCTTTAGAATTTTCATTTAAATCTATGAATTTTGGGGGCAACTGGATGGCTCAGTCGGTTGTGTCCGACTCTTGGTTTTGGCTCAGGTCATGATCTCACTGTTCACGAGGACAAGCCCTGGATCGGGCTCTGCGCCGACTGCACAGAGCCTGCTTGGGATTCTCTCTCTCCCTCTCTGGCTCGCTCTCTCTCTCTCTCTCTCTCAGAATAAATAAATAAACTAAGAAAAATAAATCTGTGATTTTTGTTTCTATTTTTTCCTCCTTTTTCTAAATGAAATGTGATTTTGTTGAAAGGGTGTGGATTTTGGAGTCACATGTTTCTTAATTTGAATTCTGGTTCTTTATTCTGAGAATATTGAGAATATTGTGATCCCGTAAATGAGTATAATAATACATGTATTATACCTGTGTGTGATAATATTGTATATAAAACATTTAACTTGGAGCCTGACAAATAATATACTCTCACAAGTATTAGGGATAAACAACATAAAGAGTATTCCATAAAATGGGGCTTCCTAAACCCTTTGATAACTGACTTACATTTAACTCTGGAGTCTATTTCCTAATAAATATATAGATTCTAAATAACACATTGAAAGTAGTAATAGCTATTTTTTGAATGCTTGATGCCAATGTTGCCTCAGGTAAACTATTATATATGTATAATAGTTTAATGTATATAATAGTTTATATATGCATATATAATTCTTCTTGTACTTCCACAATAATTTTGTGGAAAAGAAATGTTATCCCAGTTTTACTTATGTGAAAACTAATATTTGATAAGTGTTAAGACATATTGATATAGCAACTCTGATAACCTGTACTCTGTAAGTTGGTAGAACCTTTCTGGGAAGTAATTTATCAATATCTGTAAATAATGTTTCTTATCTATTTTAAAAAATGTTAGCGGCATCTGGGTGGCTCAGTCGGTTGAGCCTCCAGCTTCAGCTTAGGTTATGATCTCACAGTTTGTGGGTTCGAGCCCCATGTCGGGCTGTGTGCTGACAGGTCAGAGCTTGGAGCCTGCTTCGGATTCTGTGTCCCCCTCTCTCTCTGCCCCTCCCCTGCTCACACTCTGTCTCTCTCCCTAAAAAATAAACATTAAAAAAATTTAATAAAAAATGTTTATTATTGAAATATTAGTCATTATACAATATTATATTAGTCAACATACAATATTATGTGCATTATATTATATACACAACATAGTGATTCAACAGTTCTATACATTATGCAGTGCTGACCACAAGAAGTGTAGTTACCATCTGTCACCATACAACATTATTACAATATGATTAACTATATTCCCTATGCTGCACTTTTCATCTATGTGACTTATTTTACAACTGGAAGTTTGTACCTCTTAATCCCTTTCACCTGTTTCTCACATTCCCCCCCCCCCCCCCCCCCCCCCGCCGCTGGTCCACTTTGGAAGCCATCAATTTGTTCCCTATATTTATTCATCTGTTTCTTTTTGCCTGTTTGCTTGCTTGTTTTAAATTATACATGTAAGTAAAATCATATGGTATTTGTCCTTCTCTGACTTATTTCACTTAGCATAATGTTCTCTAGGTCCACGCATGTTGGTGCAAATGGCAAGATCTCATCATTTTTATGGCTGAGTAATATTCAGTTGTGTATATGTATACCACATCTTTATCCGTTTCATCTATTGAAGGACACTGAGGTTGCTTCCATTTATTGTCTATTGTAAATAATGCTTCAGAGAACATAGGGTCTTATATATCTCTTTGAATTAGTGTTTTTGTTTTATTTGGCTAGGGTTAGGGTTAGGGTAGAACTAATAAATCATATGATATTTCTATTTTTAATTTATCGAGGAACCTCCATACTGTTTTCCATAGTGGTTGCACCAATTCACATTCTAACTGACAGCATATGAGGTTTCCCTTTTCTCCATATCCTTGCCAACACTTGTTATTTCTTATCTTTTTAATAATAACCATTCTGACTGGTAGGGGGTCTCATCTCATGGTTTTGACTTGCATTTCACTGATGATTAGTGAGGGTGAGAATCTTGAGGAAACATGTCTGTAAAATATGTCGCTAAGACTGGTGTACAGAAGATCACTTCCTATGTTTTCTTTCAGAGTTTTATTGTTTTAGGTCTCACATTTAGGTCTTTAATCCATTTTGGTTTATTTTTTGTGTCTGATGTAAGATAGTGGTTCAGGCTCATTCTTTTGCATGTAGTTATACAGTTTTTCCCAACAACCGTTTATTGAGGAGACTGCCTTTTCCTCATTGTATATTCTTGCCTCCTTTGTCAGGTATTAATTGACCATATAGAAGTATAGGTTTATTTATGCACTGCACTCTGTATTCTGTTCTACGGATCTATGTGTCTGTTTTTGTGCCAGTACCAAACTGCTTTGATTGCTGTAGCATTGTGTTGTGTTTTGAAATCTGGGATTATGATACCTCCAGCTTTGTTCTTTGTCAAGATTGCTTTGGCTACTGAGTGCTTTTATGATTCCATACAAATTTAGGATTATTTGTTCTAGTTCTGTGAAAAACAGTGTTGATATTTTGATAAGGATTGTATTGAAACTGTAGATTAGTAACTTTGGGTAGCCTAAATATTTTAACAATATTAATTTTTCTGTGTCATGAGCATGGTATATGATTTCATTTGTTTGTGTTGTTTTCACTTTCTTTCATCAGTGTCATGCAGTTTTCAGGTTATAGATCTTTCACTTCCTTGGTTAAATTTATTCCTAGGTATTTTATTCTTTTTGCTTAATTTTAAATGGGATTATTTTCTTAATTTCTTCTTCTGCTACTTTATTATTAATGTATAAAAATACAACATATCTCTCTATTATTTTGTATCCTGCAACTTTAATGAATTCATTTATTCTAATAATTTTTTGGTAGAGTATTAGGGTTCTCTCTATATATTAATATGTCATCTGCAAATAGTGACAGTTTTACTTCTTTAAATTTGAATGCTTTTCATTAGTTTTTCTTGTCTCTTTGCTACAGCTAAGATTTATATTACTATTTTGAATAAAAGTGGTAAGAGTGGACATCCTTGTCTTGTTCCTGATATTAAAGGAAAAGCTTTCATTTGTTCACCATTGAGTAATATGTTAGCTATTGGTTTGTCATGTATGGCGTTTTTATGTTGAGTTATGTTCCTTCTAAACCGACTTTGTTGAGAGTTTTTAATCATGAACTGATTTGGGGTTTTTTTCTATTGTTTTTTTTTCTGCATCTGTTGAGATGATCATATGGTTTTTATCTTTCATTTTGTTAATGTCATGTGTCACATTGATTTGTAGATATTAAACCAATATATGTAAAAACTTTATTTTTATTATTTTTTAATGTTTATTTTTGAGAGACAGAGACAGAGCATGCATGGGGGAAGGGCAGAGAGAGAGGGAGACACAGAATCTGAAGTAGGCTCCAGGCTCTCACCTGTCAGCACAGAGCCTGATGTGGGGCTCGAACTCACAATCGGCAAGATTATGACTTGATCCGAAGTCGGAAGTTCAGCCAGCTGAGCCACCCAGGCGCCCCATGTAAAGAACTTTAAATACTAAATACATTTGCAATCTATAGTTAATTATTTCTAAAAATAAGACTTAAAGAAAATCACCAGATAATAAAGACGAACAAAGGCTACACAGATGGGTGTTAAGGATGTTTATGATTAGTTACATAATACCAACTAGAAAATATACTCCAGGAGGACAAGAATTGTTTGTTTTGTACAACTGCATCTCAGTGCCTAGACCAGTGCTGAGAACAAAGTAGGTACTCAATATGTGTTTATGGAAATCATAAATACATAGCTAACATATAGTGGGAAAATTTTAAAAACACAAATTTTTCAGTAATAGATTTGTTGTGTAATATGAGTACAAGGATAAATTGTAAATTCATTCAGTTCTAAATTTTTAAAAATGGGGCTTTTGCTTTTTTTAGTGGCTGAGAAAGATAGACTATCTATCTATCTAGGCTGACTCTACCAACGATAACAACTTGAATCCCTGGACCTAAAAAGCAATACACCAAAAAGTCACAATGCACATCCCTGGGTTTGGAGATTCAGGTTATTTTAATTTTACTTTTGTAATTTAAAAATGTTTCTCAAAAAAAACCCATTTATTTTCATGAAAGAAAGGTAAAAACACAAGCACCCTTGTGTTTATTTTTAGAAAGAATCCATTTGGGCTGCTACCTGTACTTTTTGTTAGGTTCCTGGCCACAAAAGAGTGCCCTAAGAATGCAAGTCAGAGCTGCTGTGCCCCACTGATTCAGTACAGCTCAGTTATTTGCAGAAATACTCAATTTTTCGTTATAACTCTTAATTTTTAGTTCTTGTTTTCTCTCTTCCTGGTCTAAAATCTTACATAATAATTTGAGTTCTCCAACTTTTGTCTTAACTCCCCTCCATCACTGGAAAGCAAACTGATGCTACTTCCTTGATTCTGAGCTTATATCTATTTATATTTGGTGTTTACTTCTCTTTTCTCTTTGAAAGTGGATTTCCGGACACATAGCATTAAGTGTTGCATTGCTCTTCAGTTCTTTGTCCTAGTATAAGTCTCTTCCAGTAGAATAGCTCTTTGCTGCCACCTTCTGGTTTTTGTCTGCTAAAGCCAGGCAGCAGGTCAAAGGTGACTGTTTCAATCTGGGCTCTTCTCAGCATCTGAGAATGCTCCGCCTTTTCTTTGACTTCTTTGAAGCTCTTCAAAGTGATCTTTTGATATATTTTATTCTCCAAAACCAGAATTGACTTATTTTTTATGGAGGCTTTATGTCCCCAAAGCCTATATTTTTTTTTTTTTTTACCATTTTCATTCTTTTTTTTTTTTTTTTTTTTTTTTTTTTACAGAGAAAGCTTGTTGACCTCTAAAGAATACAAGAATAGCAAATATAGGGAGCATCCACAGCCTTTAGGGATAAGTACCCAAAGAGCGTGAAAGAGGCTACCTTCCTCCAAAGCAGAGTAAGGTCTTACTGGAGAGAGCGTGGCTGTGTCTCAGTCGATGACCTTAAGCAGCTATCTGCCAGGTGCCAGAGAATTTGATGAAGGTTAAATGGAGTTTGAATGGAGTTTCTGGGTAGAGAACCTGGAGGGTAGGCACCATTGGTTTTCCACACACCAGCTGGCAGCAATTCTACAGGAAGAAGGAGGAAACCATTGGAAACAGAACAAGGTTGTCAAGGGCCTTGCTGCAGCCTCGTAAGCCCCACCATTGCCCTCTATTGATAAAGCCTCACTTGAAGCCAGCTGGCAGAAGAAAATAGTTTACATATCCAGCCCTAGTATCTCAAATTAGTTAAGAGAGTGGATTTAAAGCTAAAAGGCAATGATTAGATAAATGGCACAAATATACAGTCCACATGCAAACTTCTCTAATTCAGTTGGTTTCTATATGTAACTGAGCACCATGTCTTCCATTTATCTCATAACTCTAGAGTCTCTTTTAATCTTTAGAGTCTCCTACATTAAAAGAAAATTGCCTTTTATTGCATTAACATTTGTTGAAGAGTCTAAGCCATTTACTTTCCAGAACATCTCTCACAATGGGTTTATTTTTTTGTTCTCATTGTTAAATTCAGGTTAAACACTTTTGGCAGGACTATTACATAGTTATCATATTGTGTCAATGAAACATCACAAAGCACATGGTGCAAGTTTGTCTCATTATTAGTGATAGTAAGTTTGGTCATTTGGTTAAAGTTATGACTAATACATTTATTTATTCTCCTGTTGTAGTATTGACCCAATTGAGTGATATGTTAAGAACATGAAATTATCTTTGTTTCCAAAAAAATTTTTTTATCCAAATTTAGCATCCACTGGTAAGTCTTGGTTGAATCCATTTTTGTCAGAGGTGTGAAATGGTGAATTTTCTGGACTTCCATTCCTTTTACAATCCATCGACAATTAGAACTGAAAAGTTTGGCACAGGCTGGGTTGCAGGCCATCCTCCTGAAAATGGTTTCTTCTTTCAGTTCTTATTCAGGCACTTACCTCTGCATTTCCTACCACTGCCCCTATTTCCTTTAAGTCTCAGGGAAACACCTTGTCGGCCTGGTTTCACTCTCCATCCTTCACATGCTGTTCATGAGTAAGAATCTGTGTGATTATGATATTTTAATGGATCTGGAGTTTCTTATTATATGAAGAGATTTTTTTTAAAACCTATTTTTGAGTTTGAAAGAACCTAAAACTTTGATAGCTTGATTACCCAACCTAGGGACCAAAAGTACTTTGTTTGTTATTTGTTAATTCATTTGTTCAATAAGTTATTTAGATGTTTTTACAGCTACTATAACTCTTTGTCATTCTCCATCCTCTCTTCTTAAACATTTTCAATGATAGTTTAATAAGTACTTTACTAAGACCATAGTCTATCTCTTGTGTTAAATCTACAGTAATATGGATTCATTTTCCCAATACTGTTCTCAGTAGCTACGTAATCCATACTGCATAATTAAAAGGCAGCATCTCTGGTGTTGTGTGGTAATGTCAATTACAACTATGGAGAGTTTAAATCTATCCAAGTAACAGAAAAAAAAAATGTTTTTCTACACATTTTTTGCCTACTAAATTCCAAAGAATGATTTTTTTTTTTTTTAAGAAAAAAGAAAAAAAATATTCTGGCCAAATGGAGAATCTGATTACATTTTACAAACTTCAGACTATCAATTTTCAAAATTGAATGTGTTCCTTCTGGAAGATGTTATTAAAAGCAAACTGATAGTTTTTAAAAAGAGGAATTGAAGACTGTTTAGTCTCTCCTTTTTGATTACTTTGATCTTTTAGTTCAGGATTATAAAGTAACCTGAACTGAACTGAAATTCTTTTTCTTGGTCTTGTATCACTTATTTTGTTTCAAATAACATCGGATTTTTTGGTTGTATGTTTGGTTGGTTGGCTGTTGTTTTTTTATAATACTCAATTTTTAATAAATATCTTATTCTTTATTATAATGTAAGTAAAATGTTGCTTGTGTTCTCAGTTGTCTTCAATAATATTTTCTGATATTCTATAAATAAAACCTTTTTTAAATTTGATAATATATAGGGTAGAGAAGAATTCTTGAAAAGACTTATTCGAAGTGAAGTGACTAATGGAATGATGATTCAGGTAATCCTAATTCGGTTTCAATATTTTATTATTCCTTTAATTTGCATTGTACTTAGCATTTTAAATTTGCCTGTAATGAGGCATCTTTTCCCTACTTGGTTTGCAAGCCAGCAGTTTTCTCTCCTTAGCTGATGACAGTTGCCCTCTGTGTACGACTAGCAGAGCCTGATCATGCATAAAGAAACTGACCTCCCATACACATATCTCATTTTGTGGCTTAATGGGAATTTCTGCCAGTCTAGTAAAAGACTGGCAGTGAGATCTTATTCCTAAGTGTTTCCTTAGTTTGCTTTGTGATGATGTTATGTTTTCCTTACTTTTAGTGTCTTTCAATTGAATTTCTGTATTTAACACTGAAAAAACATGTTATTTCTATATAAAGATTTTGAAATCAAATTAATATAGCTAGCAAAGTCAATTTAAAATGTCTTTATCTTCGTCTACCACCTGCATATCCTTTGGAACCCAGGTTGTCTGTTTTGATCTTTGACATGTTTCTAGAATGGCTCCTCTTCAGAAATGCATGAATACTTGAAGTTCTAAAAATAAAATCAAGAGGCAAAACAGTCCAAAACAGTGTTATTGTATACACTTATTTGAGATTATCTGCACCTCTGGTCTTCTTTGAAATGAACACAAATTTTGTGATTTCTTCTGTTAGGAAATTTGGCATTTTCAAACATATAAAAGCAGTGTTTCTCCGCTTCTCTATGCTGAAAATGCCAAATTTCCTGATTTATTTTTCTTTCTATGTATATGTATGTTCAATAATGCCATAATTTTCTAGCCCTTTGAGCTTAGTATTTTGTCATTAACTTCTTGTCCATTGGTTTTACTGGGTTTTAGTTTGCCAGAATTACATATATTTCAATATTTGTTGTTAGTGTGCTTTTTAACCTTATTATCTTCCAATACTTACATAAGAATGTTGGATTTTTATTATCTATATTAAGTGTCTCTCATTTTTGAATAATAACTACATTGTTTAAATATGGTATATTCATACCTATTTTTTGTGGTGGCATAATTTTTTTTAATTTTCAAATAACAAATATTATTGCCTTACACAAGACCTGAGACTCAATCAATGTTTACTTTTTTTAAGTTTTTAATTCCAGTTAGCAGGCAGTGTTGTATTAGTTTCAGGTGTGCAATATAGTGACTCAACAATTCCATACATCACCTGGTGCTCATCACAACAAGTGCACTCCTTATCCCATGTTTAGGTGATTGATAACTTAATGAATTCTTTAAAATTTTTGCTGGCAGAAAAAACTGTATTCCATTCAAGAAGAACAGATCCTTGAGAGACAGGATTTTATGGAAAAGAAAGCAATGTACACCCTAGCTCTGGCCGAACTAGAGACACCGCTGCTTGAACTAGAAGAAGACGCTGCAAAAATCAGAACTGCCCACAAAGAGCATGCTGACGTAAGCACTTACAATTAATCCAGAAGCTAATTTCCAGGAGTGTTGAGGTCGATAAATCGTATATGTGATCTTACATTATTATTTGGAATATTATGATTTCACATAGGAAGACATAAAAGCATGAACAAAATGAGTATTTTATGACTACACAGCTGATCTATAGTGGAACCAAATGGCAAGACTATTGATGCTATTACCTGGGCCCCCATACTCTATCTTAGAGTGTACCTAGGAAAAGCAGTTTTCAAACAGATGAGTAGTGATTTTTCTTTTGTGATTGCCCACTATGTTAAATTTAATTCAAAGTCTTCACTGCCTGTTAATAAAATGCTGAAGCTATGTTTACTCAAATATAAAATCTAATGCATCTTGACATTTTTATGGTAAGTTTTTGATGTATGTGGAAGAAGTTGAGACACATAGGATGAAAAATAAAGCAAATGTCGATAAAATATTTTCAAAACAACAAGTTTATGGCAGTTACTGATACTACTAGCCCTTCCCAAAGAAAAATTTAGTAGAAAAATATGTATGCATCCTGTCATTAGTCTTTTGGAGAAGTAGAGGGTGTGGCGAGAGTTATATATTCTTGTCCTTAGGTGCAGGGAGGACAGACATACATTCGTTTGGGCCATTTTAGCAACAGAATTTTTTTCTTTGCAAATGATGATGTAATTTAATAATTTATTAAAGTGGCCTTTAATAATTTTCAATTTTTTTAATTAAAAAAAACTTTATGATTTATAAAATGTTCCCATTTTGAAAGTTTATTTCGATCTTCAAAGCCTCCCTGTGAAATAGCCAAGACAGAGCTTACCTGTGTTGTGGACTTGAGAAAACTAGGGCCTAAATGCACGAAGCAGCTTGTACAAGGCCATAAAACATGGCAACAACAAATTCTGAGTATACTACTATATTCAGGGCTCTTAATTGCTTATCCTAGAGCTCATGTAATGAATATATAACCAGTACTAACACCTAGTGAGATAAATGATTTTAATAATGGCTCCTCCTTACATTAGTGATGGAAATTTATTAATTGCTTCAAAAGCCTCAGTATAATCATCTGAGCATAATTAATTCCTAAAAAGATTAATGACTTTTATTCCCCCTTATTTTATAATAGCCATTGTTTTTTTTCCTCATCTTATAGTTCAGTAATCATTTTTGTTTTTATTATATTTTAATAGTTTATAAACTATAAGAACTATGAATTTAACACAGACCCTTGGAAATAGCAAGTTTTTATGCACTTTTGGTAATGATCGCTGATAATTGGTATTTGGAGTTTTAATTTTGGTTAAAATTTTCAAATATGGTGAAAACTTATAATTTCTATGTGAGTTTATTAGTTTTTGTTATTTAGCTAAAATTTATTAGATTTTTGGTTTTACCTGCTAATTCAAGTGGAATATTGGGATGTGGATATCATAGTATATTTTTGTTATTCGTGTGTGGTGGTCCTTTCCCTTTCTACCAAAATACATATTGTTACTATTAAAATGGTCATTTGGGAACTACTTGGTCTAAACCAGGGTAGTTGGATTGTAACTGCTGCATATCTTAATTTCTGAATGTCTTCTAGACATTAAATGATATAATTGAGAAAAGAGAACATGTTAAAAGAAATGTGGAAAGAACAAAGAAAAATTTGAGAAAAAAGGGGAAGAAAACTCGTGATGCAATAATAGAAACTGAGGTAAGAAATTTAATACCAAAACAATTTATGAATTTCCAGCCTCTTTATGTCAATGAAAACTATTCAAGCAAATTTATTTTAGGTGGATACCTCTCATTTCTAATTGGTTGCACTAAGTTACTATACGCATACACACACACTCACACATACACACACAGAGTGTATCTTCATTTTTTTCTTTTATAGTGTTTTTCCCACTGTACTAGTGCACCCTCCTGTTAACCTTTCCTACAAAGTAGAGGTAGGGATTTCTGTATTGTACCAGATAGTACCATGTTTCTAGAGATGAGACCAATCTACGGACTGAAACATTTGTTAATATCCGACAACTCAATGTTACCCTCACGCCATTGTAAAGGCAGCATGGTCATATATCAAAAGGCTTCAGGGCTTTTTCCAAATTAGAACTATTTGCTCCCTGGGCACCTGGGTGGTTCAGTTGGTTATGCATCTGATTTCGGCTCAGGCCTTGATCTTGCAGTTTGTGAGTTCGAGCCCCGCATCAGGCTCTGTGCTGACAGCTTGCTCAGAGCCTGAAGTCTGCTCTGGATTCTGTCTCCCTCTCGCTCTGCCCCTATCCTGCTCACACTCTCTCTGTCTCTCTCAAAAATAAATAAGCATTAAAAAAAAATTAAAGAAATATTTGCTCCCTGAAAATCCTCATCTCCAGTATTCTGTCTTTATAAAATCACTGGATATGGGGAAGTGGAGATAGTCCACTATCTTCAACTTGCTATCCTCTGAATATATTTTAAAGGTAGCACCAATTGGATTTGTTGGTGGACAGCATGTTGGCTATTAGATAGAGGTGTAATTATATCTTTTTAAAAAAATTTTGTAACGTTTATTCATTTTTGAGAGAGACAGAACGAGAGCAGGGAGGGACAGAGAGAGAAGGAGACGCAGAATCTGAAGCAGGCTCAGGCTCTGAGCTGTCAGCATGGAGCCCGATGCGGGGCTCGAACCCACAAACCAAACCATGAGATCATGGCCTGAGCTGAAGTTGGACACATAACCGACTGGGCCACCCAGGCACCCCTGTGTAATCATATCATTTTTAAAATGTTTGTACTAGGCCACAAAATAAATATTAAAAATTTACCAAGGAATATAATAATACTAGCAACAATAACTCCAACAACAGATACTGATATTTTTTAGTTCTCTAGATCCAGACATTATTTAAAATGCTCAGATATATTAACTCACTTCAACTTCATAATAACTCCACAAAGATTACGCTATTATTATCTCCATTCTACAGTTGAAGAATCCAATGCCTTGTTTTTTAACGAACTTGTTCAGTTTCACACAGCTCGTTAATGGTGCAGTCGAGATTCACTAAATCTGGCATTGGCACCAGAATCTATGCTCTTAACCATTACATTATTCTGATCTGCTCATACAGGTTACTTTTGTTGAATATAGTGAAGTAAAATTAGAACTCTAACAAAAAAAAAAAATTACATCAAAAAGAAAACATTCGTATAGATCACTGGAAATATGTTTTTAGAAAATTTTTTTAAGTTTATTTTTAGAGAGAGAGAGAAAACAAGTGGGGGAGGAGCAGAGAGAAGAGAGAGGGAGAGAGAATCCCAAGCAGGCTCCACCCTGTCAGCTCAGAACCCCATGCAGGACTCAAGTTCACAAACTGTGAGATCATGCGGGACTTGAGTTCACAAACCGTGAGATCATTACCTGAGCTGAAATCAAGAGTCAGACACTTAACTGACTGAGTCACCCAGGTACCCCTCTGGGCATATTTTTTAAATTACATTTTTTCCATTATTTGCTTCTGTGTTAAGGAATATTCAGAAATATAACTTACCATTTATTTATAAATGACTGATGATAAACCATAGAGCAAAATTTATGGAGCAGGTCAGGGTAATACTTTAGTATTACCAATAAATTATTTTGGTAAGAAAAACTTAAAGTGCTTACTTAGCATATCTATGTGAACAAAAAGAGGATAAAAACAGCCATGGGAAAAACTAACAGAGAAATAATTATATATAGTAATGAAAGAAAGAATGCTGCTTTGCATAGCAGTTTGTTTTAAAATTTGGATGAAGTCTATAATTTATTTATAAAATGCAAATAATGAAAACTGAGTCAAGAGGAAGAATCACAAGAGTAGAATGATAATTATAGAATAAATGTCATTTGTCTAGACCACTAGTGGCAAGAACAAGCCCAGGTACTTTACAGGTATCCCTACAAAGACCGGATACAGACCATAACAAAGTATGGAGAGCTTCTGAATTCATTCTGTAATAATATAATTCTGAAACTGTAACTGAAAAAGATTAGTATGAAAAAGGATTCTATAGGTGATCTCATTTATGAACACAGATGACAAAACCTTAAATATATCAGTGCGTTGAGGTTTTACAGTGTGATTTAAAAGCATGTATTATGCAAGTTAAGATTCTTTTGAAGAATGTGAAGATGAGTCAGCATAAAGAAATGTACAGCTGATACTTGAACAGTGCGGGATTTAGCGGTGCCGGCCCCCACATAGTTGAAAATCCACATGTAACTTTTGACTCCCCCAGAACTTAACTACTAATAGCCTACTGTTGACTGGAGGCTTTAAAGATAACAAACAGTTGATTAACATATATTTTGTATGCTACAGATATTATATTCTATATTATTATATTAAAGTAGAATAGACTAAAGAAAGTCATAAGGAAGAAAAAAATATATTTACAATAGTGTGCTGTTAAAACTCGGCATGTAAGTGGGTCTGCAGAGTTCAAACCTGTGCTGTTCAAGGATCAGCTGTACTAATATAATTCAGTACATTTGCAGAAATGAAAGACAACCCAAAATATTTGATAAAACACCATAGCCACCAATGATTTTCAAAAAGACCTTCAACTACCTAGAAACAGAATGAAAACATTCTGACCTTGATTGTGTGTTATAGTGTGTCTACCAGTATTTTTTAGAAAATGTTATACTCAATGATGGAACATTAAAAGTATTTCCTTTAAACTCAGGATCAAAAACATTCCAATAAGTTCCTACTACTCAGCACACTTCTGTTACTGATCACAAGTTACTTGTAACACATCACGAAACCTAAAACCTATGTGTTGAGCAGTACAGTTGAAAGCTACCACAGTTCTCATGTCCACATCTGAATATTAGTTTCAAAAATATTAACTAAAAATTGCCAAAAGTGGTATGTCTTACAAATAACAGATTTCAATGAAGAATATGGCTGAACAACTTTCTTTGTGCTCAGTATTATCCAAGGTACTAGGAGTTCAAGTGCTAGAGAAGAAGGGTTAATTTTCTTTTATTTGTCCTTCAACTTAGTTTGCCTTTCCAGTTATTATTGAACACTTGAGATATATTAAACATTGTTGGAATTTGCTGGAGTTGAGGAGGTAAAAGGAGAACTTTGTTCACTCAAGAAGCACATCATCTTTTTGGGGAGTAGACAAGGACGCAGAGAGCATTAATACTCTGCGAGCAAAGCTATGACAGCAGTATAATGAGGTGGGAGAGTGTCATGGAGGAGGAAACTGAGCTGTGAACTGAGGGATCTGGGGAAAGTTTTTCAGGGGAGGTTATTACTCACAGAGCAAATAGAGGTTAAGTACTTGCATTGCCATATGTTGTAGAGAACAGAGATGATATACACACAAAGCCTAAAAGAATGAAAAACGATTGGCAGTGGGGTATTCAACAAATGGTTTCTATTATTATTATTATATAATTTTTAAATGGATGAAGAAATGAGGTAAGGCATTTTAGAAACAGATGCTATGTTTGCAAAGCAAAGATATCATGGAATAGTGCTGTGTGTTTGTGGAATTGTAGGTAGTTTGGTATGACCAGAAAGTAGGCTATCTATTATAAGAATGAAAAGAGATGAAGCCAGTGAGATGGGCGATCCTTGGATGAAGAAACACCTTCTGTACCATGCTGCTGTGGAACCCCAGACTGCTGTAATTCAAACATTTAATAGCATTTATTAAGTACTCTTATGCTGATAGGTATACAAAACATACTGTAGACCCTATTTTTATCTTCTAAGAACTTAAATTCTAAGACAAATAATCTTATCTTTTACTGTGCATAAGCATTTCAATCATGGCCAAGCTAAACATGGGCCATTACTGAATTTTTACTATTTTCACCCCCATTTAAATCATAGACATAGAATATACACTTATTACATTTAGATGATTTAAAAATACATTTATTAAATCTTACTTAAAATATAATCTGAAATTAATAATTTAGAATCTGAATATAATCTTTATTTAATTTTTAAGTTTACGTATTTTGAGACAGAGAGAGAGGAAGTGCGAGTGGGGGAAGGGCAGAGAGAGAATCCCAAAAAGGCTCTCTGCACTCAGCACACACCCCAGTGTGAGGCTTGAACTCATAAACTGTGAGATCATGACCTGAGCCAAAGTTGGACTCTCAAGTGTCTGAGCCACCCAGGTGCCTCTATAATATTTATTACCTGATATTTTTTAAATATGTGGCTGGAAATGACAGTATTTGAGAAAAATAAGCCAAAGGATGGTCAGATTCTAAATGTACTTTTTTTATGCCTCTATTCCCATTTACTCTGGTGGCACTTCAGCATTTATCAATAGACTTACAAATGGCTCATGGGGTCCCCAACCTTTTTTGAACTGGAGATGCTCAAATTTGTACCCCTGATTGACATAGAGCATCTAAAAGCTTCCTTCTACTCAGCTCATTATAGTGCTGTTTCTGCTATTTTTTGATGCCGTAGAGGGGGATATGCTGTTCACATGTACCAAAGCCTCACTGATGGTACCTATTAAAGTGCCAAAATACTGTTTTTGCTTTTCACTTCTGTCTGCAGGAAGCACGCTCTTGCTTTCCTTTAGTATAGAATCCTCTGACACCGCCTTCAGCATTGCTGAATTGGCTGGTTTGGTCTCAGTTGTAGATACCATTGCTTCTGAGATCTTCTTAGTTTCCTACAAGAATCTTCATTCAAGATTAAGGCATGAATTATGGAATCTGACTTAAAAGTCAAGTTTAGTGATAGCATGCTGTACTCACAGTTGCCCATCCTCTTCAGCTTCTGAATACTTAATTTACTCCATACTTATGTATCTCTTCACACTTTTTTTGAGGTGTTGACTTTTCTCCTAGTAATAATATAATATCCTGTTGGGTCTCATTGAAGAATCCTAGTCATTCATCTTTCAACCATATTCAGGTATTGAAAATAAACCAAAAACAAACCAACCAACAAACAAACACCCTCATTCCAGAACTTTCAGAAAAAGAAAAAAAAGGGAGGATATGGAAATTCAAACACAGTACCCAGTGTTGAAAGTCGTGGACAAATAGTGGGTAGGAAAATAAATATAAAAGATTAGCCTTTCTTCTTGAAATCTGTAAGAGCAGAGAAAGAATCAGGGAGCATATGGGGAAAAATGGAGGAAAATAGGAGCAAAGGGAGCAGTTGAAATCTGTGAAATCAGTTGGGGGAGAGTAGCACTAATTAGAAGCAATGCCAGATGTAGGGAACAACATTCTGTAAGTCAGTCATCCAGTCAGTAAATCATTAAGTCAATATAAACATCAATAGTCATAAAGGGATCATGCGAAAAATAGATGGAAAATAAAATCTTCAGTCTGGAATTGTACAAGCCAGCCTTGGGGAAATGTATTAAATACCAACTTCTTGTGTTTGAATGATCAGGACAATGTATATTCTTGCCTACCTTCAGTGTACACGTTTGAAAAACAGTAACCACATGTTTGCATTTTGAAAGGATGTGCCTTTAAGGTGTGCATGTATGTGGGCGTGTAGAGGGACAGACAAGTTAGTGCAAGGGAGAGAGGGGAAAATGGAGAGAGAGGAAAAGAGATGGGGGGAGAGAGACTGTATACTTCTAACCCATCTTTTAGAAAATCACATCAGGTGTTAACTATGAAGAAGGGAAGGTAAATCTAAGTTGTTGATTATGTTGATAAGAAGTTACTGTTTGCTTTTGATTGTTCACATGGCCAAATGTAATTGTATCCTTAAGTTGCCAGGATATGAAAATTCTAGTATTTAAAATAAAACATTCCTGGGGTGCCTGGGTGGCTCAGTCAATTAAGCCTCTGACTTTGGCTCAGATCATGATCTCATGGTTTGTGGATTCGAGCCCCTCATCAGGCTCTGTGCTGACAGCTCGGAGCCTGGAGCCTGTTTCAGATTCTGTGTGTGTGTGTGTGTGTGTGTGTGTGTCTCTCTCTCTCTCTCTCTCTCTCTCTCTGTCTGTCTGCCCCTTGCCCGCTAACACTCTGTCTCTCTCTCTCTCTCTCTCTCTCTCTCTCTCAAAGATCAATAAACATTAAAAAAATAATAAAATAAAATAAAACATTCTTGAATTTGTTTTTCAGGAAAAACGCTCAATGATTTTTAAAGAAATAAAGACCACTAAAAGTAAAACAGTTATTTATCATGCAAAAATAGATCAATTGAATAAGGACTTAGAAGAAAAAGAGAAGGAAAAGAATATTTTGGCTCAGACACTTGAGCAATTAAAGTAAGTATTTAAGTGTTATAAAATATTAAATGTTCAATATATTATTTATAAAAGAGATATGATCAGATTTCTATATTTAAGATTTGTTCTTAAAATGATCCATAATTTGCCATCATTATTTGATGTGGAATAAACATGTAATATTTGATAATTTTGGCTTAAGAACATAAATTGCATTCATTTTTTATTACTCTGATGGGTTTATTCTTATTTGAGTAACTGCAAATATTTATTCTTTCCAAGTAGAAGAACTTTTCTTAATTATGAAATTAATCTTTCCCACTAATTTCAATATTTCTCACTCACATGACATGGTTAATAATATATGTTTTTTCACCCAACTCTTTTGGTAAGTTTTAAGGTAAGCCTTTAGAAATAGATATTCTACAAAACCTCATGTAATTTTTTCATATTTATTATAAAAACCTCTTATGCAGTCCCTTCATTAGTCAGGGGCATACATGACAAGGGTTTGTAAGGTCTTTCACTTAGAGAATGACCATAGTCTAAGATCCTTCAGTGTTTCCATAGACCCTTACTTAGAACTTGCATACTCTTCCTTTATTCCTTTTTGTTCTTATTTTCTATTTTATAATACATTGAGAACAGAGCTTGCAGGACTACTGGAAGAATATACATTAGTCACGTTTAGGAATTATAGTTTGATTTAAGTATAATAAGGCTAACATAGCATTAGCAAAATCACAGCCCTTGAGGGATAAAATGTCATGAAAACAGTTGTGCACAGCTTGATTATCATACACTCTAATAGAATCAGGGCATGCTCTCAACAAGGATTTATTTAGCTATTACTATAGGGTAAAAACATAATCAAAATGATCATACAGATTTATCTGAAAAACATTAAATCATATTCAGTATATCATGTAAGAAGGCAAGGAAATATGCTGTTTATTTTGAAAGATATTTATCCACATCATTTAACATCTGTACAAATATGCTGAGGTTCAATGGTGTAAGCTTAAATTTTTTTAATTCTCATTAAACTTGTAAAGATTTAGTTTAGGAGCTGGTGAATTTCCTTTCTTCAGAATTCTTACCATTTCAGTCCTAACATTTTCGTCTGTTCTGTGGCTAGATTATATTGCCCTTGGGACAAGATTGGTCACCATGTCCCAGTGAATCAGTTCCCTCTCTAAACTTGACAAAAGTCTGCCTTCTCACAGGAAAAGGAGAAAAAGAATAGCTGAAGCTGTGACATTATTGACAGATCTATTAATTAACAATAATGATGGATAATGTCAAGTAATATTTAAAGTTACCATTAATTGACCTCTCAACGTACCAGATATTCTGTGGGCAGTCTGTGTTCTTTATCTGATCCAGTTCTCACAACAAATCTTTAAATTATATAATAGCATTCTTAAAAGAATACTGAGGAAACAAGCTGAGGGAAATTAGTTGACTGCCGTAACATTGTACAGCTAATTAGTGGTAGAACCAGCTCTGGTTTAGGTCCATCTTATTCCAAAGTGGTGCTCTTAAGGCTGTGCACGTTGACTCCCTAAACTAGGATTGGAAAGGAAGATTATTGCAGATAAACTGTATTAGCAATAGTCTACTGGTACTTTCAGTAGGTGACTGTATCAAGCTAATCATTCTTTATTGAGAACTTACAGTGTGCCTAGTGCCAGACACCGAGAAGGACAAAGAAATGACAAATGAGAAAGAGAACCTTCAAGTATCTAAAGATAATTTTAGCAACACAAGCTTGCATGTGCAAAACTATTAAAATATGGTGATAAGAATAATAACAAAGCTATCCTTGGCTCTAATTTTTACACCTGTTTCTTAATTAGGATGTGAAAGGATTTAAACCAGACCCATAGGACCTCAGAGTTTATTCCTTTTATCACTGGGAGAAAGGAAACACTATTTTCATGCATAGATATACATATAATCATATAGCCTATGTAATGTATGCATTTGTGTATGTGCCTATATGTGTATGTATATATATATATGTATATATATACACATATATATGTATATATACATATATATACATACTTATACATAGGTACATACATATATACATGTATGTACATACATGTATATATGTATGCATATACATATATACATGTATGTACATACATGTATATATGTATGTATATACATATATACATACATATGTATGTGTGTATATACATGTATGTATACATGTATATATGTATATATGTATGTATATATATGTATATATATGTATATATGTATATATATGTATATATATATATGTATATGTATATTTATAATTAACTAAATGCTCTGTTGAATATGATCCAGTCTCAAAATACTTAGTGTAGGGAACAAAGTATATGTGGTCAATATATAGTGATATTTGCTGGGAGCAACTGTGGGAGTATTTTGGTTCTGGTCATACTAGCTCTTTCCTGTGTGAATTTCCCCAGTATTCTATGTTCTATAATGTCAAGGGTTGTTGCTGTATTAAATGAGGTATTATATTCAAAGCACTTTAACATTTCAGTCCCTCAAAAACTTTAGTCCTGCTGCTATTTTAGCTAACTGTGCAGAGGATTCAGTTTTCTATACCAGCAGAGATAAAAACAACTGTGGGTAACGTAAGACTGTGTGGAGCTTTTGCAGCTGCTTATTCTGTATTCTGCGTTACTGATCAACTCTGGCAATTATTTCTAAAGCATATTTGTTTTGCAGTATTGTATTAACCACTTTTTGATGTTTTTTCTACTTATATTGTTCCTTATTTAAAGAAAAATCACTTAATCTCTGTGTTAGTATATACTTAGTTGCAAAGGACAAAATGCACACACACACACACACACACACACACACACACACACAGAACACATTCTCACAACAGCTTAAACTAAACAATAGGGAAATGTGTCATATTATAGAACAGGGGCTCTTAGGCAGGGTCAGCTGCAGCGTTGGTGATCCAGGAGATCAACACTAGGTACTCAGTTTTTTCTCTCTCCTCTATGCCCATTGTCTTCAGGTTTGAAAACATGACTCACTCACATTTAGTGGATGGGAGCCTTTTGTACGTGGAATTAGGTCCTTGCCTTTTGTCTTATTAGGCTATATTAATAGCCTTCATTCCTGAATAATTATTATATATATGTATATATAATTATTATATATATATAGTATATATATTGTATATTTTATATATATTATATATTATATATATATTATATATATTATATATATTATATATATTATATATATATAATTATATTAATAGCCTTCATTCCTGAATAATCAGCCACATGCTAGTCTAATCTAATTATACTTAATCTAATTAGAATGTATTTTTGGGGTTATGTGCTGCATGGAGGAGGGGTTCTTTTGGAGAGGCATGCTGGGTAGGCAACCAAGAAAATCCACTAAATTTCTCTAGAGATTTTCTCCCAACTGGATCGTTTAGAAGTAGCTCTATGGAGATAGGCCTATGGAAAAGATTAGGGAACTTTCCAAAGCCCTTCAGTTCTAAGACTTTTAAATACTGGCTCTTTAAAACTGTATCACAAATGTATTTCAGAAAATAAAATATGAATTGGTCAGTGGCAAATACAATTCTTTCTTCATAGGAACCACTATATAACTATAAAATATAAAAAGGAATATGCACAAGCTGTGTTTGATCAGCTCGTAAGTGAGAAAAAAACCTGTGAAGAGAGACTCTATGAAGAAGAACAGAGATACAGAACACTCATTACCATGAGGCAAAAAACTCTGGCAGATATTAAAGTGAGTATTATTTTTGGACTGTCTTAAAATGAAGGAAATGTAGTGATAGTTAAACTAGCAGCTAGTTTGAGGCACTCGTTTTTCATATTGAAGTGGTAATGATGTTCAAATTTTAAAAATGAATCCGTTAGTGTAATCAATGTAATTTCTTATTTTTTCTTCTAAGTAATTATAATATATTCATATACCATATTGTGCTTTTTAATGCATTTTATGTGCACTCTCATTGTGTCATTGTACAAATCTTCCTTGACTTGCGAGTAGGTTATATTCTGATAAACTCATCGTGAGTTGAAAATATTGTTGTCAAAAATGCATTTAATATACCTAACCTCCCAACATCATAACTTAGCCTAGCCTACCTGAAATGTGCTCAGAACCCTTACATTAGCCTACAGTTGGGCAGAATCATCTAACACAAAGCCTATTTTATAGTAAAGTGTTGGATATCTCATGTAATTTATTGAATACGGTACTGACAGTGAAAAACAGAATGGTTGTGTGGGGAAAGACTGACTGCTAAGTGTATCAGTTGTTTACTCTCAGGATCACATGGCTGACTGGGGGCTGGGGTTTGCTGTCCCTGCCCAATATCACGAGACAGTATCCTACCCCAAATCACTAGCCTGGGAAACAATCAAAATTCAAAATTCTCAGTATGGTTTTTACTGAATGCATATTGCTTTTGCACCAATGTAAAATTAAAAAAATTATAAGTGGAACCATTGTAAGTCAGGGACCTTCTGTACTTCACTTTATTTTGAAGTCTACTGGTATAAAAGTACAATTTATATTTATTCTAGAGCCATTATTACGCCTTTAATGGGAGATGTGGGGATAGTTACATTTTATTTCTGAATGAACACACTTTGATTGTTTACCAACCACTTTTTTGAAAAAGGAGAATATTTCATGCTCTTTTCCTTTAGAAAAGTTTTCCATAGATTTTAATTGCCCTGTAAACTTGGAAACAGAAATCATATGATACATATTTTTGGATCTGAAGTTTAAGTTTTCTAAAGCTATTCATACTAAATTTTTTATATAGAATATGAGTAAATGGTACACATTTAATTAAGGGATTCCTCTCCTATTTTATATTTTGGATTAGTTTCTGATACATTTAATTATAATAATGAATGCCATGACTTTTTCAATATATTTATAAACATGGCTTATTTTTAAGAGGCCAAATGGTAAATTACTTCTGAAAAATCATTCTACTGCATCTTATTACAACTATTTCTGCAAAACTTTTAAAGATATATTTAATATCATAATATACTTTTTAAAGCTATTTTTGGTCCTGCTATTAATATATCCAATTATTATATATATCCATATGCTCAATTACTTTTTACACTTCAAAGAAATTATCTAAACCATTTTTAAAAATTAGAGCAAATATACATTAAGCAGGTATGTCAGTGAATGCACATACCATCTTTCATGTTATTTCTGTGATCCTCCCTGTAGAAAAGTATTAATAAAAGAACAATACAGGGCACCTGAGTGGCTCAGTCAGTTGAGCATCCGACTTCAGCTCAGGTCATGATCTCGCGGTTTGTGGGTTCAAGCCCGGCATCAAGCTCTGTGCTGACAGCGTGGAGCCTGCTTGGGATTCTGGGTTTCCCTTTCTCTCTGCCCCTCCCCTGCTTGTACTCTGTCTCTCTCTTTTAAAAATAAAAACATTTTAAAAACAAATAAAAAATAAAAGGACAATAGAGGTGCCTGGGTGGCTCAGTCGGTTGAGTGACCAACTCTTGTTTGCGGCTCAGGTCAGGATCTCACTGTTCGTGGGATTGAGCCCCATGTCAGGCTCTGTGCTGGCAGCACGGAGCCTGCTTGGGATACTTTCTCTCTCTGCCCCTCCCTCTCCCCCACTCACTCTTTCTCTCTCTGAAAATAAATAAGTAAGCTTAAAAAAAGAATAATAGTTTTATTAACAATAGTGTTAAGTAATATTCTTCCATTTTAAATAATGACTTTTACATAGAAAAAGGGTATTTTAGGGGGAGGGGGCCTAACAATATGAAAATAATTGGTGCCATCTAGTGGCAATAAATGATGCCTCCTTTTGGAGAAGTTCCTGAAACATTGATGGCTAAATCTCAAGATTTGTGATGTATGAATGGACTGGGGAGGCTTAGATGTAAATGCACCCCTCAAAAAGAGAAGGCTTAAGTTATTTACTGATTTAAGCATCAGTCTCCACCTCATATTTTATCACAGCAGTAGAATTAGCTGTTTGAATTCAACCACATTTTCCAATCGTCCTAGTGCTGAGAACACAGTGGGATCTCAATAATCATTTATTGACTGGCATTTCAGCACTTTAATGGAACAATAATAATTAGTGAAATGGCAAAATATGGTCAGCAGGAGAGAGACAAAGAAAAAATCCTGTATAACTAGCCTCTCAGAAATTGAGATTTGTATTTTTTTTCATCCAAAATCTTGTCTCTGCCTTCGCATTCCGAAATGCACCTACCTCCACCCACTTGTCACATCACCTGGCATTGTGTTTTGTTCTTAGCACCAATCTTTCTCTGACCTTGTTTTGTTCATTCATTTTTGTTTGTTTGTTGTCTGCCTGCATCTTGCAATACTAATGTACTGTCAGTGAGATTTTCTGCCACATTCTTCTCTGTATCCTATTAGCTCAGAATTATGCCTGGCACAAGGGAGGCACTCAATGAATACTCATTGAATGACTGAATGAATAAATGGATGAACATATGCTTTTTTGGTAATTTTGCTGTCCACATGCATGATAATGCCTGAAAGCAGGAGCATTTCAGGGACATTTTCCATACCGCGCCAGCCTGATACTTTAGTTGAATACTCATGCTGCATGCAAGAGCTGATTTCTCCCTTTCTTTCTCTTTCTCTTTCTCATTCTCTCTCTTTCTCCTTGATAATTCATGAGACATTTGCCATCTAGTCTTTCCTTGTAGGTGAAATGGTTAAATTCTCTATTGCTTTCTAGCAATTAAGGATTCTGATAAATATCTGAATAATACTTCTTAAATAATCTTAAATTTATATGAAATTGCCTCTTATCAACTCTCGGATAGTTCTTTGTTATGCATGTGCCATATGTGATCAGAAGCATAGAGTTTGAACATGCCTAGTTTAGAAATTGATATATCTTACATTAGTGGCACTATGATTCTGATCAGTTATTGGCATTAAATAGTGGAAAGAATGTGATTCTTCACAGAAAACTATTCTCATCCCTATTTAGAAATTGGATGAAGTAAAAATTTGTAAACATGTATGTAATATGAAGCATTCCTAAAAAGAAACAAGTTTTATTAGGCATCATTATAAATACGGTATGCTAATCTGGGGTGTCCCCTCTGGGCAAAAGAATTGATCACAATTATGGATCATCTGAAGAAATCATTTAATAAAAGCATATAAAATCCACAGTAGAATTAACTGGGGATGTAAGAAAACATGCCATAGAATTAGAACTACAAACAGACAATAAAATGGTTTAAGAAAAAAATTATATACAAACTTCAGATAGAATACAATGTGGTTCTGGAGTTAAATTCAACTTTTTTTGGTTTATATAGTTCCATATCAGATATAGTTAAATGAAAGATATTTTAATGTTAAATGGAGTTTTAACTGCCTATAGTTTGCAAATACAATTAAGATGAAAATGTCACTATACCATACCCATCAAAGTACTATAGCTCTCGGTACTGATCTTCCTTTTTGTTACTAGAAAGATCCAAACAAATCTGGAGTTTCAGGTTATTTTAATCCTTAATTTTAATTTTAATCTATTATTAGCCGTCCTCAGAAGTCCCACTGCTTTTCTATGTCAGTGCCTTTCTCTAGTGATTTTTCTATAATCTTGCTCTCCTTTCTATAATTTAGGGTTTGATATGAGAAGGGTATAATGGTCTATATTGGATCATTGGCAGAGAGACCAGTTTCCAAATTGAATTCTATAAGACACAATCCCCTAACACTTTGTAGAGTTTATCAGTTTTTATTTCGCCTCATATTTTTTACTCTCAGGAAATATTTACAGCAGCCATATTTGGCTATTAAATCACTTCTTGACCCTTTCAGGTGGAAAATTCTTAGCTTAATACAGAGGCAGTGATTCATTGCCTCATTAGACAGCCAGGTACAGAAATAGTACAAATAAGAAGCAAATTTAATCTCTGAGATAATTTTAAAGATTACTACAGTTTAAAAAATTATTCTCCTAGTTTCCACTCATCACTTCTTCATTCACACAACTAGTTTATGAGTACTGTGTTCAGGGCATTCAGTGTTGAGTGACTACAACCCTAGCCTCAATTTTAAAGATTCAATCAGCAGAAAGAGGGAAGATGTAAAAAACAAACTTGAATATAGTAACAACATTCAAATTACAAACAATAAATTGTGTCCCTGGCCCACTGACCTGATACATTAGGTATGATTAAAATAAAATAAAAACAAATTACATATTCTGTGGTCTTAATAGTGGGAAATGAATGTGTGAAAAACCTGGAAACATTTAGAAGAACTGACCAATGGACCTCATAAGCAAGAATAATTTGCCTTAATGTTAATTTTCTTGCTACCAAAAGATTTTAAATTAACATGAAAGTTTTAAAAGTTGGAAACATGGTTTGCATAATTAATATTTTTAATAATTCTGGTAGGATTTAGCATCAGTCACATGTAATCATATTAATTAGGTTCATCATATTGCTTTTTTAAAGCTGCTTGTTCAAATCCATGCTCTCTTGAGGTATGAACATTTTAATTTGAGGACTGGTAGCAAAAGAGTACTAATTTTATACTGGGGAACACTTCAAGTGTTCAAGCACAGACCCAGTGCGGCAATGATCGTAGGTACTTAGAAATCAGGAGAGAATAACACTATAATGTAAAGGAAAGATGTAGCATGGGTATAAGTAACTCCCAAATATAAATTTAATGTGTTTTGAATGTTTGCTCAGAGCATGATCCATTAAACAAGGCAGAAGCCTCTCTTCTTTTTGCATCTCTCCAACATCATGTTACATTTGCAGATATGTCCCAGAATTTCTACTAACAGTTCGTTAAAGGACTATACATGAAGTTTGAATAGGCTTTTTTCTCCCCAACTACCTAGAGGCATCTATTAAAATCACTTGGCCATAATCCACCTCAGTTTTTCTATGCATTGTTTTTTTCTTTACATGGTTGTGATAATACTCTGTGAACACGCGTTGGATGTTATGATTTTTCCAAGTAACATTAATTTCCTGGTGGGGCTGCCACTTTTGAAATACCTTTCCCCCACTGCAGAGTAATAGCATAAATATATGTTTTTCCCTTTTGATCAATTAAAGTAATTATAGTATGAGTTTTCAAATATCCGATTACATACTTAAGTATACCTAATTGGTTATGCTTTATTAAAACTGTAATTCATTACTGGATTCAATTTGCAGCCATTTAATGCTGAACATCTAATTGGTCTATAGTTCTGTTTTGTACTCTGTTCAAGATATTAATGTCAGAGATTTAGTAGAGTTGTTCGAATGAAATAAGAAGGTTTTCTCTTCTTTCTATGTTAAATAGCATAACACATTTCAGTTCCTTAAAATTTTGAGGAATTTTACTATGATACTATCAAGATATGTGAAGAGTTAGAGATTTTACTTCACTTGCAAACTAACAAGTTAGCCTGCCATAGTTTCACAAATGATGCAGAAGGCATGAAACTTCTAGGTGAGAAGCAAAGATTTTATTACTTGCTACACAGCAGCAGTGTGAGCTTCATGTTTAAATAGGTTCACCTTGGCTCCAAGTCTCATGGGATAATGGGAAAGTGGTCCAGGTGGATGCTGCATACACAAGGAATCTTTATCACAGCTGATGAACTTGGAATGAAGGAAAGCCCCAGTTTTATAAGGGAGCTTCTAACAAACGTGTCCAGCCTTTGCCCCAGAGGAAGGCATTCCATTTGCCATGCAGACAATCTTGAAAAGGCGGTTCTGGATAAAAACTGTCAGAAGAAGTACATAAATAAACATGATGGTGAGTGCCCCCCAGTACATATTATCTGAGCTTAACTCTTTTCTGGAGAAAAACATTTTAAAATTTATTCAGTCCATTTTTTTGCTTTTTGCATGATTAATGTTTTCTAATTCTTGAGCCAATATTTGAAAGTTATATTTTTCTAGAAAAAAATCATTTTAATGAGGTTTTCAAATTTATTAAGTTGTATGAAATATGTATTTTTTCATTTCTTCTGCTTCTGTAGTTATGTTCTTTTCTCATGCATTAGGCTTTTCTTTTTTTTTCTTTTCCTTGATTGACCTTGTTAAATTTTTGCCTTATGATTGTTTTCCCACCCAAATTCTGATTTATTCATGATGATTAATTATTTTTGTTCTCCAAATCATTAATTTTAGCTTTTTTCTTTGTTACTCTTTTTGATTGATTTTTGTAATTTTGTTTCTTTTTTTTTCTAGCAAGTTGAATTGAATACTTTAGTGTTTTCTTTCTCACTTGCAGTGAAGAACAAACTTGAAAAATGATCAAGTATTTCCTGAATGCAATTATGGCAATTTTAATATATTGTGCTCCTTGACATTGGTCTTGGCAATTATTTTTTTGCATGTGAACACCAAAAGCACAGAAAACAAATGCAAAAATAAGCTAGGACTACATCAAACCGATAAGCTTCTCCACAACAAAAGAAATAATACATAAATTGAAAAGACAGCCTACTAAATATGAGAAAATATTTGTAAACTATATCTCTGATATGGAATTAATATCCAAAACACATAAGTAACTCATATAACTCAGTGGCAACAAACAAACAAAATAATAAATAAAGAAAAAACAGAAGTAATACAATTAAAAATGGGCAAAGGACCTGAGTAGACATCTTCCCAAAGAAGTATATAGATGGTCAACAGATAAATGAAAATGTGCTCAACATCACTAAACATCAGGGAAATGCAAGTTAAAACCACAGTGAGATGTCATCTCTTGCCTGTTAGGATGTCATTTATAAAAATTACGAGAGATAGCAAGTATTGGTAAGGAGGTGGAGAGAAGGGAACCCTATATATTATTAGTGGAAATGTGGAAATTATTGGAAATTAGTGGAAATTATTAGTGGTGCAGCCATTATGGAAAACATTGTGGAGATTGTTTTAAAAATTAAAAATACAAATCCATTAATTCAGCAATGTCATTTCTAAGTAAATATCTGAAGGAAACAGTATCTAAAAGAGATAGCTGCACTGTCATGTTTATTGAAGCATTATTCATAATAATCAACATATGGAAACAATCTGAGTGTCTGTCAATGGATGAACAGATAAAAACACGTTGTATTTATGTATCAGTGATCTAGATAGATAGATATAATGGTAACCATTCCATAGATAGTGCAATATTTTTCAGTCATGAGAAAGAATGAAATCCTGCCATTCGCAATAAGATAGATAAATCTAGGAGATATTATGCTAAGTGAAATAAGCCAGACAGAGAAATAAGCCAGCCAGATATGATCTCACTTGTTTGTAGAATCTTAAAAAAGTTGAACACGGAGAATAGAATGGTGGTTATCTGGGGTCAGGGTGGGGGTAAAATGGGGGAGATGCTGGTCAAAGGCTACAAGCCTTATAAGATGAATAAATTTTGGAGATCTAATGTATTGAATGGTAACTAGAGGTAATAGTACTGAATTACATACTTGAAATCAGCTAAGAGAGTAGATCTTAAGCATTCTTACCATATATATACACAAAAAGGTAATTACATGAGATGATGGTTGTTTTAATCAACCTGATGATGGTAATCATTTCACTATGTATGCATATATCAGATCATCATATTGCTCATTTTAAATATATACAGGTTTATTTATCAATTAAACATTAACAGAGCTAGGGAAAAATAAAATTCTGTTAAAAGCTTTTGTTTAATCTGCATGGGACCATCAGACAAGATCACTGCAACTTTTGCTTCACAGATTATTTATGAGAAAATAAATTAAATGAAATGTTCAATGTGAATTAATTTGTGGATTTTGCTTTATATATTTTCTAGATTATGTTATTCAGTGCATAGAGACTCACAATTATTAAATGACCATTTTGTTACTTTTTAATGTAATGATATCTTTCTCTTATGTATCGCTATGCAGTTAATATTCTCAACACCTCTTTTTGTTAGACCAACTTAATTTTGCATTTTATTATTAAGTATTTGGACTTATGTTTTAGATGTTCATTTGTAATATTTATAGAGCAATATTTAGGATAATTTTGCTTTTCAATCCATTCTGCTTTAGTAATTTAATTTATATGATAGTTTTATTGGTTCTTGCTTCTGCCATCTTGCTTAATGTTTTCTGTGGTGATACTACCTTTCTCCTTTTGTCATTATTACTTTTTTGGCATATTGACTATTGTGGTTTGATTTTATTGCTTTTAATAATATAAAATGGAAACATTCTACTTTTAATTATATCACTGTTTCAAAATTCCATCTAAATGTGCTCATAGATTAGTAATGCAGATAAACAGGGAAAAAGCTAAGAATGTAGGTCCGGGGATATATCATGAAGACCGACTTGAAAAGTTTACACTTAATTTGTAAAGCAGTAGGAGGCATGGGGAATTTTCCAGGAATACAGTGTGCTCAGAGATAGGCTATAGCAAGATCAATTAAACAGCATTATATAAGATGAACTGAAGTGAAATGAAAACATAAGTTACAGATATAAATTGTAAGAAAATACTTTTGCAATTGAAGAGAAGTAATGAAACACTGATGGAGCAGGAATGAGGATTATAGACTTCACAGAGACTGATGTCAAATTGCATATGATACACACAAAAAAAGAACAGAATATATAGAGGGTGGGATGATACTGGTTGACTAGAAAAAAATATGGTGGCATTTATATAAAAAGAACTGTTGATGACTGGCTTTGCTGAGAAGTAATCTGTCTTGGACGTGGTAGAGACTATGTAAGTGGAAGCATGTATACCTAATCACCATGTGGGATAGAGTTTGAGAGAAAGAGTAGAATTGGATTGAGTAGAAGATCAGTGAATCAGCTACTGTATTAATCATTGAAGCCATGGGAAGCTCATGCAAGCTTTGAAGAAAAGTGTTGGAGAATATCTGAGAGCAGAATGTGGGCATGCAAGTTGTTAAATGATTATCTCTCAGCATTTTTATATTCTGCTTGGTGACCACTGGGGCTAGGGCTCTTCAGACTACATTTTTCCTTTGTTACATGCCTCTTAATTAGGTTCTGCCAGTATGGGGCACTAGAGGGAGATTAAAAGGTTGAAGGAGGAAGAAATGTGTTCTTTTCCTGCCTGCTTCCTGAGGGCTTTCTGTCATCTTGCACATCCTGTCAGCTTTATCCTAGAAATGCATATTCACCTGAAATTAGTAGTTCATGTCCATAGATGGCTATGCCTGAATACAACTTGGCTGTTAGGAAAGCATCAGTGACAAAAAGAGTAGTATCAGATTGGTAAAGGCAGAAGATTAAATGTAATAATAGTGAACGGAGCAAGAGCATTGAAAGAAATTGGAAAAGGCAATTTTAGAATACTCTTTCAAGAGCTTTGGTAATAAAATAATTTGTATATTTCTATTTATTTTTTTTGCAAATTGCAAGGCCCAGGTATATTTTCTAGCAAAGGGGAAAGAGAGAAGATTGAGGGAGAGTTGTATTATATGTTGTATTATGCAGTTTTACTCAAATATTTGGTTCCCATTCCAACTGCGGATGCTTTTGAGGGAGAGAACGATATTTCACTCAAATGAGTACTTCCAGAGTCCATCAGATGTCTAGGACATAATAAGTGCTCAACATTTGTTTAGTTGAAATACAGATGAAGTGACGTGGCTCCTAAAAGGGTAAGTATAAAGAGTGAGATTTATATTTCAGTTTACTTTGACAAGGATAAAGAAAACTGTTACCTCCTTCTTTCTTTTTCTTTTCTTTTCTTTTCTTTTCTTTTCTTTTCTTTTCTTTTCTTTTCTTGTCTTTTCTTTTTTCTTTTCTTTTCTTTTCCTCTCCTTTTCTCTTTTCTTTTCTTTTCTTTTCTTTCAAAGTTACATATATATCAAGTGTCAGAATCTGGGTGAGATTCTGAGCATCTTGAATGAAAGGTAACACTTGTTCCCAATTAATTTCACTGACCAATGGTGAAGAAACAGGTCCAAGTTAAAATTAGGTACAGCAACTTCTTTTCTTGAATTAAGCACAGAATTCTTTAGAACCCAGAAAGAAGCGCTTGAAGGAAATCTTAAGACAGCTTGCAAAAGTGATAATAACAGAACTAAGTCTTGGACGGTGGTAACAAATTAGTCAAAGAAAGAATACTTCAAGTAGTAAAAACAATTGGAAAAAAAGACAGACAGGTATCAAAAAATAACCATGCATTTAGGGAATGGCGTGTATTTTACTATGCTTGAAGGTCAGATGAAGACCATACTGGTATGAGCCACATAACCAAAGTTGTGACTGTCACACTGGAGTTTAGGTTTTAGGTCATGAATAATTTTCAAAAGAATAACAAAGCTACCATAGCAGCTGAGGAAAATTCCACTAAAATTAGCAGAGATTTCCATTGGTCTGCTGTCCTGCTGGTCTACCTTGGTGCGGTGCTAATGGACCAAAGTTGGATTCAGATATTATTCCTGTCAGCAGTTAGAGTTGAGAAGGACTTAAGGTGCTTATGAAACTGGGCTCAGAAGACTGTGCTGTCAAAGAGCCTTGTCTTTTTACCCCAGTGTGATGAAGTGAATGTTTCTTTTTGTATTCCGTGATGTATAGCAAGGTTGGAAATAATTGATTACATATAATAAATTGGAGAGGAACAAGTGATTTTGGATGCAGTGATAGCAACTAAGAATTTAGTCGTGAAATGATAAGGCTCTAGTAAGATGGAAGGATGAATTCCCGATAATTGTTTCTTTTTTTTAAGTTTTTATTTCGATTCCAGTTAGCTAACATACAGTGTAATATCTGGTGTACATTGTAGTGATTCAACACTTCCATACATCACCCAATGCTCATCACAAGTGCACTCTTTAATGCCCGTCACCTCTTTAACTCATCTCCCACCACCTCCCCTCTGGCCACCATCAGTTTGTTCTCTATAGTTAAGAGTGAGTTTCTTGGTTTCTCTCTCTCTCTTTCTTTGCTTATTTGTTTTGTTTCTTAAATTCCTCATATGAGTAAAAACATATGGTATCTGTCTTTCTCTGATGGACTTTCTTCACTTAGAATAATACTCTCTAGCTCTGTCCATGTCACTGCAAATGGCAGGAATTCATTTTTTTATATGGCTGAGTAACATTCTATTTTATAATATTTTTATAATCTAATTATAAAATCTCATTCTATTTTATAATCCTCAGATATAGGATTAGGGTTCAGTTTAGAGCCAGAAGAAGAGTTAGGGTTAGGTTTAGGGCCAGGGCAAGGGTATATGCTTATTATCCTGCAGTTCAGAGACCTCTCCAGAGAGAGAAGTTCATGGTTATGGTTATGGTTAGGGGTTAGTGGTTATAGGTTAGGGGTTAGGGTTTCAGTTAGGATTAGGTTTAGAGCTAGGGTTAGGAATTTCAGATGATTTTTTGAGTTAATATAGGCAGAACTTAATGACTATTTGGCTAGATGGTGAGAAAAATAATTTAAATATGTATCAAGTTTTGACTCTGACAACAGAATGGTGATTTCAGCATCCAAAGATATGGACTGAGGAATGGTTTGGAAACTAGATCAGTCAAATTTGAGATATAGGAGCTACATGGAATCCAGTGTCAGTGAATGTAAGAATCTGGAACTAAAGGAACAAGAGTTTGAACAAAGATATAGTTGTATAAGCTATAAGCATGTACATTGCATCAGAAGCTTCAGGAAATATTTAGTAATCCTAAGAATATTGAGAAGAAAGATGAAGACACACTCCTGGTTGGATAATTATGACATGGAAAAAGTAGCAAGAATAGAAGAAGCAAGGGCAGAGGCTATAGTCAGAAAGAGAGGTATAAGAGTTTATATCTGTGGTGCCATTCTAGATGATAACAAAGTCAGAAGGGTGTCCATGGGTATGAATTGTTAATGGGACGTAGAATTGAAGTTAACTAGATTTGAGTAAGTCCATAAACTCTAAGATTAAAGTGTTGGATAAGTTATCCAGATAGATATTGAAGTAAAACAGAATGAGGATGGAACATAGGAAAGACAGGAAGAGAAGATTGAGTCCCACAGGCCGAAGTTCTTTCCCTAGTGTGAGAAAATGACTAGAAAATCATTAAATGACAGTGCAAAAAGGGTGAAGGAAGGTTTATATTCTTAAGGGCGTAAGATTATATTCTGTATGACAAATGATTATGTTCTTTTATAAAATTTTTTTTTAACATTTATTTATTTTTGAGAGACAGAGAACGAGCAGGAGAGGAACAGAGAGAGAGGGAGACACAGATTCTGAAGCAGGCTCCAGGCTCTGAGCTGTCAGCACAGAGACCAACACGGGGCTCGAACCCACAAACTATGAGATCATGACCTGAACCAAAGTCAGTTGCTTAACCGACTGAGCCACCCAGGTGCCCCCAAATGATTATGTTCTTTAATCAGTATAAAACTCAAAGAGTATTTTTACATGAGCATGGAGAAATAATGGTTTGAAAGCAATAATGGAGACCTAGGATTATGCTAGTTTCAACTAGACCCTGTAATATGTAAGGCCTTGTGAAATTAATATTCTTTAATTCAGTCCCAGGTTTAGTTAATGCAAACAGTTTTATTCAGTGTTGTGTAATGAGAATGAAATGCAATCTGAACTTGTTTACCAATGAGTAGCACTTCCAGAGTTCACTTTGGAAATGTTTAAGCTGGGATAATGGTTAGGTGCAATTAATAAGTGTATATTGAGTGCCTATTACATAAAATACGCTAGTCTAGATGCTGAGGATTACTGGAATAAAGGATAGTCTTCAACTCTGAGAAGTTTACTATACAGAGGAAGGAATCATAGCTTTATTTTAACAGGTTTTGATGATTAGAGACAGAATCAAAGGAACAGAGAGAGACTGTTAAAATACAACCTGTAAATATTGTCACCTTTCCTGTACCTACCAAAATGTTTTCAAAGAGAGAAAGTGAATTGCCACGACCACTAAGACTTGATATGGTATTGCTTCACCTATAGCATCAATAAGGCATCAACAAGAATACATTATATCTTATAAATTATTATAAATACAATTGTATATTAGTGCCTATAATCAAGAATATTTGTGAAAGTGTCACTTATAAAATGACTAAGCAATGCTGAATAGCATAACACATAATTAGTTTTATTTTGGTTGTACATATAATTAAAAGAGCCTCCAATTTCCCTGTGCATTTTCTTTTAAATTGTATGAATTTTACTTCAGTTGTTACCTTCAGGAAGGTCACCTCACCTTGCTTTCAGAAAAAAAAGAAGAATTCAATGTTGCATAAATTAGGTATCTACAGGGTTGTGATATTCATAAGAATAGATCTTAGCCTAAAGTACTGCACCACAGCCTGGAAATTTTTTTCAGTTACTAAGAGTTTCTCATCTGTCTATGTTTCTCTGAGTTTTTCAGGAGATAAGATGATAGAGAGAGACAGAGAGAGAGAGAGAGAGACAGGAAGATAGAGGATGTGGGACGAGGGAGTGGGGAAGAAAGAGAATGAGACTAGCTATCACTCTGTCTTTAATTTATTAGTAGCTTTCTGTGTTAAGTATCAACACCATGAACTCTCTCTTAAATTTAGGTGGTGTTCTGACAAATATCACAGACGTGAGTTGCACAGTGTCCTGTGGGGAGCATTGTTAACATTACCCAAATAGCCCTCCCACTGTCTGATTTATTTGCTTTTAGAAAACGTGTGTACCTGACCTCCTGAGGGAGCTGCATATCTCAAATTTGGGTGCCATGATAATAATAACAGTTTGAGAGAAAATGAAATAGGCTATAAAGAGAAAGGAAATGGAATAGATAAACTAGTGTACAGTGTCATGTTCATTTTCAGTACCATATAAAATAATGAAAATGTTTTTCAATAACCTTTGTTGATTTTTATAATGTGAAACACCCTTTATGGAAAAAGACAATGAACAAAATAAAAAAAAATTAGTAAAAGTATTTTTAGCTTTTGGCTCAAATTTATGTATTCTTTTCCATAAATTTAGATTAGAGTTGAATTCAGAAATAGAACAGCTTTAAGTTAAATGTGTTAATTTCCAACTTTGGCAACTGTTAAGTTGCTCTTTCAGGGTTCAAGTACAAGCATTATCTCATTGATGGAGCAGTCCAGTGTGATAGGCAACAAAGGTGTGCTTTGTTTTGTTTTTTAGTTTTACAATTACATTTGGGGAACTTAAATATAGAGACATTAAACAAGACTTTCTCATGATCACCTAGCTTTAAGGAGTTTAAAATGGTTACCCTAGTTTCTAGTACCCTTCCTCCCAAATACACGGAAAGCCCTCAGTAAACAGTAAAGCAGTAGGATATCATTACTATTTATCACTAGTGCTGGGTAGCCTTACACTGGTCATTGTTCTTTGGGTACCAGGATCAAACAAGTAAAGTTAAAGTTCAATTGTGCTTTCAATAACTTGAATAACAGTGTCTTTCTGAAGTCAAAAGGTAGTCAGAATGCAAGCAAGATATGAAGGCTTTCTCTAAATAAGGTTTATGTTCACCAGGAACTTTTGCCTCAGGCATTCAGAACATAAGTATCTCCTAATTTTAGCTCTTTCCTGTTACAACATCATAACCACTATTTGTGTGATGGGAGACAGGCAACTTGTGTATGTTGGGGAGGGGATATTGTTAGAAGTGATGAGATAAAAGAATATAGCACCGTAATTTGCGCCCTTAATTTAAAGACATTTGTGTGCTCAACTTTTGACATTTTGGCATGTGGTGACACTGTACCTATAATACCCAGGAGTTTAAAACAAAACAAAACTGTATAGTTAGAGGGCACAGTCCTCATAGATTGCCCTCACTTCAGACACCATCCATAAGTTTGGGGGCCCACGGGACTGCCTTCACCTCAGACCTGCTGTCTACAAATTTGGGGGTCCCCCAACCTCCCTCAGGTTCAGAAATTTTGTAGAAAGCTCACAGAACTCAGAAAGCACTTGCCTCCATCTATTTGTGGTGCTATAACAAAATACCATACACTAAGTAGCTTATGAATAACAGAAATTTACTTCTCACAGTTCTAGAAGATGAAGGTGCTAACATGGTTGGGTGAGGGAGGGCCCTCTTCTAAGCCCCAGACTTCTTTTATCTTTACATGTATCTTATATCTTTACTAGGGTTTTCCTAGGATCCTTTCTTAATAAGGGCACTAGTCCCCATCATGAGGGTTCCACTTTCATGACTTAAGCAAATCTAATGACTTAACCATCTACTGATACCACTTTTGAATGTTAGGGTGTGAACTACCAGTATATGGATATTTATCTCACTATAATTTTTGCCCTGACCATGAAATTTTAGTGTATATTTTAACCTATTTTTAGCCTCTATTTTAGCCTAAATTTAATTTTATTTACTCCTATCTCATCTTATTCTTGAAATAGTTCAGAAATGTAGGTGCTGAGGCATATATATCCAATAAATATTTGAAAGCTAGAAATTTAAAACTTTAACTCCCTATGTATATGAAAACTCTTCAATGAATACCTATTAAAAATCCAGTGATCAAATGAATGAAGTTTCCAAATAATACTAGGAAGGATAATGTATCAAATATTATCTTTATATGATTCAGTCCACTTACAGAATCTAGAGAAAAGACTTACATTGCCTTCTCTGAGCCCAATTCTTGTAGTGCAGAACAGAGACAACAATTCATTCTTATAATATCTGACAGTGTATTCAAAGTGGAAAGTATCATCAGTGACTTCTTATAAAACATACAGGACAGTTTTTAGGACAAAATATCCTAAACAAACATTTTAAATAAACATTTTTTGAACCTCGAATATGAACTAACACTATGTAACTTAGATATAGATCCTGATTCCAATGAACTCACCATACAATGGGGAAGCCAGACACAAAAATATATAATAACAATATAACATGGTAAATCTTTAATAAGTATATGCACAGAGTAGTGTTATGAGAGCCTTCAACCTAACTTGGGGAGGCCAGTGAAAGAAGGAATTTAAGATGTAACACATGATTCCTTAGAGATATATAAGAAATAGCCAAGCTTAATGAGTAGATCATAAACAAAAGAATGGTAAATTAATTTGTAAGTTTGAGAGTGACATGCTTGAGATAATCATGTCTGAGATGGCTGAATATTAAGCCTTAAAGGATTGAAATATTTTGGACATGAAAAGTAAATTGCTGCATGAGGGGCAAAGTGCGTTTGAGTAGAAGGACTGAGTATTGCTGAACTATTGGGATATCATTGAAAGTAAATGAAAGACATGACCAAGAGTAAGTGAAAAGGATCTAAAGTAAAAGGAAAGAGACACTGAGGTTACAGCTGATGTTTGAGAACAAGTATTTACAAGGGACACCAATCTGCAGGTGTGAAAGATATCCTCTGTACCCAGTTTCTCCAGGATGAAAGTATGAAAGGAAATTTTGTAGTATTTTTTTCAGTTCTAGAATGTTTTCGTAGGGAGCCAGCTTTGCTTACTCTTGTATCACATGTCTACCTCAGAAATGCATAAGCTCTCAAGTTTGGATCACATTTAGAATTATAAGCTTTCATCATTGACTGATTTTGTGTTAAATAATTGTACTTAGAGAAAATAATCATTGAAAATATTTACCCAGGAAACAAAATCAGAAAAAGAAAATTCTGAAATTATATATATTTGTTGTTATATAAGAGTTTTTGTTCATACACAGACTTCATTTCTCAAATTTTGCCTAGCTGCAAAGGAATTCAGTCTGTATCAATCAGGATTTAATTAGAGAAGCAGAGCCTTTAATGAGTAGTGTGAGAATAAGGGTTATTCAACCTAACACATAAGTGGGAAAAGCTTGGAATTCAAGATCTAGAAAGGGGAGTTGGAAGATTAGAGAGTCACTAACCAGTCTTGCAAAGTACTAGAATAGTGGAAAAGTCCACACTTCCCTGGAATTGTAAGAATTCAGGCAAATCCAGCTATAAAAGGGAGTCCATGGAGAGGTTTATGGGAAGCTGCTGCTTCTGAGTATCAGCTACTTTTGTAGGTCTACAGCCAAGTGTCTGTTGGTTGGTCTAGGGCCAGCAGTCAGGAATATGGTCAGGGTGGACAGCAGAAGGGAATTAGCGTACTTATCCACTGTATCCACTGGGCAAGTTTGCATCTGTCTGTCACCATATGTGACCATGGTGATGATCCAAGATTATGGCCAATGCTTCATTTATGCCTTCCAAGTCCCATACAAATGTTACATATCTTCCTCTTTGGCCAACTCAAAAGTGGAACCAAATGGAGAAAGGGTTTCTGGGAGATGTAGTTCCCAACTTAAGCAAGTTAGTAATAACATAATCCAGTATAGTCTGTCCCTTGTAAGCTTGATAATTGATATACATACATACTTTTTGAAAGTATAGTTAAAATACTGTATTGCATACTTGAAATTGGATAAGAGAGTAGATCCTAAGTGTTTCTCTCCCCCACCCTCCACACACATACATACAAAATGCTAACAGTGAAGTGATAGCTGTATTAATTAACTTGATTGTGGTAATCATTTCACAGTGTGTATGTATATTGAATTGTCACATTGTACACCTTAAAAACATCATGTCATGTAACTTAAATATATACATCTTTTATTTGTCAGTAATACATCAATAAAGCAAGAAAAAGTATATTTAACTTACAGATAAAGTCAGTTACAGAAATGGTTTAAGATGGCAACATAAGAACATCCTGAGTTCACCTCTTTCCATGGAGACAACAAAGCTACACCTACATGTGGAAAATTCCCTCTGGAAAAAAAAACAAAAACAAAAACAAAAGCCTGAAAACTACCTGAATAAGCTCCTGCACAACAGAGAATGAAAGGGCCACGTTGAAACAAGTAGAAGAGGCAGAGACATGGTCTCTACCATTTCCCCATTCCCCATTCCACATCCAGTGTGGTGACCTGACTCACAGTCAGGAGGGATCTCACAGATACCTAACTTCTACCTGAGGAGCAAGGACACCCCACACATCAGATACCCCAACCCTTAGGACCTGCCTTGGAGAGACAAGCCCCCAAATGCCTGGCTTTGAAAAACAACAGGGTGTATGCCTGTGAAAGCTATAGGGCTATAGAGAGAGAGATTCTACTCTTAAAGGGTTTGCACATAGACTCATTCACTCACTCCAGGATCTAGTACAGAAGCAACCGTCTGAAAAGAGTCTGGATTGTAAGTGAAGGAGATTCATTTGCTATCCTTGCAGCATCTCCTGTAAGAGCAGGAGCCTATTGAAACTATCTCTGGAGTTAGAGACACTAGTGGGCACCATTTTTGGCATATTTCTTATACCCTGCCTTTTACCCTAATAGCAGTATTTTTTTTTAATTTACTTTTCCTCCAACCTACTAACATTAGTGGATGCCCCCTACCCTGTGTACCACTTCTCAGGACTCTACTAAGCCAGCAGGGTGAGTGTTCTGCCTCCACATGCTTCTCCACTGTGAGCACACCAGAGCTGGCCAGAGTGCACAGCTCACACAAGATGCCTCTGGCTTTGGTGGCCAAGGGAGATTATGTTACAGGGACCCTGTGGGTCTGAAACAATTGGAGAGAGAGTTCTTTCCAGGCTCCCACCTCCAGGCCACTGCACAGACAAGGGACTGAAACATACCTCCAGTCTTCCTATGAAAAAGGTCCATCTACTTTACCTGGAGTTTCAACCTGAGGGACAGGCTTCAGGCTACCACACATTCAGAAGCTATGAAAGTGCTCTCAGAGAATGTAGGCCAGGGCTCTTACTTGGCCTTGCCACAGCTCATTGGTACATCCTAGAAAGGAGCTCATATACCCATCTGGAGCCCTGAATGTTGCAACTGTCAGTAATGGAACACTTCCAGATCACTTGGTCTTAGAAGCCAGCAGGGTCCATGGTCTTTGTGGTCCCACAAGACTGTATATATTTGCATAGCTTAAAAGCTGCTACCTGAGGGTATAGTTTTCAGTCACCCTGAAACTAGGTGTTGACTGAGATCCCTCCCTCTGGAATACTCCTAGGTCTTGGCACACCCTCTACAACTAGGACCTACCAAGAAAAAAATAAGGCTGCTCGGACAACCACAAAGTTTTGAGAGAGGACCAAGAACTAGGACAGCGTTAAATGATGAGGTCTATCTCCTATTCAAAGCCACTCATGCAAAACTAGGAGAGGTAGGTGTTTTGCCAAATATGTAGAAACAAATACAGAGACTGGAAAAAAATGAGAGAGGAATTGTTGCAAGTGAAAGAACCCCAGAAAAAAAAATCTTAATGAAATGGATATAAGTAATTTACCTGATAAAGAGCTCAAAGTCATGGACATAAAGATGCTCACCAAACTCAGGAGAAGCATAGAGGGTAGAGACCTTTAAAACTAATAGATAGCAAATATGAGAAAGTACCAAACAGAAATCCCAGAACTGAAGAATATAATAATCGAACTGAGAAATACACTAAAAGGGTTCAATAGCACATTAGAGAAACTGAAGAAAGGATCCATAAACCCCAAGACAGGGCAGGAGAACTCACCCACAAAGTTCAGCAAAAAGAAAAAAAAGGAATTAAAAGTCAAGATAGCCCAAGGCCAATTAGACAACATTAAGCAGAATAACATTCACATTATAGGGGTCCCTGACAGAGAACAAGAGAGAGGGGCAGAAAGCTTATTTGAAGAAGTAATGGCTAAAAACTTCCCTCATCTGGCATTGGAAATAGACATTCAGATCCAGGAAGCCATCAGAGTTCTAAACAAGAAGAACTCAGAGAGACCCGTGCCAAGACACATTAAAATTAAAATGTTAAAGTTAAGAATTAAAAAAAAAGAATCTTAAAAGCAACAAGAGAAAAACAACTTATTATATACAGGAGGACCCCTGTAAGGTAATCAGCAGTTTTCTCAGTAGAAATTTTACAGGCCAGAAGGCAAGGCATGATGTATTTGAAGTGCTGAAAGAAAAAAAAAATCCAATCAAGAATACTCTACCTGCCAAGGTTATCATTCACAGTTGAAGGAGAGATAAAGAGTTTTACAAATGAAAGTTAAAGCAGTTCATCAACACTAACTAAATTGACCTTGCAAGAAATGTAAAAGGACTTCTTTTGCTGAAAATAAAGGGTACTAATTAGTATTAAAACAAAATGTGAAAGTAAAAATCTTCACTAGTAAAGGTAAATATGTAGTATAAGTAATGGTTAATCACTTATGAAGCTAATATGAAGGCTAAAGATAAAATTAGTAAAAAGTAACCATAACTGCAATAATTAGTTAAAGGACACACAGAAAGATAAAAAAGATAAAATATTAGGGTGGGGAGTGAAAATGTAGAGTTTTAGAATGCATTTGAATTTAATCTGCTAGGACCTTAAAATATTGGCCTCATGGTAACCACAAAACAAAAACCCATAGCAGATATGCAAAAGATAATGAGAAATAAATCTAAGCATAACACTATAGAATGTCATCAAGCTAGCAGAGAGGATTACAAAATAGAAAAACAATGAACAAAATGGCAATAAGTACATACCTATCAATAATTACTTCAAATATAATGATCTAAATTCTCCAGTCAAAAGACTTAGAGTGACTGAATGCATTAAAAAAACAAAACAAAACAAAAACCCTGATATGTGCTGCTTCCAAGAAATTTACTTCAGATGTATAGACACACACAGACTGAAAGTGAAGGGATGGAAAAAGATTTTTCATAAAAATGGAAACCAAAAGAAAGTATGGATATCTATACTGATATTAGACAAAATAGATTCTAAAACAAAGACTATTAAAAGACAAGATAAGCATTACATAGTGATAAAGGGGTCAGTCTAGCAAGAAGAGAGCACATTTATAAATATTTATGCACCCAACCTAGCAGCACCTAAGTACATAAAGCAAACACCATCAGACCTAAAGGGAGAAATTGACAGCAATACAATAATAGGGGACTTAGAAACCTCACATAAATCAATGGATAGATCATCCAGACAGAAAATTAGTAAGGAAACTTTAGCCTTAAATAACACATTAGATTAGGTGGACTTAATAGATACACACAGGACATCTTGTCCCAAAGCAGCAGGATAGACATTTGTCTTAAGTGCATATACAACATTCTCTAGGATAGACCATATGTTAGGCCACAAAATAAGCCTCAATAAATTTAAGAAGATTGAATTGAATTGAATTGAATTGAATTGAATTGAATTGAATTGATTTTTAACACAATGGTATGAAAGTAGAAATTACAAGAAAAAAATTGGAAAAATTACAACAATGTGGAAATACACATGCCACTGAAAAACCAATGGACCAGCAAATAAATTAAAAAGTACCTGAGACAAATAAAAATTCAGCAAACCAATATCTGTAAGATGTAGCAAAAGCACCCAAAAGAGGCAAGGTCTTAGTGATACAGGCCTACCTTAGGAAACAAAAATCTCAAATAAACAATCTAACTTTGCACCTAAAGGAAATAGAAAAAGAACAAAGCAAGCAAAAAATTAGTAGAAGTAAGGAAATAATAAAGAACAGAGTGGAAATAAATGAAATGGAGACTGAAAAGGCAATAGAAAAGGTCAGTGAAACTAAAGGTTTTTCTTTGAAAAGATTAACAAATTGACAAACCTTTAGCTAGACTCAAGAAAAAAGAGAGGGGCAAATAAAATAAAGAATGAAAAAGGAGAAATTGCAACTGACACCACAGAAGTACAAAGGATTGTAAAAGGTTGCTACCAACAATTATGTAACAACAAACTCAACAACTTAAGAAGAAATAGATAAATTCCTAGACATAAACAATCTTAGAAGACTGAATCATGAAAAAATGAAAAATCTAAATAGACTAGTAAGGAGATTGAATCCGTAATCAAAATCTCTGAACAAATAAAAGTCCAGAACCAGTGGTTTCCAGCAAACATTAAAAAAAGCTCTAGTACCTCTTCTCAAACTCTTCCAAAAAACTGAAAGGAGGGAAAGCTTCCAAAGTCATTTTAAGAAGACCTCTGTGGTGCCTGGGTGGTTCAGTCAGGTAAGCATCTGACTTCGGCTCGGGTCATGATCTCAAGGTTTGTGAGTTTGAGCCCCACGCGTCGGGCTCTGTGCTGACAGATCAGAGCCTGGAGCCTGTTTCCAATTCTGTGTCTCCTTCCCTCTCTGCCCCTCCCTTACTTGCACTCTGTTTCTCTTTCTCTCTCAAAAGTAAATAAACATTTAAAAAATTAAAAAAAAAGAATACTGTATTACTCAGGTACCAAAACCATGGAAAAAAAGAAATTACAGGCTAATATCCCTGATAAACATGCAAAATTCATAAGCAAAATATTAGCAGATTGACAGTCTGGGGAAAACCAGACAGCCATATGCAAAAGATTGAAATTGGACCACTATCTTACACCATTCACAAAAATTAACTCAAAATGGATTGAAGACTTGAATGTAAGACCAGAATCCATAACACTTCTACAAGAAAACATAGGTGATAAGCTCCTTGACATTGGTCTTAGCAGCATCTTTTTTTGACTCCAGAGCAAAGGCAACTAGAGCAAAAATGGAATTTTATCAAACTAAAAAGCTTCTGCATAGTGAAGGAAGCCATCAACAAAAAATAAAAAGAACACCTACTGAACAGGAGAAGATATTTGCAAATCATATATCCAGTAAGGGGTTAATATACAAAATATATAAATAACTCATAAAACTCCGTAGCAAAAATACCAAACAATCCAATAAAAAATGGTCAGAGGACATGAATAAACATTTTTCCAAAGAAGACATACAGATGGACTGGGCACCTGGGTGGATCAGTGATTGAGCATCTGACTCTTATTTTTGGCTCAGTTGGTGAGATCCAGCCCCATGTTGGGGTTTGTGCTGAGAGCACATAGCCTGCTTGGGATTCTCTCTCTCTCCAAGAAATAAATAAACAAACTTAAAAAAAAAGTCATACACATGGCTAACAGACACATAAAAAGATGTTCAAGATCACTAATCATCAGGGAAATACAAATCAAAACCACAATGAGATACCACTTCACACCTGTGAAGACAGCTATTATCAAAAAGACAAAAAATAACAAGTGTTGGTAAGGATGTGGGGAAAGGAATCCTTGTGCACTTTTGGTGGGAATATAAATTGGTCTGTTCACTATGGAAAACAGTCTGGAAATTCCTGAAAAAAATAATAATAGAGGAGCACATGGGTGGCTTAATTGGTTCAGTGTATGACTCTCGATTTTGGCTCAGGTCATGATCTCATGGTTCATGAGTTCGAGCCCCGCATTGTGCTCTGCTCTGACAGAATGGAGTCCTCTTGGGATTCTGTCTCCCTCTCTCTCTGCTCCTCCCCACCTCAAAACGAACAGATAAACATTTGAAATAATAATAATAATAATAATAATAATAATAGAATACCATATATGACCCAGCAATTCCACTTCTAGGTATTTATTCAGAGTAAACGAAAACACTAATTTGAAATGATAAATGTATGCACTGCTGTCATCATTGCAACATTACTTGTAGTAGCCAAGATATGGAAACAACCTAAATGTCTATCAATGGATGAATGGATAAAGAAGACATGTTATCTTGCTATTTGCAACAGCATGGATGGACTTTGAGTGTTATGATAAGTGAAATAAGTCAGGGAAAGACCTATCATATGATTGTACTTATATCTGGAATCTAAAAAAAAAAAAATAACGAACAGAACTCATAGATACCGAGAACAGATTGGAGGTTGTCAGAGGGGAAGGATGTTGCGGGGTGGGCAAAGTGGGTAAAGGGAGTCAAGAGGTACAAACTTTCAAATCTAGAGTAGTCATGGGGATGTAGTGTTCAGCATGGATACTATAGTCAATAATGTACTGCAAATTTTAAAGTTGCTAAAAAAGTAAATCTTAAACGTTCTCATCACAAGAAAAAAATGTAATGTTGCATGGTGACAAATAGTAAATAGAAAATGTGATCATTTTGCAATGTATACAAATGTCAAATCATTGTTGTATGCCTAAAATTAATATAATGTATCTCAATCATACTTCCATAAAATAAAATAACTCCCTTGATGCAGAAGTGAAAGGAAACAGGTTTATTTGTTCAGACAAAACAAAAAACATAAGGATATTGGGTAAAGTCACATAACAAAGAAACTTAATGCCACTATAAATTCATGATCATTACTCCCAAATGAGTTCTCTACACTCATTCTCTAGCCATAGACTTACTGGCCCTTTCTATTGATGCAACCAGAGTTCTTTTATCAGCAATAAAAAGAATGAAATACAGACACATGTTACAACATGGATGAAGCCTGAAAATATCATCCCAAGTAAAATAAGCCAGTCACAGATGACCACATAATTGTGATTCCAATTTTACAAAATATCCAAAATAGGCAACTTTATAGAAACAGAGAGTAAATTACTGGTTATCTAGGGCTGGGGGTAGGATTGGAGTGAGGGGATGAGGGTGTGATGGCTAAAGGGGGTGGTTTTGGGGAGGTAGTGAGAATATTCTAAAATTAATTGTGATGATGGATGAACAACTCTGTAAATATACCCTAAGCCACCGAATTATTCATTTAAATTTTTTTAAATCTTTATTTATTTTTGAGAGAGAGACAGAGTATGAGCAGGGGAGGAGCTGAGGGGAGGGAGACACAAAATCAGAAGCAGGTTCAAGGCCCTGAGCTGTCAGCACTGAGCCCAACACGGGGCCCAAACTCACGAACTGTGAGATCATGACCTGAGCCGGTTGGACACTTAACCGACTGAGCCACCCAGGCGCCCCCTGAATTACTCATTTTAAATGGGTGAATTATTTGACACATAAACTACATCTCAATAAAGATAGTAAAAAACAAAGTTAATTACAAATCATGCTTCTGATTTTCATGGTACAACTATTCCCCATATAATCAAAACATGCCAATAATTTAGCCAAAACAGGATACACAAAGTCTGTATCACTTTATACATTTTTTTTTTTGGTATGTTTAGCTAAGTAACACTCCCCATGTAATATCCTATTATTTAAATACCAAGATAAAGGGTTAACCACTATTAATACATCTTACGGTAAATAGTAAGGGAAATGAATAGGGAAGAAAAAAGAAGTGTGTGTGTGTATAAAAGAAGATATATATAGATACAGTAATTTTATTCATAAAAAGACGAAGTAGTTAAAATTACTTTGTTCCTTGTTTCTGCAGCATGATGGTAACTGATATTTATAACTTTGTCCTTCTGCTACTTATATTCTTCATCCTCAGAAAGCATCCCACCTTGTGGTTCCTTGTTTATTGGGAGGTCCCAAATCTTTGTTCCTATAGGATTTGTATCATTAGTTGTTCTGCCTATGTTGGTTGTAATTTTCCACTTACTTCTATCACAGGACATGGAAGTACTAAGTGACACCCCAAGGAAACTCCTGCATTCTCTCTATACCTGTTTGCTTGCATTGTATAGTAGTGACTCGGGTTTGGTTTTGTTTTTTCTTTTTTGAGAGTCATGATAATTATCCTGGCCAATACAGTGTCACAGTCTTTGCCTATTAATTCACTGACATGAAGATTTCATTGTGACCACATGAAAGTTTCATCCTCCAGTTTCACAGAACCATTACTGTATCCTCTGGGAAATCATTTCTCTTATTTCTATCTCTTAATACTTGCACATCATATTATTTTTTTATTACTGTCATAACAAACTACCAAAAGTCAAGATACTTAAAATAGCATCCATTTATTTTCTCACAGTTCTGTAGATGTAATGTCTGGCAGATTCTGCTGACGCCAAGGTGCTGGCAGGATAGCATTCTTTACTGGAGACTCTGAGGGATAATCTACCTCCAAGCTCGTTCAGTTTGTGTGTATGTTGGGGGTGAATTCAGTTTCTCGTGATTACGACTGAGTCTTTAGTTGCTGGCTATCAACCGAGTCCCCTCTTAACTCTTAGAGCCTTTGCTCTGGTCCTTGCACATGACCCTCATCTCAGAGCCAGCAGGTGGGCTAAAACCTTTTCACCTTTGGAGTCTCTCTGACCTCCCCTTCTGAGTCATCACTCTGGCTTTCCTTTTCTGCCTTCCACTCTTTTAAGGTATCATGTGATTACCCTGGACTTGCTCGGACAATCCAGAATAATCTCTGTATTGTAAGAGCGGCTGATTAGTATCCTTAATTCCATTTGCAAAGTCCTTTCTCAGTAGTACCTAGATTCATGTTTGAGTGAGTGACCAGGAGATGGGAATATTGTAGAAACGTCTTTGAGATTTTGCCTACCGTAGCCATGAATCTGGTACGATATACTGATTGCTCATTTAGAGCATATACTATATCCTAGAAGACGTCACCCTATCCTGCATGATGTTTATACTCAAGTGGTACCTGAGTCCACCACTTTTACTATTTTCTCTGTGAGTTTAGTGCTATTATTTGTTTCCTACCACTTCAACATGCCTTCATCCCCAGTGAATTTAGATAACTGATTTTGGTAGCATTATTTTCCATAGTGATCCTGGCTTGCCAGGGATAACCACTCCAGAGCTTTTAAAAAATGTTAACATTTTCTCAAAGCCTGGGGAAGGGAATGTCCTCTGGACCCTCCCAGAGAACATAGGTAGAAATTGATAAGTAGGTGTCACACAATAAATTTACTCTAAGACTTTGGCTGCCTTTCTCAATATTCCAAGGAAGTTATGGAATTTCAACTTTATTTAGTATAGGCCAATTTGCGTCCTGTTTTTAGTTGACCCACCAAGCAAATAGTTTCCTCCGTCTACTCAAGCTAACGCTTTGAATTCAGAATTGCTTGTTGGTACAACTGTGTAAATAAATTTGGCCCAATCCAACCTAGTTTATACCACCTTCATCCAACATCTTTAGAATACGTTCCTATATATGTTCCTCATGTATTTGTTTATAATATTGCCCAAATTGTACAATCTTCTTGATGTGTGTAGTACATATTCACAGGTCGTACTTTGTATCTGACCCCTGAGTCAACCCAGAACTTGAATCTGTTTTTAATTCTAGAAGCAATGAGCTATGTTGGGAGTAGGTCTTAAGGAGGTCAGCATTCCTCTGAAAGGCACTGATAATTAAGAGAGGTCGCTACAGGTTCTACATACAAGAAGAAAGTAAACTTTCTGGACAGGAGAGGAAGGACTGCTTCTATTTTTTGAATTTTTTAAATGTTTTATTGTTGAGAGAGAGGGAAGGAGGGAGGGAGAGGGAGTACGAGCAGGGGAGGGGCAGAGAGAGAGAGAGAGAGAGAGAGAGAGAGAGAGAGAATCTGAAGCAGGCTCCAGTCTCTGAGCTGTCAGTACAGAGCCTGACATGGGTCTCCAACTCACAAACTGCGAGATCATGACCTGAGTCGAAGTTGGATGCTTGACTGAGTCACCTAAGTGCTCTGAGGACTGCTTCTATTGACAGAGAAGGCTGCTAGTGAAGATAAGTTAGATGTAGAACAGTGGAGAGGAATGACAGGCTGTGTCTCTCACTGCCTCTTTCCATCTGGCTGCAGTAGCCTTCTAAAAGTTATAATTAGTGCTTCACTTCCACCATCCGAATCTGTAACTCATTCTTTCAGTCACTCCTAACCTGGAGTTATGCAAGGAAGGGAGTTCTGGGGAACAATTTCCAGTTTGACAAGATTGTAAATAACATAGTCCTGCAGAAGGTTCAATTCTTAGTGTCTGAGCAATTTTCCTCCTTTGTAGCAAGGTGGATTCACTTGCCCTTCTGAGAGTTTGTGGAAAGAAAAAATAATAATCTGACTACCCCAGGGTGAAGGTAAGCAAGGAAACTTGGGGAGAGGTTTTCTACTGATGAAGTAGGATATGGATCTATAGTCTTTAATCTCCACTATGTTCTTGTTTCTCTTTTATTTTTTAAGCAGAATTAGAACATTGTCACTTAAAAAAAATGATCATGTTTGGCCACTACACAGGTAAGAAAAAACTTTCTCAGATTGCTAACACACATGCTGTGGTTAGTGAGGTTAACTACATCTGAACTACAGAAGAGTAGCCTAGGATGGGTTGTCACTATATATGATGACTAAATTGAAATTTAGTCAAATTAATTAAATGAAAATAAGTTGCTATTTAAGATTAAAATAGCCAGCCAAAAATATATATATATATATATTTGCTCTTTTACTTTGTCTAAATCAACTCTTGGATTGAAGATCAGGATAATTTCTTATTGGAAATATAGGGTGATATGTAATTCTAAACATTTTGAATGGCAAATCAAGTTTTACTGCATACCCGTGAATGTGAGAATACTAAGCATTTGGAAACAGGTTTCATCAACTACAATAGATGTATTTAACTTGTACTTAGTACAGTGCTTGACACATATTAGGCAATCAATACTTGTTAGAGGCATGACTGAATATGTGAAAGATGGGATCATTGTGGAAGGTCAAAGATGAACTCTATAAACCTGGATTTTTGTTGTTGTTGTTCTTGTTATTTTTTTCGTTGTTATCGGTGGTGATAGCAGTCTTAGTGGTAGTGGTTTTATTCTTTCAGACTGTAATCACTTTTTCCATACAGGAATGCTCATTCTGGTGAACCATCAGGGCAGGAAAATAAAGTTGAGAACTACTGATTCATAGTTATTTTAAGATGATAACTTCTATGTACGATTATCCTCAGAATTCACAATATGGAGCCAACTGAGTTCTCACTCTTCTTCTTGAGGGTATTCATGATCTCCTTAAATTAAGTGGTTACTGATTCAGAACTTCTTCCTGTACTAAGTATATGTAAATTTCTCCTTGTTGGAAATATTTATAATGAGGCTTATTATAATTTATAATGAATCTTTTCAATATTTGCTTACTGTGATCTCCCTTTGTAATAACTTTCCCTTTTGGGCTTTATTATTATTTTCAAAAGTTGGATTTGTTTTGTTGTTGTTTTTTTTTAATTTCTAAGGGAGGTGGACTTATTTTCCCCACAGACAGTGTTTTTATACTATAGTTAATATACGCCAGATAGATGGGGTACCTGGCTAACTCAGTTGGTTAAACATCTGACTTCAGTTCAGGTCATGATCTCAGGGCTCATGAGTTTGAGTCCCGCGTAGGGTCCTATGCTGACAGCTCAGAGCCTGGAGCCTTTTTCGGATGCTGTGTCTCCCTCTCTCTCTGCCCCTCCCCTGCTTACACTCTGTCTCTCCCTCCCTCTCTCTCTCAAAAATAAATAAACATTTAAAATTTTTTAAAAAAATTAAAAAAATAAGCCAGATATTAGAAAAATAACACATTTTGGAATATAATATTTGGGATTTTTTTTCATGTTTGCAGAGATTCAAGTCAGTACAATATACTCTTACGCCTTTCATTTATATCTCTTTTCTGCATTCCCTTATGTGTCATGGAAAGACTTCTTTATTTGTTCTTTTAAGCAAGATTTTTCCTATCACACTGCTTTCTCTGGAAGAGATTGGGGTATTCCCTACTCATTCATCCTTGCAGGCTTCCCTTTGTATTTCCTACTCTCCCCTTCCTGCAGTAATTGTGATGGAGGATGAGCATATCACTCTTTCTCAACTCCCTCTCGAATGATTTCTTCAAGCTGCAGTGTGCCTTTCTGGCAAGGAGGGTGCTAAGGAGTCATACATCCTCTACATTTAGCCCAGAAGACTTAGTGGCTATCTTTACAAGTTGTTATCTTACTCTAGGAAGGAAGGACTGTGTCCAGCTCTTTTCTTGGGTTTTTTGCAGTCTGGCATAGATGCAAATCAACCTTTCTGTTCTGCCTCACTTGAGTGCAACTAGTTACGAGAGGCAGTAACACCGCAGTGACCTGATTTCATTAAGTAACTGTGAGCAGGTTAAGTAAACCTGAATGATGGCCACACTGCTCCTTAAAAGAATTTTTTTTTTTAAAGTTTGTAGTACTTGATGCTAATAACTGTATACATTTTCCATCATTTGTTTAGTAAATTATAAAATAATGTACTATTGCAGAATATACTCTGATTATATCTAGCTCATCTGTATTGGAAATCTAACTGGAAGCCATTGATTGATAAGACAGAATCCTATATGATTCTGAGTCTGTGAAATGTACTCCCCCGCAAAATACAGACTAGTATTTGAAGGGGGACACAATGAAACTCCTTTGAATACAGCAGATTTCTATAATTTTAAAGGTACCGTATTTTTCACTTTCTGATTAATGTATAACAGTATTAATGAAAGTAATGCATACATATTCATTCAGCTGGCTTTTTATGCAATCTCTTGTTCTTTCTTCACTGCTTTCATAGAATTATTGATTTTATTGGTTATTCCTCGTATTTGAAACATGTAGTCATAGCTTTTGGTCCCTCATAAGTAGCCACCTTTGTTTTTTTGAGTAACACTTTTCCTTTTACCCTCTAAAGCAACATTTTACTATATTTCATGATTAGATTACAATGGTCTTCTAAAATAAATACATCATTAGTATTCTTTTCAAACTGATATCTTCTAATATTATGTACTAAGAACAAAAGAGAATAATGCTGGACATATTCCATGCTTGTGCATAAGCCATTGACATTTGTGACAGACTGAAAAAAAAGTATACACTAAAACGAACTTAATTCCATTTCCTTCTTGTTTGAAACCTAAACCTACAAATCAAACTCGAGCTGAGAATATCTTATCTGCTAGTTATAATTAAAGCTGTAGGAATAATAATAGGCATAATGGTTCTAGATTAGGATAAAAATAGAGAACAAATAACCCTTTTAATATAAACTGAATCACTTTAATAAAAAATTAAACAGCACATGCTACTACCAAAAAAGTAATTTTTCACTGAAAATTCATAACAAGTTATGTTACTTCCTAAAGGCTACCTGAACACATCATGAAAATTCTATAGATCAGAGTGCAATGAAGTAAGAGTGAGTAATAACCACTGACTAGAGAAACTTGTAGAATAAATCTATTTAATTGCATATTTAAGATGAGTTTCGCCTCTGTGTGGGGGGAGCAGAGCTGAATGCCCGATCACAAACCCAATAGTGCCAGTGTCAGTGAGCTGTGTGAGTTGTCTCTATGGGTTGTAAATTGGATCCCCTCAGTGACCAGTTAATGTTTTCTGTATTTACGGCAGTATTTCTGTTTTTCACAGCCACCAGGGCACTTTGGCAACATAAAAATTTAAAAATAATTTTTAGCAATCATACCGTGCCAATTTTTTATAGTTAAAGGGGCTCATTTAAATTGGAAAACCTGCTAGTCTGAAATTTTCATCTGAAGGATTACCACCAGCCAGAGCTACTTGTCTGATGAGGGTTTCACATGGCTTATCTAATGTGAAATCTCCATGTGGTATATAGTTTCATTAAACGGTGATCAAGAATACATTAGTTCAAAACAAGAAAAGGCAATGGAGCTTAATCCGCCAGGCATCTTGGCGCAACAACTTTAAAAGAGTTATTGAAGTGAAACAATTTGAGAATTAAAAGTCTTCCACTTATACAAGACTCCTGTCAAAAGCCTAAAAGTCAGCCTTTCCTTTTTCTGTTTTCTGTTTGTATACCGAAAAAAAAATGCCCCTGAAACAATATTTTGAATGTTATAGAGGCAATAAAATGCATATATCAGTGAAATAACCTAATCCATTAAAAGATGGATTTATCAAGATAGAAAAATAAAGTGGCTGGTAGATAATGCAGAAATAAGCAGAAATGAATTCTTTAGAGAAAAAATATGAGAAACAAGTGTTTGTATGATGTAATGTAAACTGGGATTTATGTGGTTTGTATCTGAGTTTTGAAAACAATAGTATTAGCTCTTCCTATTTGAGAATTGATCATTAAACCAAAGGTTCACATTGCAAATATGCTATCTGAAAAGGCATTAGTATATACTTATGATTCATATATATATCTACCACAGATGTTAATAATTTTACATTATAATATATAGCAATATTAAATGATTTTGGAATTACACTTTTTATACATTACAGTAATATATAATAGAACAATAACTATTTAAACCAATATTTATATAATTAATTTGATACATAGTGTTGACACTTAGAGTGAGAGACTTTACGCATACATTCCTGTGATCTAACTAATCATTTTCATCCATTAACACTTGATGAAAAATGTATTAGCTTATGTCAGGAAATCTCAAAGCTCCAAAGATTTGAAAGATTTCCAGTGTGCTTTAGCACAAGGTATAAGAGTAATGTTTTAAAAGTGTTACTTCAAATACATTGTTAGTAAAGATTTTGAAATTTGTTATATTGGGCTGTACTTAAAAAGACAAAGTGATAATTTGATTTAAAAAACGATCTTATTGTGGTACTTTATAAATATTACAATAACTTGAATTTAAAAGATTGACTTCTGGAAGTATCTATCACCAAATAGGTATTTTTCTACTTGTTATTCAGCTTGGATTTAAAGATACTATAAAGTGCATACTTCCCTACATTTCTTCACCAGTGTATTTCAACCTTAATCTTGAAAGAACTGTGTCTAATGGTGTAAAGATATTTCAGGTTATGTGTTATTTAACCTGAGTTCTCTTGTGAAAAGTGATATATTCCATGATAAAACAGAGTTATAAACATTTTTAAAAATCTCAGACAATACGTGTCAGCTATTTGCGTTTTTGCTTTTTTTCTGGCAAGTCACAATGACACAAACCCAAAAATTGTGTACTTTTTATACTTCTTTTACATATAAGCTTCAAGTCTTGAACATTTTTATTATAGTATAAGGTACCGTAAATATAATGCCCCCTCCTTATCTGGTGTGATATTTGCCACTAAGGAATATTATAGCTTAGGGATTTCATGAGTAGTCACTTCTTTTTCATGATATGTCATTTGCATTTTATGTTTTTCTATTTTGTTGTTGGGTAGCCTTTCAAAGAAATTAATAAAGTTCACGTAGTTGGCAGCAAGTATAGCAACACAGAATTTAGGCACTCCCTAAATTCAATCAGAGTTTAGATAAAACACAGACTACATTAATGTATGGGCGCTGTTATAACCTCTATTAATATAGTTGAAAGCCGTCAAGCACCAGTGATTCTCAGAAACATAAAAAAGTTTGTATTAAAAATCACTGAACAGTACAAAAATGGGAACAATACATATAAATTAAATTCAACGCTCAACTTTATAAAACACCTTTCTTTGTAAAAGATGGCCTATGTTTGCATGCGTTTCATGTTGCAGTAAATACAAGGTTTTAACTGGGAGTGTTCAGATACTTAGTACTTACCCTATGATTTTTCTCTTTAGCTTAAAAGAATATGAATTTTTACCCAGAGCACTAATGTACTTTTATTTTCATAGTGTTAGGGGGGCCCTTTTAAAGGAAGTTAGTAATAAGAATGGCAATATTTACTGTTGTCTGCATTTGAGTGGTTCACAGCTGAGCACTCCTCTTGTGTATTCAGTGACAAATGGCAATCACTTTATCATTTATCTTATGACAAATAGCAGATTCAGCCACAAACTGCTGGCCGTAGCAAACTTACAGGATGAAGTTCTTTATTGTTTATGGTTTGTGGGTTGATGTATTCATGCCTTGTTTATTTGTGAAATGAACAAAAATCAGTAAGCAGGCATGAACAGAAATTTGGCCACGCAATCAATTGTACTTTTTTCCTCCAGTCTTCCAAGGACCTTACAAGGAAATTCGCTGAACTAGGTCTAAGCTGTAAGCTGCCTTTAGAAAAAAAAAGTCATTAGAGGATGCACCAAATTGTGACATTATGCCCTTAAGCCAAAATAACACTGAATGGAGTTCCTACCTCGCATTAACCTCCTGAATAAGGGTCTTAAATTTGATAGCAAGCTATTGTCATAGACAAGTGGCATTGGCCAACAGTAGAAGCAAATTACCCCACTGCACTCTCACAATTTAAGCAATACATTAAAGTTTTCACTCTGTTTCATACAGTTAAAGGAAATTTGCAAGTCAACTATGTACAAGAATATAAATTGTACCTGAATTGCATATACCAACTGTATTGTGATTGCATGGCATGCTTAAGAGTATTATTAATTTAGCTTCTGTAATTGATATATAAGGAAAGATTGAAGTAGGTCACATTCTGTGACACATATTTAAGATTGAATTGCATGATTCTGGATAATAACAATAGCGCCTTAAAAAAATTCTAGCAATACAATGTGCAAAAGATGTAATTTCTAATTTTAAATCTATTTTTTTTCCAAATGGACTTTGAGAAACTTGGTATGCCTGAGTAAATTATATTTTATTATTGACATAGCTTTTTACATTATGATGCATTATACTGGGTCTAATTAAGTGTATAGAAATTACTGATCTATTGAGTTAATGAAAAATCATGAATTATCATAGTGCAGTTAATAGAAAAAATAATAGTATGGGAGATTTTCTTCTTTAAGAATAAAGGAAAATAAACAGGTTTTGTTATACATGAATAGGAAAAACAAAATGCCTGTGTATGATATGGACTAAAGTTTTTATATCTAGACTATTGGTAGCAAATCAGCAGAATGAAGTAATACATAAAAGATTTTACTAATTTTTGAAACTCAATTTGGAAAAGGTGATGTTTTATGGTAAATAGTGTACTCAATTAATGAAATTTTAATGCAAACTTTTTTGGTTATATTCTTAAATGTTTTGTACAAAAGTCATCTGATACATAGTCTAACAAAAAAGAAATAATTGACTAATTTGAATAGTCTCTAAGCAAATGTCTATAAGTGCCATAATTTGCTGTTATAAAGAACAAGTAGTCACATATAATATATTTAGCATTTATATCCTGAAAATCTCTGCCAGAAAAACTAACTTAATATAAATAAATAAACAAACAAAGAAAAACAAAATCTGTCCAGTTAATGCCTATGAAGTGTGTAGACTAGTGGTGTTAAAACTAATATTCTGAAAGGAAACTGAAGTTAGAGGTCCAGAAAAAGCTATTATGCAGCTTTAAGATTTGCATATGCTATCTGCTTGGCTCATCAGAGGTGAATGATAGTTTCACTGCACTTGGTTACAAGCCAATCTGGATGCAGTTATTTGCATAAACAATTTGATTGGTAAACATTGCTCTATACCTCTGTGTTGAAAACTTCTGGAGGAATAGGGACTATTTTGTTGTTTTTTGTTACCCATACTTGGGGTATATTTTCTCTGTATTTGACGGAAGACAAAGAGGAGTGATATACAGATGAAATTTTATGAAGCAAATAATGCCAACAAGGGGACAAAGCCTAGTTTATTATTATTATTTTAATTAAGACTATTTAATAAAATTATTTACTGAAATTACTCTGAAAAAAGAAAATACATCAATGAACCCAGATCCACAATTCAGCCACTAACATATTTGAATAAATGTTTATGCTCTTTTCCCTCTATGTCTTTAGTTTTACAAAGCTACAGTGATTATGCACTTACAATCTTACACTTTTTTTTTCACTCAGCAGTAGATTGTTTTCCATGCTGCTATGTATTTCTCAAAGCATTTTTTTTCTTTAGCACTTTTGTATTCCATCAAGTAGTACATTCATTAAACATGTCTTGAATGGCAAACATGTGCCAGACATTGTGTTGAAACTTGGATATAACATTTTTATGACTATATCTCTGCCTTGAGCTTACGGTCTGGACACAAAAGTAGAATGAGGAAAACCAACAAATATAAGGTGATAAATGTGGGGAGCATTGAACAATTCAAGGAGAGGCATCTATATCAAAATAGGGGTCATGGAGACTTTCCCTAAGAAGATCAATTTGAGTCAAATTTTAATCTACATTTGTAATTGGTAGGAACTACCTCAATGAAAACAGTGTATGTTAGAAAGTTGGATACTATTTCTCGACAGAAAAAAAAAAAAACAAAAAAAACAAAAAAACCAGCATTGTTGAAAACAGGATGTATTCCTGACTTGATTAGGTTAGCAAAAGTGAAAGGTGTGTATGGCAGTGGGGAAGGAGGCTACTGAGGGGAGAACTGCACATGGCACTGTGAGCTGTGTTTGAATACTATCTTAGAAGAAAAGGGGAGCCAGAGAAAGGTTTTTAGGTGCTAATGGGTATAGTAGCTGTGACTTTTTATAAAGAAGGTGACTTTGGTAGCAGTATGAAGATTGGTTTTTTGGCAGGAACACATTTGGAGGCAGAAATACAGGGAAGGTGGTTCTGAAATGAATCCAGTCCTCAAGTGATAAAGATTTCAAGAGAAGTGAAAATGGGAATGAATAAAAGAAAGAAATTTTGGAGGAAAAAATCATGGGACATGGTAAAATTTAGGTCACTAATTAGATGTAGGAATCAGTGGGCAAGAAGAGTTCAGAATAGATCTCGGTGTCTAGCTTGTAAAACTATGTAAATGGCAGTGTGTTTTACCAAGAACAAAGGAAAAGGAAGAGCAGGTTGGGGAAAGGGGATCATGAATTCAGTTCTGAAGATACTGAGCTTAGGTTGCCTGTGCCATCCAAATGGAGATGTAAGATGTTGATATACATCTCTGGATCCTAGCAGCAAGAGTTGTGCTGAAGTCTGGGGAAGCATCTGTGAATGTATTATTGAAGTATCAACAGAAATGTGCAGTGAGAGGTAAGATCAAGTAACTAAGGGTGTGCAATAGTTGGGCAGCACTAGTATTTCATGAGAACATGGGAATTTCATGAGCATGTATATTGAGAAACCCATATGAGAAGTTGTGATCAAAGCGATGAGGAAAACTAAGAGTCAAGTAATATAAAAGAGCCACAATGAATGTTTTCAACAGCAAAGAGTCAAACATGTCAAATATTACATAAAAGTAAAAGAAGCAAAAGATAAATTAATAGATCATAGCTGCTTTAATAAGTTGAATGGAATGGAGGAGGCAGAAGTCAATTTCAGTGGGCTGAAGAGTAAGCAGAAAATGAGGAGTAGCAAAATTCAGTGTAGATTATACTTTCAAAAACATAGGTTATGTCAGAAAGTGGTAAATTAGTTAGTAGACAAAAATAGCATAAAGAGAAGATTTTTTTTTCCACTGAGGGCTTTTGAGCACACGTATTTGCTGATCAGGAAAAACTAATAGGAGAAGAAATGTTAATGCTTTCATAAGAGTAAAGCTGATGATTCACAAAGCAAGTCCCCAAGGATGTGGAACGAAATTGAAGCCCAGAGCCTTGTTGGCAGCGCTAGCCCTAGAGAGAATGGCCATCTTCCATGAGAGAGGAAGAGGGCTGTGAAAGTAGGTACGTTTTTGAATGGGTAAGTTTGAGCCTTCATTTAAAAAGAAAATACTATAGAGTGAGGCTGGAGGTTTATGAAGAGGTTTAGTGTTGACAAATTTGAGCCAGGATGTAGCTGGCTAAGGATATTGAGGAATTATTAAGCAAACAGATTCACTTACAGTCCTTCCATTTGTAATGGTAGCAGCAGGAGAATTTCTTCCAGCTCAAATTTGAGGTGGAAGTCTCTTATGATTTTGTTTTTAATTTGGAGCTGGAGTTTTGTGGGTTGCATGAGACCTGGACACAAGAGAGACCAAACGTATATTAAAGACAGAAAATAATTGAAATGATGTTCTTGGTATATTTGGAGGATAGAAAGGAAAAGAAAACAAAGTTTGCTGGTGAATGGAAAAACGTAAGTGTAAAAGCATTAGAGAACTTATATTCAGGAAAGAAGAAACCTACCTCTTCCAGTGGGAGAAAATGGGAAATGGCTGTGAAAACAGAGTATGCAGGTCATGGACAGGAAGAGTTAAGACAGTTCTCACCTTAAAGTTTTTATTTACCCATTGAAATATAGAAAGCAGTTCTCTTAACTGAGAGCAGAAAAGAGATTACAAAATAAAGTAGTGAAAGGAGGAAAAAATGTAGTTAGAAAATAGAATAATGCGGTTTAAGATTTCAGAAAAGGTACACGTTTGGGTGACAAGAATGTAGGGTACACCAAAGAGTTTGGATTACAGAGCTGTGGATATGATCTTGAAGGAAGTTGGAGAACTGTAAGCTACAAGGAAGTTGGAGAACTGTAAGCTACAGTGATGGGTGGGATGACTCCATGGTTGTGGAAATCGTCAAAGATAATTTCAGTATTTGAGTCGTAAGGAAGTTTGCTCCACCTGCTGAAACCTTCAGCTAAAGTAGGAGAATGACAACAACTAAAAGTTAAAAGAAGGGAGAACGAGTGTTACAGCTGATGGCTTGATCTTTAAATGAAGTGACTCACCAGAGGCTGCAGAAGGGTGGGGTGGAAAAAGCAGTAAGGGACAGCAAAAATGCCTATCTGAAAGTGTAAGAGTTACGCATCCTTCATGGGAAACAAACAAAAACCTCAACAATTTGGAAAGAATCCAGATGTACGTGATAAAGCAAAATGTTTCAAGATACAAATAATTTTGTCCCCCCCAAGAAGCCATAAGTATTCTAGAAGACAAAAACAGAAATGAGATGCAATTGAAAAGATATAGGATAGTAAAGTAAAAGACTACCTAAAACGTCAGGATTATATGAAATGTTTCTTAGCATAGAAAGACCATGAGATTCGTTCAAAGTGGAATACCCCTAATAAAGTTTTAGTGATTAGGAAATAGTAGGCCTATATGTTTCAAAACCTATAAATACAGTTATATATAACTATATAATATGTGTAGTTATTATTCAGTTTGATTCAAACCACATTTAAGCTTAATTTATATATTCATATATTCCATATTTATATATGTGGTTAAATATATATAAATATAAGTATAAAATATATAAGTGTTTAACTACATATATAATATAAATATATAATAAATATATTTGTATGCAATTTGAATCGAAACAGTGATCATGAATTTTCCAGGGACAACACATTTTTGTCAGCTACTTGAATAAATATGAATGGCTCAGAGGTCAAAGAGTGGCATATATAGAAATGTGTTGTCATTTTCATTAAGGAAGAATTATGCTCTATTGCTTTAAAGAGAGGATCATTGCATGAGTAAATAGAGGAGTTTGAATATCACAAATAAAATTGATAGTGTAAAAAATTCAGTTCATCGCCAGCCATTATCCTCGACACTAGGGATACAGGATGCTGTGGAAATCTTGAGCCTTCCTCAGAAGTATTCCCTCAGCTCTACTCCATTCAGAGACAGGTCGTTCCTCTCAGCATTTTACCCATGAACATGTCAACTATAAGCCCAGCCTCGCTAGGTGCTGAGGTATTTGGCTTCTCTATAATTAGCAACATGGGCAATTACAGATATTGTCAAGAATACAAGCTCAGACTCTCTGTAGCTACAAAACCTTGACTGAAAGAAATAGTCTTTGGTCAGAATTGCTATTCAGTAATCCATTCTTTTAGATATTATAAAATCTCTTTTTGAATTAAACCAGCAGAGAGCTGTTCGTGACCATGTATTACCTCTTCTCTATAGAATTACTACCTTGAGGGTCACTATAAGAAATGGCTCCAATGAAACCCATTGTTGTGATCACTATAAAGAGGATGTTGTCCATTAAATTCACAATATCTACTTTAAGACCAGAAATTTCTGTCAGGTGTAAGTATCAGAAAGAGAGAATAGTATTTATCCTGCAGATTCTGTTTGTTTGATCTTCAGGGCATTGAATTGACCAGGTTTCCTTTTTAATAGTGTCTGCTAGAAAGCTTAGAATTATGTCTGTGACTTGCTTGCAGGAAGTGTATAGGTTCTATTTTATGCACCACACTTATTTATTCCTTTATTTTCTTTTTCCTCAGCTAGTTTCTGTTTATTGTTTTTGTTGTGTCTGTGCTTGTAGTTAGATGGGATTCCTCCAGATGGAGTAGGACAAAAAGGAGAGAAAAGGAGATTATACTATATGCAAAATACCATACTCGACGAGGGAAAAAAGAATCTGCCTTCAGTTAACTTACAGTCTAGAATGGATAGGCAATACATAGAAACACATAACATAATGGAGAAACGGTATTTTTTTTCTAGAAAATAATATGCCATGATAAGATGAATGAAGTTATAGTAAGAATGGTCAGAGTATGTTGTGCTTTATTAATACACTAAAACATAGATTTAGTTGGTTCTCTGGCCAAGTTAAGATATACAAATCTACTTGCATGATAGAAAAAACTTGAGCTATATTTAGTACAGTATCTATATACAACATAAAATGGGTATCAGTTTTGTAACAGTATGAATATTTTCTCCATTTCCATCAATCCATATTTATATAGATTAAAATTCTATTTGTAATTTTAACAGGTAGTTATTATTATATGTTATTATGAGGATGATGCTTATTATTTTATGTCAACAAATACTTTGCACAATCTGTATAGAGTGCTGGAATTTCTTCCAGAGCTAATATCTTTGTATTTATGTTGTATAAGACCCAAATATTTCCAAAGCCATAGTTACAGATTTTAAATTGTACTTTCAAGAGTAATTATTTCACTCTGTGATTATTAAAACTGAGAAACCAGAAAGAGCTCTAGAAGAGATACAGCCCTGTGAATACAGAACAAGAAACATTTATACTCACAGATTTCACAGACTTTCTTGTTAGCCTCTTTCAAAATGTTACAAACAGGGACTTAACACAGGTGACCTTGGGTTACGGAAACCGTCAAGCTCCCTGAAATCATCTTTCATTCATGGCTTGTGAGAGTATGTGAAGCAGGACATTTTCCCCAGGAAACATTTCATGGTCTTCCTTACCACATCTGTCTCCAAAGTGGAGAAGCCACTTCACAAAACAAATGCCTAGGATGTCCCTCAAAACAAGACATCTTTGAACTTACTGAATTTCATAGCCGGGGTTTGTTTTAGGGATAGAGAGATCAGCTGGTGTATGCAGCTGCAGAGGTTGAGGAAGGTCTTGCTTGTTATTTCAAGGTGGTGATGAATATTATCTTTACACAATAATGCACAACAGTGGTGTTCCCTAAAGTGATCACCAAAGGAAACGCGATGGTATTTAACAATTGAATTGAAAGTGATAATACTGGCTTTTTTTCCTCCACAAAGTAAAATGATTTTGTCATTATGCATTCCCATACTAGAGAGAGACAGAGCTTTGTTTAGCTATTCTGAAGCTTAAAATCTGACATGTGCAGACAGGAAACAACATACTGCTATCCGGCCTCTCAAACAAATGTCATTTTTATAAGAATTTTAAGCTAACAGTTGGAATCTGACAGAAGAAATATAAAAGCTTGTTCTATTCAACCACCCCTCTGCATTATATTTCAGTGTAACCCTGGATTTATTATTTCTGTCAACTTTCTAATTCTTGGTTTTGGGTAATAGACCGAGGATAGGTAGTTAGAGAATGACACTTGAAGTTAGTGACATGAGACTGGGGCCTTTGCCTCCTGGTTATAGAAGCAGAATTCTTTCTAGTGACCCACCTGCATTCTGCACTTGCACAGTCTCTAAGCATTTCCAACCAGCCAAATTTTTCTATTATCAAAAATCAGTTAACTGCATGATTTACTCAGACTGATCTCACTAGCTTAAATCTCCCAGTAAAATGTATCCCTAAGAGGAATGAATTGTTAAATTAGCTGAAATTGCACTTTTGAGAAACTGAAACAGGTGTGATTTGAATGCACATTTTTCTTAGATTTTAATGCCCGATAGAAAAAGAAACTTGAATAGCTAAAAAAAAAAAAGTGTATTTTCTCATTTTAAATTTTCTTAACTTACCCCAAATTTTAGATATGTGGACATAATGATCTAACTCTTGATGCAGTGGTTTAAATAAAAGCCATGACCTTTGGGGCAATGGCCACTGTCTATTTATCCTGATATAAGCAACCAGTTTACCCTTAAAACGTAAGATGACCATGTGTTCTAAATACACCGAATAATAGTTGTCAACAGCCACAACTGCATGATAGGCTGAGAAACCAGATCAGGACCATGTAAAGATTTGAATAACTGAATTGCATACAGAATTTTTAACCAGACTCATTTTATTTTCTGCATTCATCAAAACACTTTGGGTCCAAGTAAATCCTACCCACTCAAAATTTTTACAAACTAAGGAATATTCACTTCTAAATAATATTGGAGCTTTGTGTTCTAAGCTTTTATAGCTTTTTAAGGTGAAACAACAAAACACGATATGTTTTACCAAACATCTCAAGTCAACAAATGTTCTAGCAGGATTTCTAATGCCTCTTTCACATGCTCTTTCTTAGGATGAAATATTGAACTGTTTTAACATGTTTGTGGGGTTTTTCTAATATCTATTTTAATAACTATGTTTTATTAGATTTTTTATAAATACACTTATTCCAATGTGTAGAAAATTACTGGATATTTTTAGTTTTGAAAAAAAAAAAACTTGTTAGCAAGTATTTCTTCTATGTTGTTCAAGACCTCTCATTGTCTAGAGTAGTAGTTCTCAAAGTGTGGTCTATAAGACCCTTTAGGGGGGTGGAAGGCAGGTTGTGTAAGAGCAAAACTATTTTCTGATACTAACATATTTGTCTTTTTGATGGAATTGGCATTTGCACTCAGAGTGTAAAAGCAGTTGAGGGTAAAACTGCTAGTGCCTTGGTCTGAGTGAAGGCAGTGGGATAGACAGTGCTAATACTCACTTATTCCTCATTGCCAGGCACTTGCATGGCCAGCTTGAACTAACAGTTTATTTGGTGATGTAATTAATACCTATTAGTTATGTTAATCTCAACATGTGAGTACATGGCTTTTTAATATTCTTTGTGATGAAATGGGAAGTACACATAAAAAACTTAGGCTGAACACCAAAGCAGACTGTCTCCAGGAAGAGCACTTGTGTCATTTTTGGAGTTGTGACTTGACCTAGCCACTTAAAAAAACAAATTTTTTTAACATTTATTCATTTTTTGAGACAGAGACAGAGAGCATGAGCACAGGCGAGGCAGAGAGAGAGGAAGACACAGAACCCAAAGCAGGCTCCAGACTCCGAGCTGTCAGCACAGAGCCTGACACAGGGCTAGAACTCACAAGCTGTGAGATCATGTGACCTGAAGTCAGATGCCCAACTGACTGAGCCACCCAGGTGCCCCAGACCTACCCACTTTTTAATGGAACATCATTTTTGCTTAAAAGAACAATTGACAGGCAGACTGTGGCTTTTCAGACTCAACTATTTGAGATACATTTTCTTAAAAATGAACAAAATGACCAGTCACTTCAAAGAAAACAAGATACGGCATTTGTTGCCAATAAATAATTTGAGCTTTCAAATGAAAATTGGAATTTTGGAAAGCTTATATATGCTATTGTGAGCTTGACAGCTTCCCAAAATTTAAAGAGTTTTCCAGTGATATAGGTAGTGATATTTAAAAATGTGTTTTTTGATATGGCATAATGAACGTATCAATGTGTAGAAGATCTGCATAACTCAATGAACTAATATTTTTTAAATGATCAATGCATGAGGTTATCAATGGATCTTAATTTAACAGAGTATGAAAAACTATTGATACGGTTTCAGGATCCAAATTGCAAATAATATTTAAGAAATTACCACTGGTTAAGTTTTGGTATAGTATCAAAGAGAAATATCCACAGTTATCTGAAAAGTCTGTGAAAATGCCCCTCCCATTTTGAACTATGGATGTACATGAGGCTGGATTTTTCTCCACATACTATAGCAAAACATTTGGCAATATACTCAATGTGGAAACAGTTTGAGAATGCATTTCTTTTTCATTAAGCCAGATATTAAAGAAATGTGAAAATATGTAAAATAGTACCACCATCACTAATTTATTGTAGAAAATAATCATTTTTCATGAAAATTATTTATTGCTATTTTTCATGGATTAATGTTTTTTTAAGTTTCTCAGCTTTTATTTCCAAAATGGTAAATATTTATAAATATAACCTACATAATCAAACGCCCTTTGAGTTCCTTGATAGTTAAGTGTTATAAGTGGATCCTGGGAATAAAAAAATTTTGAGAATGATTGATCCAATTTCACTTATAGGAAACACTTAAGATCACAGATCTTTCTATAAACTGATCCAGGCAGGGTTTTGATGGTGTATGGTAGAGATCAGCTGTGTATTCAGTTGCAGTTATACAAAAATATGTTCTGATATTCAGTTACTTCCTTATTATTTCTAAGAGATTCACACTTGATTTTCCACCAATGCTATTGTTTTTATGCAATAAGTTTGGGAAAATCATGGCTGCACACTTACATGCTTTAAAACTGGGCAAGACTTTGGCTCCTGCACGGCTCAGTCAGTTAGGCATCTGAGTCTTAATCTCAGCTCAGGTCTTGATCTCAGAGTCATGAGTTTGGGCCCTGTGTTGGGCTCCACACTGGTGTGAAGCCTACTTAAAACACAAAACAAAACAAAACAAAACAAAACAAAACAAAACAAAAACTGGACAAGACTTAACCAGCACTTGGCGAAACAAAATTGTGCCACCAAAGAAAGTATTTTATTTGTTTAGTACTTTTTATTTCAAGTGGTTAGTTTTTACTACCAAACTTCCATGAATAGTTCATTTTAATATTTTCATGTCAAATGCAAATTATTTTGTTGAGTAATAGCTGTAGCAAATCAAGAGATTCAAAATTCTTGAAAAAAGGGTACCAAATAGCAGAATTAATTTATAGCAGATGAAATCTTATCATCCAAAGCAATTGACTCTTTTCTACTTTTTACCAAGTACTCCAATTTTTAGTGATAACTGATAAGCAAGTATATAGATCATAATTTAATAAAAAAAGTAAATGCTAGTTCCATCATATGTGGTAGGGCAGCAGTTCCATATTTTCTATTATCATAATTGCTTTAAAAATAGTGTAAAACATATATATTGAAATGAAACCAGTATTCTAGGGTTTGAGATTATGTGTATGGATCACATGTATTCTAGCTTAGTGATTGAGTACTGGCTATACACACACACACACACACACACACACACACACACACACACACACACACACTGGCTACCCACACGGATTTTTTTTAACTTGACTTCTGAAAGTTTAACATTGAATAGGTTTTATTAAAAATCATATTGAGAATATTATTTAAATTAAATTCATAGTTCAGATTGATTGTTATTGCAAATAAGGTTTGACAAATTCTTATTTATAGTAAATCTCTAGAATATCCAAAGTAATTGTGAATGAAAATCTTAGGATAATTCTGTACCTTTCTTTTTTCATGAAATCAAAAAATGATTCTTCTCCCCGTAGGACATTTTGAGGCACTTCAGGTGCATCTCAATGAAAACTCAATGTTATATGTGCCTCATATAAGTAGGAAAGCTGCTAGTAGATGAGAGGTCATATGTCTTGTAAAAAGTTGGAAAATTATAGGACAGGGAATAGACTTTTAATTTATTGTATAGAGCTAAATCCTTTTTAAATGTGTCACCAATATTCTCTACCCTTCCACACATGTAATTTTTGTTTGTCCCAGTGCCCATGTGATCGCATGAGTATGAAGTGGAAGTTGGTCACAGGAAATGGGTAAAATGTTTTGTATACTTTTCACAAACAGGCTTCCCGTGTTCTAAGGGCTTTCCTTAGAAGAAGTTTGCTTTTCCAGGGTCTATAGTTGTTGATGTTTAACTCCACTGTTTTTTGTTTGTTTGTTAATGTTTTTATTTTGAAAGAGAGGGAGAGAGAGAGAGTGGGTGCGCAGGGGAAGGGCAGAGAAAGATCCCAAGCAGCCTTCGCCCTGTTAGCCCAAAGTTGGGCTAGATCTGAGGAACCTGGATATCATGACCTGAAGTGAAATCAAGAGGCTAACACATAACTGACTGAGCCACCCAGGTGCCTCTAACTCCACTATTATCTTCCTGGAATTCTATTATTTTTACTCCCTATTCTCTTAAACCTCTCAGTAGCTTGTGATTGAAAGACTGCTCTTCTAGGTCAGGACTAGAACAATTGGCATATTTTTTTAATTTTAGTTTTGGGGGGATTTTGACATACCTAGGAAATAAAATAGTATTACCAGAGTTCTATATTCTGAGAATATTGTGACTGTTCTCTTTCCTTTGGGCCATGGGGCAATCTAGAAAAAGTAGGATTACTCAGAATGATTTTGTGGAGGATGTGATGAAGAACCAAACAAATGAGAATTTAGAAAACCATGAGGTATAGGGAGAGGAAATATTATGGTTACTTACAGAAGTCTTGGAATTGTCATCTAAGTTCCTAAAACCCAGTATGATAGCTGAAGACTCAGGCTCCTTGTAAAAGAGATCCAATGTGCTTCTATAACTGGAACCAGACTCAGGGAGAGGTACTAAATCGGGATTTTGTTTTGTGAGCAAATGATGCTGACCATCAACTAGGGTATAAATCCCGAGTCCAGAATCAAAGCATCTTGCTTTCTTGATGGACAAGGAGTTGAGAGAAACAACTTTGTTATTGACCTGAGTTCTCTTATTAGAGCAGACCATCAGGATAAGATAATATTAACTAAAGTTTTAGACTATGAAAGTTCTACTTATCTAAAGCAAGATTGAGAGTCAAATCATATAGATATCATATATCTGTGTATATAATGATAATGTATATAGTTACATGACAATATGTATGTATTTATATAATTATATATATATATATATATATATATATATATATATATATAAAGTTACAAGACAAAATTAGTAATATGTGTAATGTTTTGCTGTATAGGCATTTTTTAATTGAATGGTACAGCTTTTCTGTTTATCAGCAAAGTGACTGAGAAAACATTCACACCATGAGAAATGAAAATATTAGTGAACTCAGTTCAAGAATTTATTTCAATTTCAGAAAATATAATTCAGTACCTTGTATGTGCTAAGCACTGTGCTAGGGGTGAGTGATAAAGATGAGTGAGAAATTTGAATCTGATATAAATGATATGCCAGGATTAGCTCACTTGTACAGAAAAATGGGGATTGGTAGCTTTCCTGCAGACTATATTTTAAGGTTTTCCTCTCTTGAATCATTTCTTTGGACTGTATTTCTACTTTAAGGAAATCTAAACCCTGATAACTTTCAAAAGAGTTAAAGGCATTTGTTGTAACATAGCCACTGTTGTACTCTGATGATAGAAATACTATCACTATTTCCTGCAGATTTATTTCCTGAATCAAGGGTCATTTGTTAGAGGCTTTCTGGATAGATAAGAGTTAAATAACCACCCAGAAAGATAATATAGGTATTTAAACTTATTCTCACTCCCAAATAGATACTGTTTAAATGAGAACATATATCTTAAGTTAATGTTAATTGTGATAGACTAAATAATGGCCCCCAAAGGTCATGACCTAATCAGTAAAACCTTTGAATGTAATCTTACATGACAGAAGGGATTTTGCAGATGTGATTAAGTTAAGGACTTTGAGACAGAGAGATTATCTTGGATTTTCTGACTGGATCCTAAATGTAATCACAAGTCATTATAAGAGAGGGGCAGAGGGAGAATTGACCATAGAAGTGAAAGGTAATGTGACAACAGAAGCAGAAGGAGAAAACTTGGTGTGACACCAGGCCACAATCCAAGGAATGCAGGTGGCCTCTAAAAACCTTAAAAGACAAAGCAAGAAATTCTTTCCCTCCAGAAGGAAGGAAGTATGTGTGTGTATATTGTATACATACATATGTGTGTGTGTGTGTATGTGTGTGTGTGTGTGTATGTGTGTATGTGTATATATATATAATTTTTTTAAGACAGAGATCAAGTGGGGGAGAGGGGCAGAGGATCTTAAGCAGGATTCACACTCAGTGCAGAGCCTAAAGGGAAGCTCAGTTCTATGATCAGATCTTGACCTGAGCTGAAGTCAAGAGTTGGAGGCTCAACCAACTGAGCCTCCCAAGTGCCCCCTTCCAGTAGTTTTCCTAACAGAGGAGTTAGATGACACAATCTTCTATAACAGAAATGCATACACCTGGCAAATTATTGTTACAATCAATTTCTACACTTTTGCCCTTCATTATCAAGGAGTCACAGCCCACAAATGTGTAACTGTGACCCATCATAAATCAGCCATCTGGCCTCTGTCATTTCATGTTGCAATATCTGCATGTCATTTATCCAGAAGAACTTTGTACTTATGAAAAAGTGAGTTACTTCTATTAGTGCATACTCATTATTAGAAATTATATGACAATTAGCTATCATTATCCAGTTACAAAAAGGGAAATACTATCAGGTTGTCAGTCCTTAAAACATACTTCATTCAAATAATGCATTTTTAGTAACTAAACTATCTTTTAAACTGGAGGTAAGGGTGGGGCTTCCATAAATACAAGTTTTATTTTAGAACTTTTTTCTATTTTTTTTCAGTTTTATTGATATATAATTGACTTATAACATTGTGTGAGTTTAAGGTTTACAACATAATGATTTGATATATGTATATATTGTGGAATTATTACCATAATAAGTTTAGTTAATATCTATCACCTCCTATAGTTCCAAATATTTTTCCTTGTGATGAGAACACTTAATATCTACTCTTTTAGCAACTTTCAAATATACAATACAGTATTATTATCTATAGTCATCTCCAATTTCTTGTCTTTATTCTGGCAATAACTTGGAAAAAATTCTGGTGCAGACACTTTAGAGAAATTCATTAATCTTAGAACAAAAAATAGCTTTCGAAGTTTCTACTCCTTTTATGAAATACTTGACCTTAAAAACATCATTGCTTGACTTTTAAATAAAGAATTTGGACTAAATGATTTTGAAAGGCCCTTCAGATCCCACATTTTGTAATCTTGTGAAATTCCCTTGATACTGGTGATGTTTAATTTATAAGAATAATATCTGGCACTAAAATATCAATAGGCCTAATATTTTCCTTCTTAAATTGTAATGCTTACTGTTTATGAAAATATTAGTCCCTTTTAAAATCCCTAAGTTAAAACTCATTTTAAACTGCTATTAACACGAAATTTAAATTTCAGTTATCTTAGGTCATTTTATGGAACTAAAGAACAAAATATCAAATTCAAAATTAACGAATTTTTCACTACCTTGGATTGAAAGCAGATATTTGTTGAGGAAATTCTGGGACTATCAGCATCTTCATAGTTTTCCTAGGAAGAAAGAAAACACAAGTAAAATTATTGAGAACCTAGGCAAATCAGATGGCATCATGGAAATATAGTCACCCACTTTGGGAAAGTACACAAATAATATCAGAAAAGTCTTGAAATCAGTGGTAAGAAAGCAGTTTAAACAGGTGTTGCATTACAGAAAATGTGTCTGCTCGTTTGACATACTTTTTGGAAAGGGAAGTAGATAAAAGCAGCACTATTATCAAGAAGCAAATACATCCAATGTTTACAAAATCATTTCAGTTAGTCTAAGAACAAACCTTCAGATAAGTCAGCATTTCAAATCCAGTGGGGGGGGAAAAATGTTACACCTATTTTTATAAAGCTGTAAGAGGCTCAGAATTACTTACTTCAAGAAGTAGCAATTTCTGTTAGAAGATGCATGAAAAGTGTTAGCCTCATGGGAATCCATTTGTGACAACAGAGCAGAAAGCAGCCCCTACTCTGACAATAAAAAAAGTGACAGATAATATGGAAGTAATCAATCTGAAAGGTATAGAATATTTAAACCATGAAATGCCTAAAAAGCCATAAGCGAGATCTTAAAATCAATATAGAATGCTGCTGAAAGACAGAGCAATGACTCAAGAATAGGAATGTTATACTGTTCCCAGAAAGGTTTTGTAAAATAACTATGCATGTGTATTTTAAAAAGGAAACATAATTATTAAATTGCGTTTATTACAAGAACAAGAATTATATGATATTTTATAATATTACAAGTGATTTAAAAGACGGTGTTTTCTAGAATTTTGGTCTGTATTCAAGATGATCCTGAACTATTTTGATGAGAATAAAACCATATTAGTCCTTAAGAAAGCAAAGTGGCAGAGAGCATAGAACCCTGTAACTGCTTAGGATGAAGAGATTTAAATTGGTTTTATTAGTACTTCACTTAAAATATTCCTAGATGCAAGGAATGTAATTGCTTGCATCTAGGAAACTCAGAGGCAGTAAATCACATTTGTCAAGGTGTTTGACTGGAAAGTCAAAAAGCAGAAGTATTTCTTGGTTTAAACTGGAAGATCAACCACAGAAATTAGAAATAAGTCTGAGAGGAAAGAAAGAATGTTGTATTCTGGTAGTCCTTGGAACATCCTTTTTTTAATAAAGATAGGACCATTTCTAAACATGTTTAAAACCAAAGAACTGAACTGACCATCATGTTGATTTCTCCAACCAAGCTTTCTTTCTTTCTTTTTCTTTTTTTTTAAATTCTAGTAGACTGCTGTGAATCAAATGTATTCTAGAGAGAAAGGGGAAAAAAAAACAACTGGGACGCCTGGGTGGCTTAGTCGGTTAAGGGTCCAACTCTTGGTGTTTGCTCTGCTCATGATCTCATGGTTCCTGAGTTCAGGCCCCACGTTGGGCTCTGTGCTGACAGTGCAGTGCAGAGCCTGCTTGAGATTCTCTCTGCACCTTCTCCTCTCATGCTCACTCAGTCTCTCCCTCTCCCTCTCTCAAAATAAATAAATAAACATTAAAAAAAAAAAAAAAAAGAAAAAATGTCTTCCTCATTTCTAGCATGAATATAGGGATAAGATGTTTATAATTTTTCCTTAGAATTAGATTTTATGAGCTGAGGCCTGAAAATTGTGTTGCCAACTTTGTACCAGGTGCCAAATATTTGATTTTCATATTGTGCCCAAGTATTATAGAAGATTCAGGGAATCTGAGAAATCTTGTCCAATTTATCCCTGTGTCTGGTCCTTCTTTTAGAAAGCTAGATCACAAACTGCTGTTGTACGGACCTTCATCCTTGCCCACAATTCCAGTTCCTGACAGACTCTTTCACCTCTGATATACCACACTAAACAATTCACTACTTTGGGTTTCGCTTTGCTTTGTTTTGTTTTTGGGAAGAAAGCAGAAATAATAGAAAATTGAGGAAATAAGGGATTTTGTAAGAAAGAAAGAAAGAGAAGAAAGAAATAAAAAAAAAAGAAAAAGAAAAGAGGGAAGGGAAGGAAGGAAATAAGGAAGGGGTGAGAGAGAGAGAGAGAGGAAGAGAATTAACTTTAGGGATACTTTAGAACAGCCCAGAAATGGTGAAGCAGAACAGGATAGTCAACACTACTTCTTTGCTTTTACATGCTCAGTAGTTTTGCTGTCTGAGAGATTTTTTCTCCTGTATGAGTTATATTTCCACATATATTACAGATTATTTAAAAGGATAAGGGTTTCTAGATGACCGAGCATCATCAATATTTTCAAATGTTCTGTTGTCTCCAATGATAGCCATAGTCATTTGCTTCTTTTTCAAGATTTCTCTTGAAATATTATGACCATTTTTATGCAAAACTTTCCTGTCTTACATATAAATAGTCCCTCATAAAATACATTTCAAATGCTTCATTGTATGGACCAGGAAGCACACAGGTCATCAGCTTTTCGAATCAGTTAACCCCCATGAAATCTACCCTTTGCTTGGGGAACGTTATGCATCTGTATCCTTTCCACACCTGGACTGCTAGTCCCTGTTCCTGGTGTTCATGCAGACACTAGCTCTGTCCACAGGCTCTATCCCTTCATTTTGAATCCACAGTACAAATTATGCTGTTGTCAGGCTCTCATAAGAGAAGTCAATCATCAAGTTTCTCCCACAAAATGTTTGACAGAAACTTGCTTGACATATCTAATATTTGAGAGACTCGGTTTAAAGAATGCTAGATATTTGTTACTCTGGTTTTCCTAATATATATATATATATATATATATATATATATATATGTGTGTGTGTGTGTGTGTGTGTGTGTGTGTGTGTGTGTGTGTGTGTGTGTGCGGGTATTTTTTTTTAATTAGACCACTGGAAAGCAATACACTTGGAATTCCTAGATCACTGTTTTCAATTTGATTGACTTCTACTCATCCTCCTTGATTGATTTCCTTCTTCTACTTTGGGTTAAATTTCTCTTCATTTTTCTAGCTACTTAAAATGAAAACCTAGATCATTGATTTTAAATCTTTCTTTTTTTAATACAAGCATGTGGTGTTATAAAGTTTTTTCTAAGCATAGCTTTAGGTACATCACACAGATTTTGATATTTTTTATTTTTCTTTTTATTCTGACCTAAATATTTTCATAATTTTCATCTGATTAGTCTTTTGACCCATAAGATATTTAAAAGTATGTTGTTTATCCTGAAAAATAATAAAAAAAGAAGTGTGTTGTTTAATTCATAAATGTGTCAGAATTTTCCAGATTTCTTAGTGTCATTGGTTTATAATGAAGTCTATAATAATCAGAGAACATATTCTGTACAAACTCACTTTTTTAATTACTGAGACCTAACATTACATTACTGCATATTGCCTGTTTTGGTGGAAATTACTTTTGCATTTGAAAAGAGTGTATATTCTTCAGTTATTAGAGGTAGCATTTTATAAATTTCAGTGCTGCTGTGCAAAATGTCTGTAAATTTAATGGTTTTTGCCTAGCTTTTTATCTATCAATTACTGATAGAAGAGTCTTAAAATTTCCAATGATGACTATATTTTTCTAATTATTTTCCACTTTTATTTTTGTCAGCTTTTGCAGTACGTATTTTGAAGCTCTGTTAGAGCTTCATACACATTTGTGATGGTTATATATATTTCTAATCAATTGATCCTTCTATCTTTAAGAAATGTCCTTTTTTTATCACTGATAATCCCTTATTTTAATGTGGATCTTGTTTGATAATGAAATAGCCATACTGATTTCCTGATGGCTTACATCAACATGGTGTATTTTCTTCTTTCCTTTCACTTTGTCTGTCTGTATCTTTATAGTTAAAGGTTATCTCATAGGCAACATGTAGTTGAATCTAACAAACTCTACTTTTTATTTGGAGTATACATCCAAGTTATTCATATTTTCATATTTTTATTGTTGTTCTTTACTGAAGTTTCCCATTTCTTTTACTGATCATTTCCATCTTTTCCTTAATTACTTGAATATATTTATAGCAGCTGCTTTCAAGTCTCAGAAATTTCATTACCCAGGTCATCTTGGGGTCTTTTTCTATGGACTAACTTTTATCTTCTCTGTGAGCCACAATTTTTTATTGTTTGTTGGACTTTGTACAGACTCTGGATACTCTTATCTTTCTTTTAAGTGTGTTAATTTTTGTTTTGCCTGACTACAGGGTATAAGAAAAATCCGTCAAAAGGATCTCTTTTCATATCCTCCAGTTTTTGCCCACTTTTGGTCACTCTGTAGTGCCTTCAAATATTTGATTTTCATATTGCACCCACAGATTATAATTGCTATCTACAGGAAACTTTGCTGCCATTACCAGAAACAAAACTAGTTTCCATTATGTATTTAGGTTTTTCTGTGAAATTATAATAGAGTTTATAAATTTCACATGTTTTCTTATTATATATGATGGTACAAACTCATTTTAGATCATATGGAAGTATAAACCAAAGAGAGGCACCTGGGTGGCTCAGTTGGTTACGAGAGTGACTTTGGCTTAGGTCATGATCTCGTAGTTCATGGGCTTGGACACCACATCAGGCTCTGTGCTGACAGTGTGGAGCCTGCTTGGGATTCTCTCTCTCTCCCTCTCTCTCTCTCTCTGCCCTTCCCACACTTGCGCTCTCTCTCTCTCTCTTTCTCTCTCTCTCTCTCAAAATTAACTTAAAAAAAGAAAATATAAACCAAAGAGCATAATTAAAATCATTTTTTCATCTGTTTTATATGCATATATATTATTTACAAATTATGTATAATACTGGATATATTCTCAATTTTGCTGTGTTGTAATTTAAACTCACCTATCTTTATGTCATTAGTTTTGAAAAGCATAATTTTTTGAATTACATAATGTTTAATATATACATATGTGATATTAACTTTTTTCTAATTTTTTAAATTTTTATGTGATTTCCAAATTGTTTTGTTCTTAAAAAGTGCAATGATAAAAATTTTTTGTAGACATCTATTTTGCATCTATTTATTTCTTCATTGTTTATTGTTAGCAAGGGAATTATAGGTTCAAAATGTTTAAACCTTTAGTTTATTGATAAACGTTAGACTAGGATGTTTTAAATAAGCATAGATATAATAAGATTCATATACATTAAACATAGCCATAAAATAGACACAGAAGACATGAAATTTAGTGAGAGCTCTTTTTCTTGGTATATGTTTCTTTGGCTCCTAACCTATTTTTGTAATTTAAATTCTTTTTTTAAAGTAATATATTTACATAAACCAAAAATTTTACCTGTACTTGAATAACAAGGCTCTCTTGCCCTATTCTTCTGTATCTCTCATTGCCCCTCCCTCATGCAGATACTTTAAAGTCTTTTCTGGTATTACCATCATATTATAAGTAACAGCTTTTTACTTTCTTGTTTTTGTTTCTGTGTTAAATTATTATGCCTATATTTATTGTTGACAACTCATTTGAAGTATGTATCATGAAAACTTTTCATACAACTTTTTCTCTATCTTGGAGTTGATATTTGCCTCTTTTTATGTTTCTTTGTCTCGTTTTTTAGACACCTAAAATGAATTCAAATCTGTGATTGTTTTTTCTTTGACGATGCCTTCCTGCAGTTCCTCTCTTGCCCCAGTCTGACTGGTCGCCCCTTGCTTTTGCTGCTTAGCTATTGTCCTGTGTCTGCCTTTCAAAGTCATCTTGGGACTTCTCTTTGCCACTTCCTTGTGTTGGATTTACTACTTCCTGGAATCAACCGTATCTGCTTCTGTTTGTTTGTTTATGGGTATACATTCTCTAGAGGCTTCCTGGGAATATTTGAGGGTCTATCCATTAACTTTTGCTGGGTAACAATCCACCCGAAAACTTAGTGGCTTAAAGCAGTTGTTTGTTCAGTTCTATGGAGTCAGCTGTTTTAGTTCTTCAGATCTACCGGCTTCAGGGCTGGAGAGTCTAGAATGGCCTCTCTTTCTTATTTGTGACTTCAGTTGGGATGGTTGATAGGGCTGAGGCCTCATTCCATGTATGTGGTCTCTCATCTTTGGAGACTATCTTTGGCTTCTTCATGGTGATCGCTGGGTTTACAGTAGCATGAGAAGGCAAGCCACTTTTGAGCCTCTGCTATTGCGTCATGTTTGCTCATGTCCCAAAATTCAAAGCAAGTCACATAACCAAACCCAGTTTCAGGGGGTGTGGAAACAGATGCCATATCTTGATTGGAGAAACTGCAAAATATTGTAATCATTTTTTTAAAGCTACCCACCTTACTTATATTTTTATTTTTAATTTTTTTTTAATGTTTATTTATTTTTGAGAGACAGAGAAAGACAGAGCATGAGTGGGGGGAGGAGCAGGGAGGGAGGGAGAGGCAGAATCTGAAGCAGGCTCCTACAGCACAGAGCCTGACGCGGGGCTTGAACTCACGAGCCGTGAGATCCTGACCTGAGCCAAAGTCAGACACTCAACCGACTGAGCCACCCAGGTGCTCCAATCATTTCTTTTTTAATAACACTTTGCCAAATACAGCCAATGGTAATGAACATACACACCTAAGTTTCCATTTTTTAATGTTTAGAGCTCCCCTAAAGCTCATTGCCTAACATGGTCAGCACTGTAAGTCAAAAGAGGCAACAGCAGTATTAAATGTGTGCCACTTACTGTATCATGATTTTTCCAGCTACTACCAGAATACTCATCAAATGTCACATATTTTTAGTTTAGTTTTGTTTTTCGTTTGTTTCTAATAATAGTCACCAACTTCTTATATCAGTTCTCAGTATTGATCAGGAAAGATTAGGCTATCCTCTAGTAACAGTTTACAAATCTCTGTGACTTACAACTACCAAGGTTTATTTCTTACTCACGAAAGTTCACTGAGGCTCTGTGACTCTCCAGGGTAGTTCACTTCCACAGAGTAACAAAGGGCTCCAGTTCATTTCCTTTGGCTCCACCATCTCAACCAAAGGCCTCTGTGGTCTCCTTGCAGTGGAAGAGAAAGCTGGAGGGACACGTACTTCCTGTTAAATAAATGTCTTGGCCTCAGACTGATTCATGTTTTCTGTATTAATGGTGAGAACTACACTCATGGCTCTTCCAAGTTACAGTAGGTCTGAGAAATGTAGGGCATCCCATGGACAGTTGGTAAGTCAGTGTCTCTCACAAATGTTATTAAAATTCTAAAAAGTGTCCAGAGTGCTGGATCTACATTATCCTTTTTGATAGACTAAGTAATATTTCAAGTATGTTATAAACTGTAAATCATATTCAAAATTGATGATGACAAGGATTAATAAGGCACAAGTCAGGGAAAGGGTATAAGCTCAAACTCTTAAAAACATACCTTTAAAAAAAACAGGAATTTAAGAAATAATACATAACACCAAGTTGGAAAGATTATAAGGTTTATGAATGGAATTGTGAGAAATATTTTTTGATTAGTAGAGAAGAACAGATGACAGAGACTATAAAACTGACCAGTTCAAACTAATTCTTGAAGCAATTTAAAAAATAATCCATATCAAGAATAGACATCTGGGGGGTACCTGGGTGGCTCAGTCTGTTAAGCATCTGACTTCAGCTCAGGTCATGATCTCATAGTTTTGTGAGTTTGAGCCCTGCATCAGGCTCTGGGCTGTCTGAGCAGAGCCCGCTTTGGATCCTCTGCCTCCTTCTCTCTCTGCCCCTCCCCTGCTCACCCTCTATCTCCCTCTCTCTCTCAAAATAAATAAACATTAAAGAAAAGAATAGGGGTGCCTGGGTGGCTCAGTCGTTAAGCCTCTGACTTCGGCTCAGGTCATGATCTCATAGTTCGTGGGTTTGGGCCCCGCGTCAGGCTCTGTGCTGACAGTTTGGAGCCTGGAACCTGCTTCAGATTCTATGTCTCCCTCTCTCTCTGCCCTTTCCCCGCTCGTGCTCTGTCTCTCTCAGTCTCAAAAATAAGTAATAAAACATTTTTAAAAATTTAAGAAAAGAAAAGAACAGACATCTGGAAGTTAGGTTCAAGATTATCAGAGACTAAATTGATAATCATGGTCATCAAAATAAGGAGGTTCTTTGGACAACTAGGCCAGAGAATGTTGATGCTATTCAAAGAGAAAACAGAGGCAGTAGTTTGGTGTGTGGCTTTTTTTTTACCACATTGATTTCATTCAGATCCTGGGTTTAACCTCTACTGGTCATTTAACATCCTTTCCTATGAACATAGAAATAAAAATAATATTTATTTGCTATGGGTTTTATATGTAAAATAATGGACACATAGTGCCTGGTACCTGACTTCTCAATAAATTATTAATAGCCTTTGAAGGAAATTTAGTGGGAAGGGGTAAGAAAATGGTGATCTTGGTCAGTTGGCCAGCAGAGCCATCGCACTGTTACTCTAAGAGGATAAAGTACTCCTTTGTTGGGTTCTAATGTTTTTCTTTGAGTCCTTTCGTTACGTTTCTTTACACATTATTTTTAATCTCTTGGCTTTTTTTTTTTTTTAATTTTTTTTCAACGTTTTTTATTTATTTTTGGGACAGAGAGAGACAGAGCATGAACGGGGGAGGGGCAGAGAGAGAGGGAGACACAGAATCGGAAACAGGCTCCAGGCTCCGAGCCATCAGCCCAGAGCCTGACGCGGGGCTCGAACTCACGGACCGCGAGATCGTGACCTGGCTGAAGTCGGACGCTTAACCGACTGCGCCACCCAGGCGCCCCACTTGGCTTTTTTTATTTAGACACTTTTAACCAGATATGATTTCAGATTTGGTTTTGTCCTCCAATAATTTTACAATTAATTCCCCTAACCTTTGAGTATTAGAAATTTGGTAATGTAAGTTGAAGTAGGGCATAAGGAACTGAGATTATGTTGAGAATTACACATAGGTTTGAGGCTCTAACTGGGGTCACTTACTTATGCCTTTTCGGACATAATGACAATGGTCTTGAAAAATAGAAAGTCACCTGGTCATTAAATCAAGCTGCTTCTACTACCTTCATAGTATTATAATATCTTCCTTTCTTGTTTTACAGTTTATAAATAGTTTAATATTAATTTAAGTGTGACCCATTAGAATGTCACTGACTTCCATCCAATATTAAAATATCATGCCATTCAAGGATAAATCTTAGAAAGAGCAGGCATGTAAAATAGGACAAATTTAAGGAAAGCAAAATAAAATCACAAATGACATCTAGTGAAGAAACCTTGAAAGGGAATTGTCTTTAATTAGTTCACAGTTGGAGATTGTTCATACTGCTTATTTTAGTTAAGTCTTTCATTTGGGGAGAAACAAGCTATTTAACTTTCAGGATGCTTGCGGGTACTCAGGGAGCAACTTGAATCCCCTATCTTATTGAATAAAATGCTATCCTCCATAAAGTGTAACTTTATTAGGAAAAAAATATGATCTATGAAGTGTGATAATCTAGTGGAGTTTGTTACACATCAGCAACAAGAGAAAAACAAAGGTAACTTAAAACTTTAAACTCCTAGCATGGGTATTGTATATGAGTCACTGGCATTTATTTTAGTCAATGAAATTACCTCAGGAACTTTTGTAAGTGGACATCCTTTCTACTGGACTTAATACAAAACCTAGTATATGCCTTTGGGGAAAGAACGTAAGGTTTTTCTTTGTGGAGAACATAAGGAATGAGAGAAATCCTGATAAATAGGTTAAGTACTTCAGTTTTATAAAGTTCATGAACAAATAGGGCACATTCAGAAAGTCATGAAACTTATACAATATTCCATAGGCTGCTACTTTGCTAAAACCTGGTCTTGTAATATGCTTGTAATCATCATCTCTTCTTTAGTTCATGGAAGGTTTACTCACTTCAGGTATCTCTATATAATAATACTGGGGAGCACTTTCTAACTAGAGGTTTATGCAAACAGTGGGATTTTACCAGAGTTGACTGAAACCTGTCTGAAACTGCACTATGAGTGATAGCTGTATACATTTTTCATAATATTTTTTAGCCATTGTCCATTTATAATGAAATACGTGGAGATGGCATAGAATAGTTAGTGAGTACATTTATAAACTTTCATTTCCTTCTGACTCAGGATGTGATGAGAACACGTAGCGAAATGTAACCATGAAATAGTCTTTGGCCCTAATTTACTTTCTTCTCCTTCTAGGTCCTATGACACTTCTGTCTGTCTTCGAGACAAATCTTGTTTCATACTCTTCTTCATGAAAAGACACTTTCTAGTTTCATGGTCTCAAACTCTATATTTATCCTCATCCTCAAAAGTCAATTAAAACGGATTGTGATAGCTGTTTTGCACAGTAATATTTGCACTCTGCTAGCTGCCTGCTTTGCTTCTTAACTAGGAAAAATTTCTATATTCCTATGTGATCCTTTGACAACTCTGCTTGTCCTTCTCCCATCTCAGTACTGTTTCTTTTCCTTTGTGCCACATTTTCTGTAACCTATGAAAAAACTATGGTGATGTTTTGGTAGAGAGAATAACTTCTTTGCTAGTTTTAAGTAGTAAATGTATTACGCCTTTGTTCAAAACATGGATACCTTGATATTTCATTTGTAACACCCTCTAACACTTCGACCAGCTCAGGGAAGAAGGGGAAAGGAAGGTCTCCTATTTAGATATTTTACTTTCACTGTTTTGGGAGGGTTATACATTTGCAAAAATTAAAATAAGTGATTAAATATCTAACTTGTCCAAGTAAATACTTAATGTCATTCTGTTAGCCCAATACCCAGTCTTGAAATAATTTATTTCAACTGTCCATCACCTACTTCTGTCATTCAATCATCAAACTCCTTTTTCCTAATAAATCATGAGTTTGCCCCTTCCTTTATGTTTCTCTACCACTAACATTCAGGTTCTAATAACCCGTCTCTTAGCTGAGCTTCTGAACTCTAGACTTGTGCTTTCCGACACTCCTTTTCTACATAAAGCCCCAGGTTATTCCTCGCTCTTCCTCATTTTATTCATGATACTCTTTTTCAAAATCCTGCAGTAGCATATGATTTTCTATAAAGAAGTATTAATACTTTTTAATGCTACAGAGGGGCTGTCCATGTTCCAGCACAGATTTTCTCAACCTTAGCACTATTGGCATTTGGACCGGATAATCTTTTGTTGTGTGAGGCTGTCCTGTGCATTGTAGGCCTCTATCCATTAGATAACAGTTACATCCCTGCAGTGGTGACCACCAACAATGTCTCCAGACATTCTCAAACATCCCAGGGGATGGAGCAGGGAGGTTATAAGCACCCCCAGCTGAGAAACACTGTTTTACATCCACTTAACTTTTTTTGTATTGATTAGAATTATGTTCTAGCTGTAGCCAAACAACCTGAATAACTGTAGTTTGAAGAAGTGGAAAATTATTTGTTTATGTATTTAAAGGAATCTGTAGGTGAGCAGTTTCTGAAATTGGTACAGTAGCTTAATTATGTTAGGACTCCCTATCTCTGAGATTCTCTTGGCCTTTCCCTCACGATTACAGTACAGCTGGTACAAATTCAGCTATCACATCCTCTCTCAAACAAAAAGAAGTGAACTGGGGAGTTAGGTACGGGACATACTCATGAAATTTGCATTTACAACTCATTGACCAGAATAATGTCTTATGATCTGCATTAATTCCAAGGGAACCTGAGTCTGTAGTCCAGGAAAAGGAGAAGAGGATCAGAAACAGATATTGCAAGAGTCTAACTTCACATGTCCTAGCTCCACATATTCACCAGATGAACTGTCCACTATGTATTATTTGGAATAAATGATTCTAGAAGCTAAAACAAAATGTCACAACTTTTAAACCTATTGAGTGTTTATTTCTTGCTCAAAAAGTCCAATGTGGATATCCTTGATTAGTGAGCAACCTTTTCATGCTGTCTCTCAGAGACCCAGGCAGCTTTTAGCTTATGGCTTTGCCATTCCCAAGGTCCTGGTTCCCCCTGCCATCCTCGACCTCTGACCTGTGGATAGAAGAGCAAAAGGATTGTAAAGGATTTTGCAGGTGTTTTGGCCGAGGCCAGGAATTGACTTATGCCACTTCCAGTGACATCTTAATGGCCAGAACATGGCTAAGATAATAGCTAACTGCAGGTAGCCAGTCTCCATCACTTACCCCAAAGAAAATACTATCTTCCATGTCTGCCCCTCTGTGTGCTTTCACACCTTTCCATCACTCCTGCCTTTCTCTTTTCTGGAATGCCCTGCCTTTGGTTTCTTGTCTCTGAAAACCATAACTCTTCAGCGTGTCCTACTGACGTCTTCTTTGACTATAATATTTCAAAGCAACCACTTCTTCCTTTGAAAGCTGGTGCAATATCGTGATTGAAAGAGAAGATGTGGGGTCACAAAAGTGGGGTTAAATAACAAAATTCACTAGTTTTGTAAACTTACCCACTGATTAACTTCCGTGACTCTTAGATTTCTCAGGTTTCAAACTGGGGCAATATTAAGGTAGAGATTAAATGAAATAATTTCCTTAACAGAGCACTTAACATATAATAAGTAACCAAATAAAGATTATTTTTATAATTTTATCTTCCAGATTAGTTACTGCTTATGCTACTTATTGGGTACCTTGCTGCATAACACGTTTTTCTTTTGTGCTTAATTCAATATTTCCCTAAGCCACTAAAGCAGCACACCTTCAGTCAGTGTCTATCTTACTGGTATTATTGGAGGAGGCACTGAGGAAGGGGAAGCTGAAGTTTCTTTGTTACCTTGTCCCTGAGTGCAGGCCAAAGACCTGCTGGGAGCCATACCACTGATTCCTATGCCTCAAGAGGCTGAGGGGCCCTTCCCTGACTCAAAAATTGAAAAGCCCTAACGTGATAACGTCTGCATATTTAATATCAATTGATTCACATAAAACCCACAAAGGGACCCAGTTATTTAAAATGTATGCATTTTAAGGAAATGCACATTTTCTGAGTCACAACTGGTGTCCACCAGCACATTTCATTAATCAAAGCAGCTCTCCTCTACTGCCACTCCAGATCCTGTTTTCACTGGTGCCTGCCTCTGTAATCAATTCTCCACAGAGCTGTGCTCTTTTTCAAAATGTAAATCAGGTCATGCCCCTGCTTAAACCCTCTAGTGGCTCCTGTGACCCTCAAAGTAAAACCTAAATGTATTGCCCGGGCATGCAAAGTCACACGTGATTGGTTCTTAACCTCTCTGATTTTATCCCCCATCGCTCGGCAACTTAGCTTGCCCGGCTACATCGGCCTTCTCTCAATGTCTTGAACTTTCCAATCTCCTAGTTGTCTAATGGTCTTAGGACTGCTGTTTCTCTCTGCCAGAATCATTCCTGCTTCTCATGTTGACATGATTCACCCCTTCTTACCGTTCAGGTATCAGTTTAAATGGCACTCCTCCGAAAAACTTGCCTGATATTCCTATCCAAAGAGCAGTTGGCCTTAGTAGATTCTTTGCTTTTGAGCCCTCAAGTTCTATATAATGAGTAGGCTGAAATACATAAAATGTACAGAGTGTTGAGGCTTTTATGATACTGGAGGCTTTGCACTGTCACCTTCCTACAAACAGAGGCATGAATATGGATAACCAAGTAAGTAAGTACATACACAGAAGCCTTGCTGGAAATTCTCTTATGTGAAAAATCTGGTTTTGGACATTGAGAATATACTTTGTCCTTATATTTATATATGCCACCAGCCTTCATGGCCGGAAGGTAATCTTTCCTTACTTTCATCTGTTGAAGGTTATGCAGAATTCTCTTTGCCTCCACGGGGCAGTTCAGAGAGAGGGTCCATCAGAAATTTACTATAGGACAGAATTTGCAGAAGAGCACTTTGCCATGCGGGGAGGGATGTGGGCAATTACAGTAAGCATTGACAGATGACACAAGCCCTTGTTGCTCATGCTAAGAAGAGACTTAGATAACTCTAATGCTAGAGGCTTCCAATCTAGGTTTTTAGAGGAGACTGAACACAGTGGTTTTTCTTGGCCTTATCCAATTCTATAACATGGAAATTATAATTCTCAGGATATGCGTTTTATCTCTGTTTATATCCCTTGTTGAATGCTATTAAATATATGAACAGAAAGAAAGTAGAAAATACTGTATGATGAGTTTGGGTCTTTGTTTAAACAATTTTCCATTTTGCAGATGCTTAATTAAAAGCAGTTAATTTGCATGGTTTTTGAGGTTCATAAATAAGTAAAAAAATAGATTTTTATTCTTTCATGCAACCTTACAAATTTCATCATACAAATATTTACTGATTTCACCATACAAATATTTACTGATTCCTTTTTCATATTCTTGTTGCTCTATTAAAATACAATAATTTGAAGCTTTCTACTATAAGATGTTATCATTAAGTACTAAAACCATTAATAATTATTATTAGTATGAATTTTTATAAAACCTCAGAGTTAAAATTTATGTTTATGCATACCATGTAAGTTCCAAGAAAATGTTCTGCAAAATTCTGTTTTCTTAGACTCTTACATATCTACCATTTTTAATTTTTATCTGACTTACATATTTTACTTGTATTTTATATTGATACCTAATGGAGGAGTTGCATTTTTATGTAATTTTTTCAAGTTTTATTTATTTACATAATCTCTACACCCCACATGGGGCTCGAACTCACAACCTTGAGATAAAGAGTCATGTGTTCTTCCAAAGGAGCCAGCCAGGTGCCCCATATTTTTATGTAATTTCAATAGTGTTTTTAAAATCATTGAAGAAAAGTTACAATGTATTGTTATTATGATTACATTACTTTAAATTCTCCATTAAATACATATATATATATATATATATATATATATATATATATATAAACAAGTATACATACATGAAGACCATGTGAAAACAATTTGTGAAAATATATGAGTTTCTGAATATTAAATATAAAATTTTTGTTTTTTTTTAATTTTTTTAATATTTATTTACTTTTGGGAGAGAGACAGAGTATGGGTGGGGGAGGAGGCAGAGAGAGAGAGGGAGACACAGAATCTGAAGCAGGCTCCAGGCTCTGAGCTGTCAGCACAGAGCCCGATGCCGGGCTCAAACTCGTGAACTGTGAGATCATGACCTGAGCCAAAGTTGAACGCTTAACTGACTGAGCCAGCCAGGCGCCCCTAAAATTTTTGTTTTATCAGAAAAACGGTGATACATATATTTCTAAAACACTAATTATTCCTATATATAGGTGATCACAGATACTGGTGGTAGAGAGATAAAGACTTTCCTCCAGAGTCTTGTGATTTAAAAAAAAAAATTATACTTATTTTAATTGAAGTATAGTTGCCACACAGTGTTACATTAGTTTCAAGTGTACAACATAGTGATTTGACAACTCTGTATATGATGCTGTGCTCACCACAACAAGCGTAGCTACCATCGACTATATTCCCTATGCTGTACCTTTTAGCACCATGACTTCCAGAACGGGAAGCTTGTGCTAGGCTGGAAGCCAGAGTCTTGTAACTCTGAGTAAATGAATGGTAAGTAATCAGATCAGGTGAATCTATATAAATCTTCTGGAAAAGTTTGCATGAAATGTGCTATTTTCGATTGACATATCTTCTGTAATTTGGTGTTAAAATGAAAGAGGTTAGTTGAGTGGAGACTAATCTGAATGACTTCATCCAATGCTTTGGTTTTCTTTCAATATACTATCTAAATACTGGATATTTCATCATATATGTATATTACACACATATATTTATACATACAAACATAAATACGCATATAAATATATATTTGTGCATCTGCATATATATATATGAATTCAGTAAGTTGCCTTTTGGTTTTTTTATGGTGCTTTACTGCTAGTATGGTAAGGATACCTCTGTCAAACTTTTTATCTAATTTTCCTTATTCTTATTAAGTATAAAATAAGTTCCTGAGTCTTGCAATGCAGAGAAAATATAAGTTCTGTTTGTATTTAAAAAACAGGCAAGGACTTCTTTATTTTATCATGTTGATAGAGATAAACATCAAAAAGTAGTTGACACCCAAATGAATAAGTGATCTTCAGCACCTGGGTATCTCCTGGAAGTAAAATATTAGCATAGCATAATATTCATATAGCAAGATTTTGCATTTATCGGTAATATTTGGTTGATATGAATGACAATACCTTTCCCATAAATTTCCCCCATGTGAATTCATGTGAGCTGAGTATTATTATTTTCAAATTATAGATGTGTAACTTAAAATACCTTGAGATTAAGTGACTTGTACAAGAAAGCAAATGGATAAACAGTAGCTTCTAAGTGTACACCCTGTCCACTTTCCATTATTCTGTTGAATTACTGAGCTGTTCAGTTGTAGCCTTCAGTGGGAGAAAGGGCCTTGGAGCGAAATGCTGCAGACCTAGCTTCCACTAATTGCCCGTGTGATTCTGACTCCCAAGTCTTACACCTCCTATTTGGCCAGTAGCTACATCTATGATAACATTCTTAATTTAGCTTATGTATAAACAGGGATGCAGAAACTAAATCCACCTGATTTGCTATGGAAATTGGTTGTCTAAAGTAGAAACCACATATCCATTGAGAAGGAAGTCTAGTAAATTAGTTGATGCCTGGAAATAATTGCTTTTCCAGATGGGCTTATAATGGATTTATGAAGTATAAATAGAACATAAAACAAAGTTACCTAGTTAAAAGATGGAAAGGTTTTGAATCTTTGTATACATAGAACAAATATCAGTTCAAATAGATGAGGTTCTCTTGAAGAAGTTAAATTAGTAGTAGTAGATGTGAATTACACAAATGCTGAATTAGAGGTTTACATTAGTAGTAATATTAACTCATTTAAGGGTAGTCTTTTTCTCTTTTTACTTAATTTCTTGTAAAATCATTTGTTTCACCTAAGACTGTATTTTATGAAATGAGTTGAAATTGTAGAATCCTAATATATTATTTGCTATAAAATATATTTGCATATGATAATGATATTGCATAATAGATGCTCAATGAATGTTTCCAAATGAACTGAATGAGTTAATGGAATCTATTGAGATATTAACACTTTAATGTATTTCAACATTTTTTTTAATAGCAGATGGGATATTTCACACTTCAACATTGATCTTCTCTCTTTCTCCATCTCTCTGGCTCTTTCTCTCAATTCTCTAATTCAAATCAGCCCTACATGGTACCTTTTATTCCTGTGCCATATTTGTTTCATAACTGGAAGCCTAGCATAGGGAATATGGTCAATGGTATTGTAATAGTGTTGCATGGTAACATATGGTAGCTATACTTGTGGTGAGCATAGCATGATGTATAGAGTTATCAAATCACTATGCTGTGCACCTGAAACTTATGTAACATTGTATATCAGCTATACTCAAATAAAAAATGAGCCCCATGAGGGGCGTCTGGCTGGCTCAGTAGGTGAAATGTCCAACTCTTGATCCAATGATCATGATTTCAAGCCCCACGTTGGGCATAGAACCTACTTTAAAAAAATGAGCCCCATGCAAAAGTGCATTATTTTAATTAATAAGTGCTCACTGCTTTGGCCTCAATGCCTAAAAGATAGCTTGACTCATAATAGGTGCTCAAGAAATATATATTAAATGAATGAATAAATACATATAGCTTTTTATACATTGATCAAATTTCTTCATTTGCTTCTTGATTCTTCTATAATAATTTATATGAAATGGGCTATAAAATTCTTTACTAATATGTCTTTAAGTTTATTGAGAGTACTTTTAGAACACTAATATACTAAGGTAAAAATATATGATGAAATTTTACTGACCTTGAAATTTGTTAAATGAATTACACATGTCTTCCAAAATGAGGTTTTCTTTCTTCTAATAATTAATTCAGTTACTCCAAACCTCAATCCTGTAAGCCACACATATATTATTATTCTGTCCTTAGTTCCCTCTTGCTCCACTGCTAAATCCAATACTATTACCAGCACCCCTCTACACTCACCCCTCCCACCCTCCAGTGCCCCCCTGCCATTACCCAAGAGCCCTCAGGCTATTATTCATGCAAAGGGATCAACTCTAGCTATTCTCACCCTTCAGAGAAGTAAAAATCTGATTGGTCCCTTAAAGAGCTCTCCCATGCTTCTGCTGTTATTGTAGGAAATGAGTGCCCCTGAAGTCAGACATACTCTGCCTCTGTATTGATCAAGACAGTCACCATTGCTCCTGGTTGGATGACCTATCTGCTAGTCATGTAGTAGTTTACCAAGGTGTATGGGGAGAAAGGGACAGTATTAAGCCTAGCTACATTTGTTCCACACCCTAGTAGGTGGGGGTGGCCAGTGGTTCAGTTCTCTGACTTCTCAGCTCTTTCCGTTTAAGCTCTACACAGTCATGCCCACTCTGCCTGCTCTCAGTTTCAGGGAGACAGGGTCAGATTCTACCTTAAACTTGGTCTTCATCATGACAGCTAAGAATCAGATTTCCCCCTCTTTCACGGTGAGTTTTCTGAACATGTATAGGTCTTATTTGCTAGATTTTTTTGTAGCTCTTTTTACAAACTGATAAATGAATTCTGAAAAGACCTTTCATCTTTTCTATGAATTTGGCAACTAAAGTCAATTGCATTTGATCACAAATCCACATCTATAGATAAGAGTCAAGGTCTTTTACCAGAAAAGGAGTGTGGGAAAGCTAGCAGGGCAAACCAAGAACCAATCTATCACAGGGTAAATGTTATCAGTTCCCTGCTCTTCCTCCTAGTAAACTAGATGAAATCTTCAAATATTTGTCAAAGTTAGGTAAATTCAAAAAACAAATCATGCAAAGTTCAAAATCAGTTCATTTGATAGCATTGATGAGATTGCCCAAGCAATCAGACATATGCATATCCAAAAAGATACCTTATATCTGAAAAATGAAAGGGTTCTCATTAAATAGAGTAGGGCACATATAGATAGTTATTACTTCATGATTTTTATTTTTTTCTTGGATTGTATTTATTTCTATGTAATTCTGGGGTGAAGTTATTTTTTTCAACAGAATCTGGAGGTTTTTTAAACATCTGCTAGATTAGATAGACTTTTGATATGCTTTTCCATGATGTTTAAAAATGTTTTTAATTTATATTTTTATGTTTTACTAAAAATGTGAAGAAAGTATTTTGTGTATGCCATGCAATTGGTCCTACTAAGATTTACATATTTCTTTACCAACACCTTGACCACTCTATTTTTTAATGAAAATGAAAGTTTGAAATTTAACATTACCCATATAAGTTGCCCTTTCTAGGGTTAAATTTTGTTACAGCAATAAATCCAAAGGATTCTTCTTCATTACTAGTGACAAAATTAATGAATATTTTAGATATTGTGCCCTTCATCCTAAGTTCAATTTATATTTTATATTATTTAAAGATTATCACATAATATTCAGCATCTTAAGGGGAGCTAAATATATAATATACATATAATATAAATATATGTAATTTACATACTATATAAATATCTCAGTGATAAAAATGTATTTTAATTTCATTTTTCCTAAAATATCTTACCATTTTTTAATATTCCATTTTAATGGAATAACAATTTAGTTTTAGGTCTAACAAAATACTCCGTTAGATCTCTACAAGTTATGAACTGTAGATGTGTATATCTTTTGTTGGCTGTTTGGCTTGGCACCAAGATTTCATTAGTCTGCCCATGCTCATGTCTGCCTTCTTGCTAACGAGAGAGAAACAAGTGTGCAAATTCAATGTTTCACACGTACGCTCTATTAGCAAGTTTTTATCCTGCGTATTAGCTGAGCTAGAGCATCTGACACTTATTAGCTGCTTAATAAATATTAGAAGAAGGGAAGAAGAGAGATAGGAAGAAGAGAATGAAAAAAGGGAGGAAAAATGGGAGGGGTGGGGAAGCAAAGGAATGTTTTCGTTGTTTCCTAATACAGTGTTCAAAAACACGATTCTTATTTTGAAGTCAGCGTCCGTTTTCTTAAAATTCAGCTGTGAAAATGTAACCCTTATGTGTGGATAGAATAAATTACGTGTTTCAGTAACTGGTAGCTAATGTTTTGTGGCTATCATTAATACTCCTCAATTGCATTAAAATTTTCTGATCATTATTAGAAAATTTCTGAAAACATTTGAGATAATTAAGCACCCAGGCTTGTAATCACTATATTATGAACTGCCAGTTGTAAGTAGATACATGTTGATATGGGCCTGAGATCAAAGCAGTTGTTGGACACCATCTCTTGGTAAATTCTTTTCAATTATCGTAACTCTGCACTATGAACTTTCATAAAACATACAAAAGACACTCCCTAAGTGTAATGGGAATATTTCCCTAAAGCCACATATATGTGTAAAATGTAAATAAGTAGAGTAGATTTACATGTTCAAAGAAGACTATTTCTAGAGACCTAAAATTATTATAAAATCCTTAATTAGAACTTATCTTTTATTTTTTAAATTTTTTAATATTTATTTTTGAGAGAGAGAGAGACAGATCATGAGCAGGGGACGGGCAGAGAGAGAGGGGTAGACACAGAATCCGAAGCAGGCTCCAGGCTCTGAGCTGTCAGCAGAGCCCGACATGGGCTCGAACTCACAGATCACGAGATCATGACCTGAGCCAAAGTCAGACACAACCAACTGAGCCACCCAGGTGCCCCAGAACTTATCTTTTAGATGCAAACTTCAGTCCATGAGTTTCTAGCACTTTGTACATGTTATTTAATTTTTTTTTTCTCTTCTTTTGCAATTGTATGAAGAGTTGGTTGACTCAAGTCTAACAAGCACATAATGGAGGCACAGTCCTCACCATTTCAGCACATTTAATGATTTTCATCTTGGCCTGCATCTTATGAAATGCTCTTCTTTTAGAAATACACCTCAACATTTTGAAGCTGTTGTTAATAGTTTATTATGTATCTACTTATTTTTTATTCAAATATTATTGAATCAATATCTTCTGATCATTATAGAAGAATTCTCAAAATTTTGAGACAATTAAATAATGTAGACTTTTAGTCACCATTTTAAAATTGCCATTCATAAATAGGCACATATTGAAATAGACTGTGTTCAAAGGACACTGTGTAGTGTTGCTTCTCAGACTCTAGGATTAGGGGTCCAAAGATGGAGCGGCATCTCTAAAGCTTACATAAGCAACCTGGGCAAATTATTAATAGACTCTCCAGTCATTAAAATATTTAAAATTTGTAAAACAGTAACAGACACCTCACATGCTTGTTGTCTAAATTGATGTTTAAAAGTTAAAGCACATACCACAACAGGCCCTAAGAGATAGGTATATTTACAATAGTCAGAAAAGTTACTTTTATAGAGGGCATTAAAAGTTAGGGGCAATCAAATTTATATATTTTCTCTTAAACCAGGCTTCATTCCTCAATTCGGACTAGAAACAGAAAAAAAAATAATAATAAACTTCTTTAAAAATTCTATTAAAAGGTTAATCATTTTCCATATATTTGATTCTGTGATGACATACAAATTCATTGTATCATAATTTTAAATATTTTTCTGCTTATTGACCAATTTTCACAGATGTTTTCAATGACATTTCAACAGTTTGCGTGAAATCATATCTAGGCTCTCTCTCTGAATTCCTTATAATAGCAAAACTCCTTTCTTCTCAGTGCTTTTGAAATTTATTCATGTAACTCCCATTAGAGTTAATTGGAGTTACTAACATAAATTCCACTTGCTCCAAATGGAGAATAGGTTTCTTTAATGTTGTTTTTATTTTTTAATAAGGTTAGACTCAAAATAGAATCTTGTATACAATTGTCTCTTTTGCTTTGGGAAATTAAAATGCCTTTAACAACTTTTAGGGTTAGAGAATTTAAATCTGTTGCAAACTTTTCTTTCTTATTTTAATTCTGCTACATTACTACATCATCATTACAAATTACAATTGGTAATGAAAGAAATAGGACAGTAATATAAAAGCATTTTTTCCAGCAAGCCACCACTGTTTACATACTATTTGTAGTTTTATTTGTGGAATTACTCTGTTAATGGTATATTATTAACACTATTTAGAAAAATTGTGTTTGTTGTTCTTAACAATAAAGAGAAAGAAATAGATACTATTTATTGAGAGGGAAGTATAGTTTTCAAACTGAAAGAAAACATCACACTTCTTTTTTTCATAAATGCTGCCTTAAATAAATTACTGATTCTTTTTATTATCTCTTTAGATTTTGTTAACAAATAATAGTCATTTAAACTATCAACAATTTTATATGTGCAGATATTCTTGAATTGTTTCAAATATTGGAAACCAGCTGTTTTTTAAATACTTGATACATGTTTACTTTACCAAAAGATACCTTAAGAAATAGATGCTTTTCAATAAAAAAGGACTAATTAATAAGAAACCAATTAACTTGCTTTCATCCTCTCCCCAGATTATAGGAAGACATTTCTTTTTCTAATACATTTTTTAAAAAGTTGTCTATAGCTCAAACATTTCAAATAGGATGTATAGCAAATTTAATTTCGCCTTAAATTTCCTTCCTCTTTTAATTTTGAAGGTGTTTCCACAGAAAGCAATTTATAGTAATTCAGTAAAATCATAGTTGCTTTACACATACCCCAACATTTTTGTAAATGTGTCAGAGACAATTTACACAATTAAAGCATAGATGAAATCCAGGCAGTTAAAATAGTTATTTAGAAAATGAGAGCAGAAACAATTAAAAAGGAGAAAACTGCCCTAGTAACATGAATAGCACAAAAAACAAATATAGTTTTGAATTTTGTTGCGACTTTAACCAAAAAGTTAAATGAAGAATTAGATTATTCTCTTTTGCTCAAAAAGGAAGCAGAGAATATACTAGAAATAAAAAGAAAAAAGTAGTATTTGTTGTAGTTATATCATTCAATTCAATGTGTTTCATATTATATTCTCATTTATAGTTACAGAAACTGAAGCTCTGTGAAGTTAAGTAATTCCTTTAGGTTTATGGAGCTGGTGCCCGTCTCTCAAGTTCATAATCATTTCTCTAAAACAGTCATCCAGTGCAATAAATATTTTCCTCACATGAGAAATACATCATGTGGGTGAATTAGCATATCATTTAAGATAGAGAACCATACCTTTAATTATTATTTTGGAAATTATTATCTTTATAATTCTAAGGTAAGTATATTAGCCTATATGCTAGTCAAAGTTTTACTTCTAATAAAAGTATAACTTCTGTCCATGAAAGAATAATATCCCCCGTGTAATTTTGAAATTATTATTTTCATTGCTCTGACTTTTGTAACTTTCATAATTTTCTTTAGATACTGATTTCTTTTTTACCATTTTTTTAATGTTTTCATGGCTTCAAAACTAACAAGTCTTCAAGTATTTTTAAATAGAACTTTCTTTTTCTAGCTAGTCAAGTTATATTTGCAAGAAATTACGTTAATATAATTTAACTGTGCTACATTATAGAAGACTGATTTAATATGGGAATAGAGTTGAGAGAACCCACAGTAATCGATAGTTTAAATGACCTTTATAACTTTCTCTTGAATATTTTCAGATAGAAAATTAATCATCATGAATTCAATCATTAAAATGCCATTCAATAAAACATCAATGGAATAATTTGGAAATATGGCTCTCATTAGCTCAGAGCTCCACACTCAACCCCTTACATAATAGACAAATTTTAATTTCATCTATCAAAGGATATAGCATGCTGAAGTGGAAATAAAACAACCTGACTACCGCTGATGCATTCCTCATTCCAGCTAAATCAATGTTGAATAAATATTTAAATGAATTTTGTTTCAAATTTGCTGGCAGCCAGGGCAAAGGAAAATTTTGATGAATTGTATAATTCATTTCTGTCCAATGAAAAGAAACAAATGATTCATCTGTCAAATGGATTGAAAGGATAACAAAATATTAATCTGCCCGGGGCACCCACATGTCCATTATGAAGCCCTGAACAGGAAGTTAATATATTTCTCACAGGTAAAAATTTCCAAAACTGATCCAGCTAAAATATGTGCATTATTCCCAGCCATGGTTATTAATTAACCTGCTTACTTTTATTAGTCTTACTTTCTTAATATTCTATGCTATGCAAGGAGAATGCCTGTTGGGGCAGTACAGCACAGTGGGTATAAACATGAGCTTTGCAACCAGACACTCCTGGTTTCTGATCCTGAGAATTTAACCCTAGGAATTTGATTTACCTCTTTTAGACTCCATTTACTCATCTGTAAAATGGGTATTACAATATTGCATATTCATGGATTTTTTTTTTTTTGGTGAGCATTAAACTATATTTATGATTTAGTATAGTGCCTAGCACAGAAGGTTGCAATAAAACGGTGACCAATTTTTTTTCCTGTTTGCTTATAACAAAAATCTGAGAGAAAGTCCATTTTCATAATACTCTAAGAAAACTAAATGTTACAATGGTTAAAAGATAAAGGTATAATCCAACAATAACAATCTGTTATATTTTTAGACATTTTGAATTACTTAATCTCACCAACCTCATCAAAACTATTTTAATTTTTCCTTTAGACGCCAGTTCTTATTCTTAAATATTAACTGTACATTTAACACTTAAGTCTAAAAGGAAATTTAGCTATGTTATAGAGTTAAATATGACACTACCAAGAGAGTATTAAATATAAAAACATTTCTCTCTGAGTTGTGAAGTCATATATTTAATCCAGAATTAAAATTCTTCATGGAACTTGCAAATAGCTAGAATTTAGAAAAGGACATTGTTGTAAATTTTGTTATGATTTATATTACAACCATTTATAATAAGTTTCCTATGAAAATACTCTGTAGTACAGTGCAAGGAATGAAGTAATGAGCAGAAATTGGCTAAAATTCCTGAAATTCATGGAGAAAGACTTAGAAATTTATTATTCCAAATCAGTTTTGGTTTCATCTATTAAAATTATAGCAACTACCCATAGGAAAAATGCATTATAGAGCATGTAATTGTATATTTGCAGAAAATCGGCATATAAGTCTATAGGCAAAATTGATGAAATGAGATCCAAATTCTTCACTATTTTATGCTGGAACATTATTATATGGAATTTTTCTAATGGGACCATATCCAAGTTGTAGCATTAACAGATGGGATCCTGTTGGGGTTCCACATTTTTAGTTATTTAGGACTTTAGTAAACAGTGATTTTATCCAGTATGTGATTGGAACAGATGTGATCTTATCAGGGTTCCACTTTTTTTCAAGGGCATAAAATTGCCATGATTTGCTGTACAGTGCTGGAGTTTACTTTTTGTGGTTTTAGAACCAGAGTCCTTTTTAGCCAGAATTTGCCCTTGGGTTCTAAAACATCATAATAGGGAGTTAATGTTTTATTCTCTATTAATCCCATTAAATCCTTTTAATATTAGAGCATGTGTTGCTTTATAGCATTAACTAGTGTCTTGCACTCAACAGTATTTTCACAGTTTATGACACTGCTTAGGGCATTAACAAACAGCTGTTTGAATTAAATGAGCAGTTAAGGACCCTGTTCATTAACTCAAAAGTTTCATGTATTTTTAATTCCTTAAATCTAATGGTATCATCACCCTCCAAGAAATCTATCTTTGATTATAATTTGCTCTGGCCACTACTGGTTATGGGGGAAAGTATTATTGTTTTTGAATATGAGTCATATCAGGGTTGGGTATCTCTAATGAATCTTCACTATCTCATAACGGTTTCATTCTTATGGGATATAAAACTTTAAAAGTTGTTTACGGCAGTTGTGTTAAGATTTTCTCCAATTTTGGTTACTGATGACTTCATTTAGCTAATGTAAAGAGGCAGTTGGAACAGAATTATTTGCATTTGAAATGGCGCAATCAGAGGTTTGTGACTGACTCATTTACAAAAAAAGAAAATTGTATTTGGACAGTGACAAATTATGTGATGCAGTCCCTGGTGCAGAGCAAAATGTTAGTCACTGATTTTCTCCATAGAGAGAGAGAGCATGGCTTCCAAGGCTTCATTTGACACTTTACTTTGTATTCGATCATGGTCACGTACATCTTGATTCAGTAGTTTGAGGCAAAGTAATTAAATAAAAGGGCGATTTTAAATTAATGTGTTTAGTATTGTAAATAAGCAGCATGAGGACAGGATTCTTGATTCAAACCTACTCTGGTGCCCAACTGACGCCCCACCTAATTCACGGCCTTCTGT